>NC_134520.1:23379545-23684923 GCF_027942865.1 Odontesthes bonariensis | reverse complement strand
TCGAAATGTGTCAATTGGGACATTTTGCAGGGTGCCACAATGGGTGCATTTCTTCTGTAAACGACGGATATACACGCGAGCACATATTTTAGAACGGCTTTCTATTTTCTAGAGTTACGTCTGCTCCTGCGGAGCTGTTTAAGTACCATAACAACTAGGTTGGTAGCCTCGATACACATTCTTTGCTGTGTTTTACTTCATCATTTTGTCTCCAAGCATGGAGATTTCTTCTCTACTTTTAGAAGAATTCAGAATTATATTAGAAAAATATATGAGGATTTGTATACCAGTCAACTCATGGTGACTGAATGTTGCTTTAGGCAGTAGGGTTAATTTCACTCTTAAAAACCATGCTATATTAAACCATAGTATCTTAAGAGTGCATGTCATGTCTACTGCATATTCTTAAATGGAAAGTGCAGGATGCACCATAAATGCTAAATCATTTTGGGAAGCAACCGCAAAAAGTAAAAGTAATAAAAACTTTCTGTTTCGGTGAAATGCTGAGCACTTTCTGTCCCTCACTCTTTCTTCACATCAATTGCGTATTTTCTGGACATCCTGTCACCTTTTCCACTCTCCTATTCCAGCATTCACTTCACCACTGACCTTTCCCTCTCTTTCTATACGTCTCCTTCTGTCATTCCCGACTATGTCAATTTCTTGTCATTTTCTTTCATTTCCATTTTCCTCCCAGCTGCCTTATTTTGTTTCATAGAAACTTACTTCAGGTAATGTACAAAAAAAAAAAACTATGTACAGTGCATTACGTGAAAATCTGGAGTCTGTCACGATTTAAATTCAGACAGACAGGCAGGCATTCATATTTATTGTACGTCTTACTCATTCTATGAGACAAGAAAGAGGAGGCAAATGCGACTGGGTGGAAATGTCAAATGGTCCACGGGAAAACTAATCAAAGAATGCTGGCCTTCAGTCGAACTACTGCCATGGGCCTGCTCTGTGTAAAAAGCTCCTCTGTCTCAACAGAGGGCACATTGTAAAGGGAGGTCAAATGCAGAGGAGATGTGTTGTGTAAAGCTGTGCTGTGTAGTTTCAGAATAGAAATTGAAAGTGTAAAATGCCAGAAGGGATCATTGTATGCACCAGACAAATGAAGTTGGCCCCCTTCTTCAGAACAGAAAATGGCTGAGGTGCTCCTATCATACCCCAACCTTTGCAGTATTCTGGATATATACCTTTGTGAAAGATACAGCAAAAAGTAATTTAAACTTTTATTTCATGCATTTTTTTATTATATCTTTTGTAGATGGAAGGATATAGATTACATTTTGATTAACACTGTTGCTGATAGTGTGATAGAGGGATGGATCATGTGAAAAGCTACGTTTCAGAAATAGATTGAAAAAGTCAAACATTTGAATATCTGAGCTGAGTGCCAGACACACAAAACTACAATAAGTTTGTCAACTGACACGGATACTATAACAGCTTAGTCTCATTGCATTATTTTAATGTAGATTTTTTTAGGGTTGAATGATATTTCAACGAATGCCATAATCAATTCCATCCATCAGAAGTCAAGGGATCAATAGTTCCTACATCAAAGCGATTGTTAGGCATATATATGGGTCTTAAATAGTTCTTCTAGAAATGAAAGTTTAATATCTGCTCTTTGGCTGATTTATAAAGCTTAGTGTGGTGTGTCAGTGTCCAGCCCTCACAGCCTTACAGGATGTTGTGCTATCAAATAACAATTCAAGTGGTCTAACCTCATGGATTTTTCAATATGCAATGCCGTTATAGATCTAGACAGCGGGGCAGCCGATGACTGAAGCATAATGCCGATATCATGTTGTTATTTTTGTGTTTATATTTATTTTTTTCTCCATTTGATAGTGTACAACAATCTGATATTAATAAATGAGACAAAAAATACAGAAAACTGAAAACTTCCTTCAGTTTGCAGTGCATCATTTATTTATTTTTTATATGAAATGCATCAATGAATAGAAGTCCACAGGAAATTAAAAAATGTCATTCCACAGCAGCGACACGGCTTCTTGAAGTGCAGATGTGCAGATTTGGTCTTTCATTAGCCTATTTTATTTTTTTTTTAAAACACCATGAAGTTTTCTCAGTTAGTATTAAAGTCTTATAAAGCAATTACAAATTTTAGCATGAGTGGGTGTTCGTAATTGGAGAAACATGGCTGTCACTGCTCTTGTTGTGAATAATATGGCAGAGCTGACGAAAATCATTGTTTGATACAATTAATTGAACGAACAGGTGAGCTGAATGCTTGTCTTAAGAAAATTAATGTACTGTGGGTAACATAACCAGCTCGTACGCTTGTTTACTTCAACAATCTTGCATTTTCTTGCATCTAAGCTGGTAGAATAAAGGTAGAGAATTGATAAGGCACATTTTTGTTTTTGTTAATTTTCTGGAGAGCCCATATTCTGCTTTAGAACTAATAATTCAGTTGGCTTGAGAAGTTGTGAAATCAGTTTCTTAGGATTAATCATCCATCAGTTAGTTAGCTTGAGTATCACATTGTAATTGTAATTTGCATCAGAAACATTTAGGTTCACATTTCGGGGCAGTGAGTTGAACTTTCCGTGTAGTGGTTCTTCTTTCGTGTGGCAGTACACTCACACTTCTGCTTCCCTTTGCTTTGTCTCACACCATTTCTCTTTGCCTCATTCTCTCATTCCACGTCTCCCTTCACCCGATAATTAATGCTGGAACTCTCCTTCATATGTGTTCAGCAGTGCCTGGAGACTTGGGTCGGGCCATGGTCCCTTAATTATTAATTTGATGTTATGCACTGGCCGTTTGATCATCCCCATATATCTGTATGATTCAGATTTAACGAGTTCCCCAGGAGACTCTGTTTTTTCTCTTTTTCTCTCTCTTCGTTTGTTTTTCATAGACCTACTGCAGCCCAGGCATGAGTGAAACTTTAGATGGACTGTTTAACTAAAGGGTTTTAGTTGTAGAAACCTGTTCAGTTTATGTATTTTTAGTATGTGTGGATTTTTTAGTGACTGTTAACTTAAAATGAAAACTCACTTTTACTGGCTCATCTTCTTAAAGACCTTTTGTGAAGTGTTTTCCTCTGTACTGATAGTATACTTGGATCCCTATGGAGTGATGTCTTTAAGCTTGTTATCATCAGCATCTTGGCAAAGCATTAGCATAAAAATTTACAACATTGCAGAGCACTTATAAAGCATTGCTACAACTGTTAGGTGCAAAGTGAGAATGATACAGACTGAGATAAGAACTGTGTGTCTGTGTGGATGCATGCACGCGCACTCAGTTGGCATTTGGAAGTGTGTCCTTTCAAAAATGTAATTAAAGGAACTGAGTTAGCACCACTGGTGCAACGTTTGTCTCATGGCCTGGACTAATGTGTCTGTTTTTCTCCCACTCTCGATTTTCTTGCTCCTCAGCACCGCCAAGGTTCACTAAAGTTCCCGTCGACCAGATTGGTGTGTCAGGAGGAGTGGTCTCCTTTGTCTGCCAGGCAACTGGCGACCCCAAGCCAAGGGTTAGTTGGAACAAGAAGGGGAAGAAAGTTAACTCACAGCGTATAGAGGTGAGTAAAGCCTGCCACTCTTTGCTGCTGTTAACAGGTGTGGTGACCTAAAAGTTAAATTCATGTTATTGTCATCTCATACAACACTAGATTTTAAAATCACAAATGTCAATTTTTTTCTTGAAAGGTCTTGAAAATGCAAAAAAAATTTAATGGTGGCTCCAAATGCATTAAATCTACTCATGTTTGAAGATTCAAATGGTTTGTAAAAGTCAACTAAAAAAATCAATTCTACTGATCATTTCATGATCTTAAGGCGAGACACTACAGGTGAATAGGGTAATATTTTAAAATTTATAGATATCACCATGAAACTTCCTCAGTTGATTACTTATACAAGTATGAAATATTTCCGAAAGATAGATCTGAACATATGATAAAGCCAGGTGCAAAATTCTTTTTTTTCATTTTGTTTACACACAAAATGAAAAGAAAATTACAGAGGGATTTCAGGATATCTGCTTTCATTTCCTTGGAAATCAAAATGTACTGCCCATAGCCTAAAAAACATCAATTTTCGCCATATCTTTTTATTATAATGTCACATAAATCAGACCAGGAATGATTTATCAACAAATCCTTCTGTAAATATCTTCAGAATACTGTTAAGTGTGTAACTGGAAAGTTTGGTGTTAGTAGGTGCTCCATAGTCTGAGATATTGATACTGGAAAAATACAAAAAAAATGATTTTGAGAAAACGGCATTTAAAGATTTAAATAGGGGAATTCATTTTGGTAAATTTGTGCGAAACGTTCTGGCGCTAGTAAACAAAATGTGATGAAATAAACATTTTAATTTATGTTTTCAACATTTTCTTTATAGCAGGTTGAAAGAACACTTATTGAAGAAGTAGACTGGCCCAAAATCTAAAAATTGACCATGAAAAATCTATGTTTTTGCCTGCCATGTCTCGCCTTAAGCTGCTATTAAGATGTATCGTGTAGTTTAATAAAGGAAGCTAGCGAAAGGATAAGTCTCAAATTACAAACCTTTCAACTTTTTTTTTAACTGCCTCCAAAACCCTTCACAACCCATTCATTAGCTCTCCCATCACATTTTCCACAAATTGATGTGGATAACAGCCACCAAACTTTTCACCAACTGACTTATCTGACTTTAAAACAATTTACAATTCCACCGTTTGCTACAGCTGCCCACTAATGAAATGCAGAACCTTCCTATTCCTCTGTCCTTTTTGCACTTGAGTGACTCTGCTGTTGTCACATTTTTTCCAGCGCTGTTTTTTTTTACCCTTCATCCAGCCATGTCTATGTGATTGTGTCTGTTCGTTATTCATGATGTTGTTCACTTCTCGGCAGGCATCCCAGATGGCATCTCTAAAAGTCTTGATTGATGCTCAGTGTCTCTTAATTAAAAGTTGCTTTCGTTAACAGTGACGGCAATGACGGTGGAGATACACACATACACTTGTACACTCTGCAGCGCGAAGACAACGATGGGGGAGGGCACTGAAAAGCAAAAAATAATGACAACAACATCAATAGGGGGAGCTCAGCATCCCCAACGAGGAAAAAAGTTCTATTTGTTCTATTTGTGCATTCTCCTCTTCTGCATGCTAAGTGGGGAAAACAAAGCCAAGGGCGTGAAAGAGCCCACTAGATCGGACACTTCTCTTCTCCCGTTTAGCATGAAATAAAGAAAAAAATTAAAAGGGGTTTTGAAGTGCTACTTCTTTTTTTTTTTTTCTTTTTTTATGTGTTCTACCCTCTAGACAGCTGCTTTGATATTGATCATGATGCCATGCTCTGCAGTGTTTTTAGCCTAATTAGCAGCTCAGCCCTGAGATATGCAGCAGTGGAACAGCAGGGCTGTTGAAGACTTGTACTTGTGTCTCAAAGTCATGCTTTGCTCAAAGATCGCAGCAGCAAGTGCTTCATTGAGATGGTGTAAGCTTCCCCAGGGAAGAACAGATACTCACTTACGGTGAGACTGACGGTCTGACCATCTTTGTTTACCCATTCATCCAAAATTAGAGCAAAGAAATAGGCTTGGGAAAATACTTTCTGTATGGAAAAAACAATGGGCAGTTCGTTCAGAAATGTCAATGGTTTAAGTTCTTGTGTTTTAGCCATAGTTAGCATACTGCTGGAGGATAAATAGCTGTTGATTTATTGGTGTTCAGAGAGATCAACCAAGGACGGGCAAATGCGGGCCAGTTGCCAGTTTCTGTGAGTATGATGTCAAAACTGTCACTCACTCAAACAAATGATACAGTATTATTGATTTAAACATAAAGAGTGTTATTGTATACAGCTGCTTTGAGATAGCCTTTCATTCTATCCCATAGCCTAAGTCAGTATTCTCAATGAGTGTGTGTCCTCTACTTTTATTTCAAAGTGGCTTTATCAACAAGGCTCAAAACAAGAGGCTTCATGAAGTGTAAAGGGCATGATTACAGATAAAAAGGAGATAAAACCATGTAACGCATTGTACCAAGAGTGTGTTTCCACATTACTGTCTTCTTTTCTTTCTTTTTTTAAATTTCTTTATCTCAGGTTAGAAATAAGAGAAATGTGGCATACCAGTCCAGCCACTGATATCTTGTTGGAACTGAAAATGTTTGTGAACTACTTGAAAAAGGGAGTACAAACATTTCCAAGGTCATTCACATCTCTCAGAAAACATAGTTGACTTTGATGCTCCACTCTTTATTTACACTTGGCTTTTACGTAAAGAAATCTTAGGTATTTTGATTGAAAACCTAAATGTGTCTAACCTCCCTCTGTTTTCCCTTCACAGACCATTGAATTTGATGAGGGTGCCGGTGCTGTACTAAGAATCCAGCCTCTCCGAGCCCCACGTGACGAGAACATCTACGAATGTGTAGCTGAGAACAGCGAGGCCGATATTACTGTCACCGCGAAGCTGTCCATCATCCGAGGTGAATCTTACATAATACTCACTTATGTACTTTATGAATAGTTAATAAATGGGTTAAGAGAAGTATCTGAATAATATTCTGACATTTGTAGCTGAGGAATAAATGAAAAGTGAGTCATAAGACGGGACAAAACGAACATCCAAGAGCTTTTTCTTCTGTAATTGCCAGTGAGTGAGGCCCTTTTGCTTAGAGTTTCTGTACGTAATGCTCTTCCCTTTTCTTGAAGGTAATTTATACTTCCACAATGACGATTAATTATAAAGTTTTGCTTCTACATCAAACTGCAACAATTCATCCAAGTTTTGATTCATGACAAACATCATTTGTCTGATTTATTCATGCTAGACACATTTAGAAATATATTGAAAAGGCCTACCTATCATCTGAAAAGCTTTCACGTCCAGAGGACTTAAGAAGCTAAATCAAATGTTCAAATTAATCATCCAGAGAAGCCATTTTGATATTCATACTTGTGAAAATGTAGAATATTGTTTGTCAAGGTGCTTATCGCAGCCTATCCCAGACGTGTTTGCAGAAAGACAGTGTGAAGGCTGTTAATTATACATCACACTGATGGCACTAATCAACTGTCATTCATGTAATGGCTGAACCACTCGTTGACAAAC
The DNA here is from genome assembly GCF_027942865.1 of Odontesthes bonariensis. Taxonomy (NCBI): domain Eukaryota; kingdom Metazoa; phylum Chordata; class Actinopteri; order Atheriniformes; family Atherinopsidae; genus Odontesthes; species Odontesthes bonariensis. The sequence goes on along the minus strand of NC_134520.1, from coordinate 23,677,829 downwards.
CATAGTGTCCCTGAATTAAATAAATTGATTGGCCATCCAAAGACAGTCAGGACACAGCAGCTGACAGATGTGCCTGGGGATGTTCACACAAACATACACACACAGACAAGAAGTGTCAAGTAACAAAACAGTTTTCAGATGAGTAGTAGATCAGTAGTTTATAAGAGTGCTGTTCATACCACACGATTTGGTTTGCTAAAGCTCAGGTCACCGAGGACGGTATCATGGACAAACAGACATGCTGTCACACGCTCACACTTTCTGTTCCCTCATTCTACCTTTTTTCTGCCTTGCATACAAAAGCACAACCACTGTGTCGTTTCTCTTCCATTCTGTTCTCTCCTACTGCCATCTGCCATGTTCCCAGGGCTAGATGAAGCTGGCTGGCAGCGCACAAGCTAGGCCTTCCTGGCGGTCAGATCCACAAGCAGTATTTGTTTGGTGGGAGCATTGGACCAGAGAGTGGAATCCTGGCCCAACATCCTGGCTTAGTTATTGTAAAAAACATCCCAGAGTTCTTTGACTGGGGTGTGAGTGCCTCAGGTGTGGAGCTGCTGTAAATATTCTATTGATCACTCAATCAAATGGCTGAAAGTTAAATGGAAACTATTGGTTGAACTGTTAGAGTTGAGGTCATTTCTCATCTGAAAATAGACGTTCAAAGTTGGGTTTTCTCACATTTTCTCATGATATAGTTTGTGGGGGAGTTTCAAATATTAATTAATTGATAATGAAAGTAATTATGAATTGCAGTAAAACTTAAGTGCTCTTCTAAACTGACTAGTCTGAATGACTTTGGTCAATATGTTGACAATAGCATTAAACCATAACATTAGAAAAAAAAAAAAAAAAGATTATTGTGTTTGTCTGACCAAAACTCGACTTTTGATATGTTTGCATAACATTTTAGTTCGCCTGAAATCGGATTGAACTGAACTTCACAAAACCAGATCAACTCACCCAAATTATTCAGTTGTGATTCAAATCATATGTTCACCGTCTCCTAGACTTAAATAACCTTTGGTGCTCCATGCACGCTCCGAAGTTGCATCTTTTGGCATTGTTTTGTGAAAATGGTTCAGCCTAAGTATATATTGTTACCGTAAAATTCGCAATGAAGCTTTCTTTTGTCAGATGGCTGAATGCATCAGAAACTGTGATTGCAAATCAGCCCACTGAGACAACTCAACTCACTGTTGTGTAAAACATTGGCCAATTGTTGTTCAAAAAACATCCTGAATTTACAACTGCAGCAGTCTCTGACAAAATCACCATGCAGTTAACAGTGAATTTGGCTACACTTATGTGCATAAACAATGATCTCCCACAGAGTAAGAAGCCGTGGAATGTCATGAATGTTTTTTTTTTCAGTCCACAATGTTACGCTGTCAGACAAACTTTGGTTAATAACTCAATTCTGCTCCCCTGTATGTATACTGAGACGAGGACTATGATCCAGTTAAATGGCCAAGTCAACTGTAATCGTAGTTTAACTCAACTATGCATGTTGATGACTATACCATTTACAGAATAGCAAGTTTACTTGAATCCAAAACACCTTGTAGGAAATTGTTATTGTTATTAGGGACCGAGTAGTGAAACTGCAAAGACCCTATTGTAACTGAGGGAGTTATTATTTATATTATATTACGGGACTCAGTAGGAACTTGTAGACTTGCAGCCTCCATCGTTAATTTCATGTAATAATTGCATTATTCTTTAGGACTATTTACTTTTGCACTTTCAATTTGAAACAAAAGAAAGGACATATACCATTTAAAGAAAAAAAAATTTCTGTGAGCCATGGTCTTGTTCCATAAAATAATGAGGTGTGACAAGAGCAGAAATCTACCAGAGATACAGTAGATGGTTTGCTAAAACCTGGGTTGGCCTGTTTATTTAAGCTTTCCAGGGAGCTCTCATGCTTCCTGGTCTGATCACAATGTCAAAGTGAAAATTAACATACATTTGTCAAATTGAATGTGCTGAAGCATGAAGCTTGAATAGCAAAACGCGTTTTAAGTGCTCAAATATGGTCTGGTTAGTATGCTCATAGTAGAGTCCAATTAATTAATAGAGTGCAGTGAAAAAATCTCGTCTGGAAAGTCATTCTCAAAGAAAGAGTCGACCAGCACATTAACTGAACAACAGGGAACAATCACACAACATTGTAAAGTACAAGCTCAGGCATGTGCATGACACTTGTTTCAGAAAGGGCATTGAACAAATTCAGAGCAGTCTACATCTGCAAAAAATAAATGAAAAGCTATTGGAATCACCCCCAGAGGAGAAAAGCTACTCTCGTGTCCAGGCAAGATCCAGTACTGAAGGAGGGATTGGAAAGTGATGATAGTGGTGAATTCAAAATATAAGCATCTGAGGAGGAGAGCAGAATGTTCTCGGTTTTCCTTGTACAATTAACCTATCGATATTAGGAAAGAGACGGGAAAAGATAAACTATGAGTGGCAAAATATGTAGTGTCAGTCAAGAAAACAAAGAAACGTGTGGATGAATAAAGGGAGATGAATGGGAGAATAAAGGGAGAATGCAGCAGAGATGGATGTGTAGCAAACCAGAGGAACAACCTAGAAAAAGTGAAAAATGTTGGCAGAGGATAAACAGAGACAACGGGAGGTGATGAAGTTGATTGGCAATGTAGAACAGGTGAGGAGGACAATAGCTGAACATGGGCTCTTGGAACATGACAAAGGATTATGGGATATGGGACAAGGCACAAGGGACACATTTCCAGTAAACAGAGGGGATGTGGACTGGGATTTAGAGAGGCAGAAAATGGGTCGACATGATGGGCAACTTGGCCAGAAAGCCATGGGACACACAAGTGAGAAAATGCAGCTACATGCACATGGACATGCACATACATATGCACACTATAACATTCGTTTGAACAAACATGAATGTCTTATTCAAAAGTGTTTTAAACTGGAAGGGCACAACCACATACATTTACTAAGAATAACCGTATATATCAGTGTTTATGCGTGTAGTCTTCATCGAAAGGTGCGTGCCTTTCAGTATGGACAATATGCATAGTCACAGGTCAGTGCATGCACACACATACCAGTTCGGTATATCTTTTTCCATCATAGAGAGAATTCATCTACCATCACAGCATGTGAGATCTGTTTGCAGTTTGAAATTAAATCAATAACAGCACACTGCTCACCACACACACAAACACACATCGAAATGATACACATACACCTTACAGCTATGTACTCGCACATAACCACACCAAACTTACATATATGAAAAATGTGCACATGTTAGAACATCCAAAATTTGCAAAAACATTTATTTATGCAAAAAGGACACATTATAACTTTAAACGATATACCGGGGAGGGATTTCTGTCCCAAACTGTACTGTAACAATTGCGAATCCTCACTTTCTCATCTGTTGTTTCTACTGTTTGGGTGCGTTGATGGCAATGGCAGGGTGCATTAAACACTGACTGTGACACCTCCTTGGCTGTTACTTCACTACTACAGCTGAATACATAAGACTGGGGCCATCTGGCTTCACTAAGACTTTCACACAGTCCTCTGGGAGTCCTTGAAGGGGGACCGACGAGCACACGAAGCACACTCCTGAGATGTGACACAACTTGAAGCTTGTTTTGTTTTTCGTTTTTTCTTTGTCACAGTAACATTACTTTCTGGTTTTTGGATGTTTTCTTTTTCTTTTTACTGTATCACATGGAAGGCAATGTTGCAATTGGGATGCTGTCAGCTCAAGGGTTATCCTCCTTTGAGTGCTTGTCCTTTAGCCTGCTGCAGTATTTTCCCCAATGATTACAGTTGCATGGACTCTGCCTGAGGAATTTCAAGGAGTGATTAGATTTGGTCTCAGGTTCAATTCTATTTCTTAATGTTGAGAAAGTTTAAAAGATGCTCTATTTGTGTTCACAGTAGCCTTACATAGATTACAGTCAGATGGAGCAGCTCCTGAGGCACAAATGATCAAGTTTGTTAAGTTAAGCCTTAGTGTTGAAGCCACTGAATTCTCTGCTCTGTCGTGCTTGAACCAGAGTGCCCCAGAAACTGTGAATATACACACTCAGACACACACACACACACACACACACACACACGCACACACACGAGGTTATGTTCACATCCTCCTTATTTTCTTTGGCCACTCCCAGCCAGGTGGAAGCAGTCAGACTTATCCCTTTCTGTCTCATAATTTTCTTATCTTATCCAAAAAACTCAGACAAACTTCATCCACAGACTCGTTTAGACTCATTAGACTTATTTAATTCATAAGTTTGTTTTTCTCTTAGTTTCACCTCTAACCCCTCATAGCAGAAACGGTTGTGGATGGATTTAGGTCAGCACAAACTGCATGTACTGTTTCATTTGCTGATTGTGAATAGAGTGAAAAACTCCAACCATTAGTATACCAGCAGTATACCAGCCAGGCTCAGCAGTCACCCACCGTTACCTAGAGACTAGTTTGGCACGATGGCCTACTGTTTGATCAGGCTGTCTGCAGTTTGACCACTTTCATGACAGAGCAAGTTATGGTGAATTTTGATTTGATTCTGTATCCTGAACGATTCACGGTCAAGCTCTGTTGGGGCAGAAAAACAGTGAAATGACAGCACGCTGCATTAGGGTATTTTATGAACTGTTCACATCCTCATACCGTGTGGTATACTTTTTTTTTTTTTTTAAGTAACATTTTTTAATTCTAATGAGTTTATCTGTTAGTAGTAGTATGATTTCAGTTTCTTTTTCTTAAGGTTTTAAATCTCCTAGCCCTGGCTACAACAGAGGGGAAGTTTCAGTCAGGAAAAGAGGGTTGATAAGAAGTAAAACAGAACATTTATCTTCTTTGCTATTCACGTTTTCAGTTTCCTCTGAACAAGTACCATCATGAGCACATCATGTGTGTTTGTGATGGTACTTTGTGTTCATGTTCCAACACGATATATCTTCGTGTTTGTGTTCTCCTTGGCTTTATTTATAGTCCCCTGGGTTTTTGTGGCCTACTGAAACTCCTTTTTACATCTCCTCACATTTAAATATATGGTAAAAAGCAAGAACATTTTTTTTACCTTTCCAAAAACATACTTTTCCCAGATGCTACTGTTTATTTGTTATTGATCTTTTTCTTTTTTTACATATAATTTTTGGGATTAATTTGTTTGCAGTCCGTTTACCCTCTTTCTTTTGTCTTTGTAGCACACATACAGTGATGTGTTGGTGTTGCAGGGTTGAATGCTTATTGTTTTTTTCATTTTAGAGTAGAGAGTGAGTCTAGGGCACAAACTGGGTGAAAAATTAATGAAAGCATGGTGAAAAAAAAGAACAGAGAGAGAGAGCAATAAAGCATCTTTCTTGAAGTGTGTACATGGCACATTGTCAGCGTTTGACAAAGTTTATGGTTTGTGGAGTATTTATGTATGATGTGTGTGTGTGCAGCAGAAGAAGGAAGACAAAGGAAGAGAGAAAAGGAGAGCCATCAGGCAGGTAGTGGCCACCCAGTGAAGAGACAGTCAAGAATTAACTTGGCAGTATCAGCAACAGATTTTTCTGCTCGTCCTCTTCCTTTCTGTCCGCTTCTGAAATGACCGTTGCCCCCTTTCACTAGTCTCTGACATCTTTAGCTGGAAAGACAAAAAATATAGAGGAAAGTGCCAGGTTGGTGAGTAGAAAAAAAACAGAACAATCTGTATCTCATTGTAGTAAGAATTGACTTGTCAGATCAAGTGTTCAAGGGAAGATGCTTGTAGTCATAAAGCAGAAAACCACACTACGTTTCCACGCTACATATCTTTTTTTCACTTTTTACATGCATTTCTGCTGGCATACTCTTCATGGTTTAATTGTTTAGCTATCAGCCAAGACAGGATGAAAAGGTTAACAAAATTACAAGTTCATGGTTGCCTGAAACTGAGTGAAAACGAATAAAAAATGACTGTCTTAGCACAGCTAAGACCCTGACATTCCTCATACTGTACAGTATGTACAAACACTGTTTTCCAACTGCATTATCTCTACCTTGTCCCTGACAAACAAGTAAATTCTCATTCCCAAGCAGCACTCATCGCCTCCATCCGTAAATAATACATTATTTTAGTGCCGTTAAGATTTAAACTCATTGAAGGTTACCTCCTCACAGTCAGTCTATTTTAACACATGGCTCATGTTATCAGCAAGTCAGTGAAAAACACTTTTACTTTTTGTGGTTATTGTTTGGCTCTTTTTCTTTTACGAGGATTGCATGTGGAGTTAATTTATCGTTTTGCTCAGTGATTGTGGTTTTGAGTTTCTATTGTGCTGAGCTGGGGCTCTTTTTGCTGTTATTGGTTTGTAGTGGAGGGCAGGCAAGGCAAAAAAAAAACAAAACAGATCAATAGATGGATGCTGACCACATGGATGGCCCTGATGCCCCTGATCTCTTATTGGAAGCTTAAGAAGTTTTGTGTTGTTTCCTCAAAAATATCCCCTTTGCTGTTCTTCAGTGACTCCAGCACTCTTTCCACTCTTTGAAGCTATCTCTCTGCGCACCTTTCACCTTTCCCTCCCAGTGCACCACTTTCTACCCTCATTCTGGTATTTCTCTGCCTGCCAGCCTACTATTAGTGTTCCATCTCTCTCTTCTATTAGAAAAAAAAAAGTTCCCTCTAGAGGAAATTCACTCAGATGAGAGTTTATGGCCACTGAATCCTTTGATCCCTTGAACTTGCAGTGCTGTAATCAGGTGGGATTGGAGGATGAAGAACGGAGACATTAGCTAAGTGGTAGCAAGAAAGATAAAGGACAAAGAAGGGGAAAGAGTCATAGAGGTGGTGATGGAGTTGGATAAGAGGACAGAGCTTGCCCCTTGTTAAAGGTGGCCAGCAACTGAACTTTTGCCATCCATTTTATATGATTTCTGCTCAAGTAGAGTGACCCTGGCCACTGCAGACATCTCATATTGACTGGCCACAGTCAATATGACAGACTGGGGAGAAGCGAAAAATAGTTAGAAGATGATAAGCATGGAGGGTTAGTGTCACAATGATTGGTTTATTAATGACTGATGACTTTTTTTCTCAATCAGATGACAAAGACATCTCAAAGAGTGTCTTTGAGATGTTTTGAGTATGAACAGTATGCAAATGATTGTTTTGGTTATTTAACCTGTCATGGAACATTTCCTGATCTTTCTACCCACATTAGCATTTGTTTTCCTATTATATTCCTATTATATTTTACTTGCTCAAAATTGTCAGAATACACCTCAGCTTGAATCGAAATGAGCAGTTACATTTCCTGCATCTGCTTTCTACCTTTAGTAATATTTCATTTGGTTTTCACCAGTATTTTGCAAAGTTGAGTGACATATGCAGCTGGACAGGTCTTATTATTGCTAATGAGATGCTTAATTAGTCTGAAAAAATGACAGAACAAAGAAAATAATTCATCGCTATATCACTGTTCAGAATTATAATAGTCTTTTTTCATTTTCTTTTTTTTAGCAGAGCATAAACAGTACTTAACAATTTAAATGATAAGGATGGGATGAGACGTTTTGCTTCACACCAAATTAGAGTTGGGATGAATAGGTGGTTCCTGTGGAATCTGTAGGAGTGATGATTTTTGGAGTGGCCCAGCTCATGCATAAAGAGGAGCAAGGGGATGTGGCCTCGACCACCAGCTTCATGCATATACAACAGCCAAAAACCCAGGTGACTGAATTCATACAACACAGGGGTCGTGCTGTGGACACTGCAGGACTGACAGTTGATGAGACTTTAAAGTGTGGTGTGCCAAACCTGTGCTTCTTGTGTTAAAGGTTGGATGGAAAGCTTAAAAGCATGATTATTAGTATTTCCTCTTTGGCACGAGGATTTACATCAGCTAAGACTGAGCAGAGGAAAAAAGGAAGACTGAAGAGGCCTTATATATGTTATACACCTCAAATAAGGTAGATGACACACTGTGTAATCAAGAGAAATATTCAAGTCTTGTAAAACCTGAGCCTTATATCACATGAATACATGCAAATCTTCAAGAGATGTTAGGGACACTTATCAAAAGATAGAGAATAGGATTGAATAAAATGGCAGATTGAGAGAGAGGCTTGGTTAAGATACTACCCAGGACTTGTTCATGATTATAAAGCTTGTGCTTGAGCAGCCAGGATGCTATTGGATTTAATAGCAGCTGTTCATAAAAAAAGATAAATACAGTGAACTTTCACTCATAAAGGTTAACAGTACATCCAACTGTTCATGCTCTAACCTCTAGTCCTCATCTTCTGCCCACAAACCTGCATGAACAGGTTTTCAAAATTTTTCAAATAGTATTTGAATTAAATAAATGGAGTCCAGTTTAATCATCACATAGCTGTCACTGGGTCATTTCTTCTCAAGGAAAACTTCATTTGTTAAAACATTTTGCTTTTCCTTTGTAGTACGTTTATTTTACTGGCCATCCACCCAGGTTTTCTGTCCACTTTTCCTCCTAATAATCCTGCCTCCTACCAAGCCCATCAGCATTCTAGCCGCAACCTCTCGATCTTGTCATCTTTTAAGTGACTTATTTTTCCAACAGTCCAACTGTTCTCACCATGGTGCAGGATTGCATCCTCTGTGACCCTTGTTGTCACATCTGTTTTTTTTTTTCCACATCTCAAAGTGACATTAAGCAATTACGAGGCGCTCATCTGACCGGTCCTCTTTTCATTTCAAGCCACTGCATATTCATAATTGTTGCTCTGCTCACTAAAGGTGCCTCCAAACCTGTCATTAGTGGCTTGATTGCACTAATGGCCCACCAAGATAATAACCTTGCCCCTCAGCCCCACCCGTCCACCTTCATCAAGACTTATGCACTCACTGTCGGTGTTAGATTTGAAGTCTCTGTATTTGTTTGGAGTAGACTATTTATTTTGGTAGCACAGTGCAGCAGCTCAGCACTCTCAGTCTGTTGTTGTTTTGAACTCAAGTTGCTTTGCTAGCTTAGAGAGGCCTTTGCTTCACATGTCAGGGGTTGATTTCTCTGTCACGTACAAACCTTGTTCAAAGATGGAACTTGTAACACAGCAGATATCTTTCCCACTGACTGGTTTTCAAATTCATGTTGACTTTTATAACCAAAGACAAAACCATTCTTAGTTCTGCTATTCACCACAGCTAAAGTTCTTATGATATGAATGGTGGTATTGTCAAAGTATTGACCTAAGGATGGATAAATATTCTCAGCTGTTTACATAGTTTCTCAACTTATTTTGCAAAGGCTTTTTGGTTTCTTTTTTTCCTTTTTTTTATTCCAACATGATTGCTGATCTTATGAAGTAGGCTGTGTTCCAGTAAGTTGTCAAGGCACGTCCTCCATTTACTAACTCATCGGTGTCATCATTAATTACATATGTCAGAAAACTGTGCTATCCAGCTACATATTTTGACAGAACTCAAATGATGTACGTTAGTTGAGAAGTTTTGCTCTCATGTAGCTTCTATTTTTGTCACAATGCAGAGGAAAATCCCATGAGAAAACATGTCTTTTGATATCAACACGTCTTTCATAGAGTATTAGTGGGCATTTTAGTTATATTTTAGAAGAAAAAGCTGTCGTTGAATTAGGTTCCCTAAAACTCTAGATTATCTTAACATTTTAAAAAGCAGAATTTCTGCCCTATAAAATGCTTTTTAAAGCTGCAAAACCACCCACATTATGTTGTTAACTGAAGTCAGGTTTCAAGATGCCCAATGCACCTCTTCACACAGTCCTACTCTCTCATGCATGCACACGCTTACAGATACTTAGACTTAAAGAGACACACACACACACTCAGAGCCACCCACCACTAAACTAGACCTGACTGGTTGACGTTTCTCTATGGAGGGGCACTTCCTTTAATGGCCCTGGCTTCATCTCCTGTCTCCCCTGGTGTTCGCCTGTCTTACCCCAGACACCTCAGGATGCTGACAAGAGTGAAAGAGAAGGAAACAGAGAGAACTGTGTGTTTTTTGTTTGAGTTTGAGGCTGTGTTTGATAAACTGTTTCACACTGAGACAAGTAAACAGAATTTTATTACCTTTTTTTCTTTTATTTCCTCCCTGTGCTTACAGGCAGGGGATAGTCTGAGCCGTCCTTGACAATTACGCCCCTCTCATGTCTATGCTGTATCTATCGTGGTGGCTCAGCACATTAGCGAAACAGTGTGGTTACATAGGAATGCTTACATTTACATATACATATACACATGTATGTATGTACACATATATGAAATAATTTTTTAACCCTCCACGATGGGGCCTTGTTTTCCAGCATTTAGGATGAGATGGCATGTAGGATTTGGGGGTGGGGGGGTGGTGGGAAGCTTGTAGGGAGGAAGCCTGCATTTGTTCATTCCAGTTAACTTTAATTCCATTTTTTTTTGTCACCCATACCCTTTTACTGACATTAGTAACATCCAATCATTTGTGTTTTTTATAGTGCTTAGGTCTTGATGTCTGAAAAATACCAGAAAATGATGGACGGAATGATGTGCTATCATTTTTCCCTAATGGTACGCTCCAATAAACTGCCCACCTGGAAGATAAAAATAGTTTTCCTGCCCAGTGTTACCTCTGAAGTGACTTTGCTGGGCTTCTTTTAATTTCTGCAAGTTTTTTTTTGGTTCTCAGATTTATTGACAAAACTCATTGGCATATGCTGTCGTAGTTGCTGCCAACAGTTCTACTTGTCAGCAGCTGTCGTCATTATTTTTAAGAGAAAAATCTCTAATAATGAATATCCATTTAGCCCAATTGTGAGATTTGGCTGATCTCAGTTTTTTTTTTTGAGCATGACCATTTATTTGTCTGTAGTGACATCAGCTATTTGATTGTGGCCCTTATATGAACTGCGTTCCGCTTTGGTGGTGTAGTGGAACATGTAGCAAAACCATCACAGTCAGAACTGTCAGCACAGTAAGTCTGCATGCCAGACTGAATTTTTTCATTCATCTCAAAGCTCAGCTCATCAGGTAAAGGACCTCTTAGTCATTTTCCCCTTTACTATCTTTATCAGCTCCATCGTGTAAATGGTCATAAATTACTGGAGATTATTCCAGCTGACCCTCACAACACTTTTTCTTTGGTAAAAAACTCTACATTAAATTGGTCCAAAATTCTACTAAAAGAAAAATAAATAAATACATGCTGGTTTACCCTGCATGGTCTTTAAGCAGCCAGAAAACTGACCCAACAGACTCATTTTAGACTAATCATTTTTTTCAGTTTTTTCCTCCTTCAATCTTTCTTTTTCTCATTTCGTGTTTCTGATTGTTTCTCTTGGGTCGTATTTTTGGAGATGCGGATGTAAATGTTTCCCTTGGTGGTTAGATTCGCCAGATGTGGAGAATAACAATAAGACATAGATGTCTTTCTGGGAATAGAGGAAGGGTTAGAGGTTGAGAGCTGGGTGTATAATAACCCTTATTCAACTGAGATATCCAGAGAGGGCTATCAGTGTCAAGGCCAGAGACGTGTGATTAGATTTCCCCGGTGTTGCTATTCTTCTCTGTCACTGGATCTTTCTGTGCCACTCTTCCCTGTCTTCCTCTCTACATTACTTCAGGAATTCAACAATTCAAAGAATGTCACAGAAAGATGCACATAAAGCACAGAATTTTCTTTAACTTCCATTTAGTCTGGTTGGATGATATAACTTAGGATGCACGATCGTCACAGATAGCTTTTGCACATTCTTTACTATAGCTAATGGGTTTTAGATGCTTTTCTTTACAGCACAAACAGAGGCAGGAGAGAAGCCAGCAAAACTATTTTGCAACAGAATGAGTAGCAAATTTAGACTTGAATGTACAATAGAAAACATTTACTTGGTTTTGAAATCATACCGAGTCAAAAATGTCATTATCATTTGGTGTGGAAACCTTGTCAACCCAACCACTATGAGGAAGTACAAGCAAATGCCTTTTGTGGGGTTTGTTTCCTTATATTTTATACAAATCCTACAAATTTATCAAACATTTATCAAACACACACATGCATTTTAGCAAACAGACTTTCAAAAGTACTCCAGAAGTGCCCCATCTGTATAATATAACCTCCCTGCGAACAGGCGTCCCTCCCTTGTTTGTGATATGTGCACTTCTGGCTTTGGGGTAAGTGCAAATGAACTGCATTCTGGTGAGTCTGAGCAGCTGGGTCTGACTATTAGTTAAACATCTATTTTCTTCAGAGGTATAAAAGAGAGTGTGCCATTGGCTTTATTTATCCATATTGACTATCTCTATTACCCTCTTTCTCTGTAACATAGCATCTTTACTTATCTGTGCCTCTTTTACAGCCCTGTTGCTCCTCCTTTCCTTCTCTCACTCTGCCTCTGTCCCTCTGCGGTATTAGTGCACAGGCTTGCTTAAAGCATGTATTCTGTCTGCTGCGGCATTGGGTAATCAGTTAACCTGATTAAATTGCTGATGAAATTAAATCATTGCAGTAAGTGAAAATAATAATATGAGTAATGGGTGCGGGATATGCTGGCACTTTGCTGCAGTCCCAGCCAGTCAGGATTCACCATTTGTTTTAACTCTCTTCTTTCTGGGAAGTCAATGATGGCTCAGAGCAAGTTGTTTGAAGTCACTGATGTTGGAATTACTTGAAAATAAATCAAATATGTAGTATAAAAAAAAAAAAAATTCTTCTCAAGTGTTATACTGTAGCAATTTGGCCAGAACAAGCTGACTGCATGATGAAAGTTTCCAGGAGGATTGTAGATATGGGTTGAAAAAGACTTGGGAACTCTCTTCCACCAGGCTGCTCATTTAGTATAGACTATTTGTGATGCTTATGAAGGTCTTAAATACTGAAGATTTTATTGATGAATGTAAATGTATGTAACAGGGAGTTCTAAGGCAATTTTGTGTTTCCAAGAGATGCTTTGGTTTATCAGTATACTTTATTCTCTCACTGCAGTGGAAATGGTGTAAGAGACCACAATATATAGACATGGTTTACTAACGGTGAATCACTGGAAATGTTATTTGTCAGGAGAGTTAAATGAGTCTAAAGGACGGATATTTTAAGAGAGAAATGGTTAGCATGATAGAAAGCAGACTGCAACAGCAGGCGTGAGTTGGCAGATTAACAGTCGGGCAGTGGCTAAGCTAACCAGTGGCTGATTAAAGGCTTTGCACCTGTCACTTGTATAATGATATTAAATGTCAAAGTGAAATTAAAGACAATTATGGTTAATGACTTACTAAACCCTTTAAAAACTTAAAAGCCAAAAGAATAACAAAAATCAAGAGGGTCACACATAGCCTCTAGGAGGTTTAGCTTTGCAGTCATGTTGATCAAAACAGCTGTTATGTGTAGCAGATATATGATTTTTTTTCTATCAACCTAGCCTCATGTTAGTGTACTTTACCTTGAATAACTTCAAACCCTGCTCTAATTAACAAGTTGTGATTTTAGGAGCCTTCCAAATCCTTTTGAATAGTATCAAAAGTATGATTGACTTGTGCAAAAATGCACATTACTCACTTCTGAGCCAACTTTAAGTATATATTGCCAGGAAGTAAATGCAAATATAAAGAAAAATACAGTATAGTTTGTACAATTCTTACAGACTTGAAAGTCAATGTATCCACCTTTGTTCTTCAACACAGTCTGAACCCTCTGAGACATGCTTTTTCCAGGAATAGTTGGTCCAAAGTTCTTCTTTGGATGTTGACTGCCCTTTGGTTTGATTCTCTGTCGAAATGACCCCACACTGCTTCAATAACGTTGAGGTCAAGGCTCAGGGAAAGTTTCATTAATCCATAAGAGTTTCACTTTAGTTCTTGTGTCATTTGGCAAACTTCCTCCCTTTTTCCCTTTCTTAAGAAAGGCTTCTTGACAGCCACCCTTCCATCGAGACCATTTCTGACAAGGCTTCAGCAAACACTTGATGACTCAAATGAATGTCCAGATGCATCTCTCAGGTCCTCTGTCAGGCCTTTGTTGGATTTATTTCAGGCCTGCCATTTTTTTTTTTTTGGTCCTCTGCTTGTCTAATCTCCAAAATCCCCCAAAAATTAGGAGAATGCCTTCAGACAGAAAGCCTGAAGAACTTATGATCAAGACCTCTTTAAAAGATTACAAGAAAGTCTGGTTCCTTGGAAAACAAACACACAGAAATCAGGGGTGGATCAAGACTTTTTCCCAGTACTGTGTGGGGGATATAAATAGATGAATAAATAAGTCAATTACTAAGATCTGATAAACCTTAGAACAGTTTTGTTCTTTTCATTTTTTTCATACTTTTTTTTTAACTGCTGACAAAGTACTACACATCGTATCAGTGGAGAACACCACACTGCAAGCTGTGCTGCCTGGATACTAACTTTCACCAAAAGCTAACAAATATACTAAAACTGACCAATAAATGACTCAGTGGGATACATCAAAATTACCTTTGAACCCTTGAATTAAAAGTTGCCTAAAAAAACACTGTCATGACTGACCGACTAATATTCTCTCCCAAGTGTCCCAAATTTGAAGTGAAAGTAGTTGACTTTATTTAGTTAAAATATAGTTACATTTTTTAAAATATGTATTTTACTTTCATCATTTGCACAGTCATAATGAAAATTGTATGTGCTTTTGTATGTGTGAGTGTAGTGAAAATTAAGTAGGGCTTTGAACATTCATGCCAAAATGGAGGGTTCAACTGTACCGTGAATCTCACAACACCTTTGTATGATGAATGTTGGCCTGAGTGACAAAGGCTGCTCCCAGCAAATCAGACAAGTAACCAGTAGTTATTGGTTGATTCTATTGGACCTGTGTAGATCTGTCATCACAGGGTGCACAAATCATAGAATTGCAATTGCCGTGCCATTACAGGGAATGACCCTGTGGGAATATGGATACGATCAGTTCATGTCATTAGTTTCTGTCTTCCCTTCACAGTCAGGCTGGATAACCCTAAAGTAACACTCCCTCAATGAGCGATCTATTTATTTTTGCATGACCGCCATTATCGACAGAGCCTTCAAGCTTCTGGGTGAAAGATGGTATCAGACTCTATTCCTAGGGAAACAAGCAGCCTGCATACATGCCATTTATCCAGGAAACGGCTGGATAGAGCAGCAGCAACTATAGCATTATTTATCCATGAATCCATCATCCCAGCTTCTAATTTACAATTTTTTTTGGTCCTGTTTGTTCATCCACTTTAGCCGACTTTTACACTTTTTACAATCTACTTAATCAGTGTAAATTCACGTATCCTGCGTATATGTTTTCCAGATTAATTTTTTGCAGACTGCAGTGTAATGTTTTCATAGCATGAAGAGTTATTGAGATGTAATGTACTGATGCACAGTGCATGCCAGACCTACCCTTTGCAGATGTGCTTCTCCAACTGACAGAACTAGCCAGAGGGATACGAGATTGCGGCGCCTTAGATGGTATCTCATACATACTGTAGATCATTGATGACACACAGAGATGAGAGTTTGTGAGAACATATTGTGTAACTTTGTAAAGTGAAATCTAGGTCCCAGCTTCTCTGAGCTTCAGGGGAACTGGTATAAAGAGATTATACAGGGATGGTCATAAATAAATGATGGAGAGGATACAGCTCAAAAACCTAAAACAGAGTAAATGCCTGTACTTTTTGAACCTACTACTGAAATATTCATTGTTCTCTTATGTCAGCCTTAGAGGGAAGCTGTCTGAACTTATTTCTGAGACCATCTGCTTCTTTCTCCCATCCTTGTCATGTGTGTTTATTTTCTAAGACTCAATATTTCAAAATGTGAACATTTTTTGTGAACACCCTTCTCCACACAGTCCCAGAGAGTAATGCTAGGACATCAAAAAGAATCACAGTTTTGTTTTATATTGCTCTTTTTTTTCATTTAAAAAGCAAAAGACAAGAAAACATAGATTTGATTTATTATGTAAGCTAAATGAATCAGCGTTTAGTAAGAAATCATTGGCCAAGAATAGATGATTTTCAGATATTTATAACCCTTATCCGTCATGATATCACACAAGCAGCTTTTTGTTAAAGGTCTGAAAGGTAATTGCAGACCTTTGATACACTGTTACAAAAATAGTAATAATAATGATAATAACTCTCATAATTTAGAGCTTGTGGCCTGGTAACGAGACCACTATGATGGCTGCAAAAGAGGACATGAGGTCACTGGCTTACCAAGTGAGCTCTGCCGTGCCACTGGCCAGTATCTCAGTCAGTCAATTCTCTCCCTATTTGTGATGTGGCCTTGGGCTTCTGATGAGCATTACAGCTCGGGGTTTTTCTCCCTCCACCCTTGTCATCTGAGAATAAATCATTACTCTGGCTCCAGACGGGGTAGAGTTCAGGCAATTTGACCCATGGGACTAATTGCTCAAAGACAGCAGGGAGGAGAACAATGACCACAGAGTGCACTACACTGTCATCTCTTAAAAATTAAATTATGGTTCAATCATGCATGATTATTAGCCATAGAGAAACAGCAGTATTTGTGTTCTGGTGTGATGGTTATTAAACTGGTATAGGAATGATAATGATGTCTAATATACCTAAATCTAACAGAGCAATTCTCACACATTTTTATAAAAATGTATCATATCGGATCTGTTACACCTCTGCTGATATTCAGTCACAGCCCGTATGGAGCTACTTCTTATCACAATATGAATTGATAAACTCAAGGCAGAAATGAGCAAACTGAGGTATCGGAATGCTAAATCTATTGCACAGACTGGCAAATAGCTCCCGCTGACTGAAAGTATTTGTTTTAAAAGCTCGTTTGAAGCTTGAAATCTTTCTTACCCGAAAAATTACCCTCATGAAAAGAATACAAGAAATTCAAGAAAAATAATCTTCTTTGAAATTAGATTATGCTCTGTTAACATACAGTAGGTTTGCATCTTCATTCTGACATTCTATTTTTGGTTCACCGCATGCAGGCTTTGGTGACAAAGGAGACATTTTGCCAGTCACTGGATTTTGTTTACCGAGCCATTCCAACCCCGCTTATCAATTATTAAATGTTTCCTTTTTCAACTAATTTGCGAGTGCAGATTCACATGTTTCTCGATTCTACTTTTCTGAACAACTTGAACCCTGCAAAGTCCCATAACTTGAGTGTATCTTTTTCTTTTTTTCATCAGACTCACATGCTCTCTTTTCCGTTTCTTTTCACAGAGGACCTTCTTCCATCAGGCTTCCCAAACATTGACATGGGCCCTCAACTCAAAGTGGTGGAACGCACTCGCACAGCCACCATGCTGTGTGCTGCCAGTGGCAACCCTGACCCAGAAATAACCTGGTACAAAGACTTCTTGCCCATAGACCCCAGTGCAAGTAAAGGGCGAATCAAGCAGCTACGCTCAGGTAAGGAAAGCTCAATCCTTATATCCCTGCTTTTGCAACTCAAGAAGGACTTTTCTGATTTCAATGAACATACTAGTTAACAGGGTTGTTTTGTATTTTGCAGCTCACATGTCAATATTTCTGAGGATTCCCTTTTGTTACCTTATTTTCAGATTACTAATAAGAGTGAGGAAAGGCAAATTCATATCTCCAATTTGGGATTTATATGTAAAAACTAAGTTGTCTGGACTGCTGTAGACCAAGTGTAATGAGAATTACTTAATTTGATTAAAGTATTCAGTTGGAGTGTCAGTTTTAAGAGAACAAATCTTTACCTCAAATATGTGTCAATAGAATTTTTTTTCTTGTAAATTATTTAGATATAGTATATATAGTGCCGCCATCAAACAGTATGAAGTCCAGCTGTTGTCATTGTGCAGTTTGTTTTCACAGAGTGTAACTCTGCAGAATGAGGTCAAATTAGTTGCAACATCCCACAAGTGTGTCATGGCTAACAATGAGAACAATGTCCACATTATAATGACAAAACTCAGATGTGGATATGTTGTCTTGTTCCCATTGATTAAAGCCTACTGAGTGGCCCAGTAAAGCAAAGTCTAATTATATAGCTAATTAAGAGCAGGCCTTGAAGTGGCTCTGGGCGATAAGGGTAGATATTTTAGGTCGATGATTTGTCACCATTTGAAAAATCCATTGACTCCCATTTGATTCGCTGCTACAAACGTAAATCAGGGTAGACACCACTAAATAAAGAGTCTGTTCCCATTGAGTTCCTGCCCTAGTTGTGCCCCTCAAGAGCTGTACAGTCAAAAGAATCGATTTGTCATTTCATTATTCAAGCCTTATAAAATACAGCAAGTTCACAATTGTGTAAAATCTTTCAATTTTAGACATATTTTTCTTGAAATTGCCAGAGGTCGTGAGGCCAACCTTTTAACTATTAGAATTTCCAGTCAAAACTTTTAGTATGGGACTATTTTGGATATGTATCGATCAATGTAGTCATGTGGTCCCAGGCATCTTTAACAACATATCCTGGGAAACTTTGGTAAAGGTGGATAACCAGTGCTCCTGACCCAAGTTTGAGGACAAAGAACCTTCAGAGAGGACCCTTTAAAAACAGCCTTCACTTTATTGTTTTTACTCTAATGTTCATCTTTTGCCCAGACAGCTCTCTCCTGAAAATACAGACCTTTGAACTTATAGGTGGCCTATGTTGTTTAGCATTTTTTAGTTCCGTGATTGCTTTATTTGGTGCATTAGTGCAGTTGCTGGTGTGATATCAATTTTGATAAGTTAAACACCAAGTAAAGGCATCATTTGTATTATGAGGAATATAAAAATAATGGGATTGTCAAACGTTTCCCTGTGGTACTAGTAGACAAACTCTATATAGGATCGGATTCAGGGCATCTTGTTGCACATAGCAGTCGACGAGTCGTGCTTATGTTGTCGTGATACAGTTTCATCTTATCGATCACCCTATATTGTGGAAAGTACCTGCACTGTATGAGTGGAACAATAAGATATGTTTTCATTGATATGCTTTATGTGAATCAGATGGCTGTTATTTAAGTTATGTGATATTTCAACTGCTGGATGATATATCTTCTTTAATGACGTTCAGAATTGTTAGGTTTGTAGTTAACCGTAACAGTGCTGAAAAATTCGTGAATGAAGAGCTTGTAAAAACTTGACTTTTAGAACATCAAACCTAATATCACAATTTTGATGTGTATTTCTCAGCTGATAGGTTTTTATTCTCCAACGGCATTTTCTTTTTTAAGCTTGTAATTTAATCATGTAAAATGGCCGGTTATTTTCTATAAACTAACGGTTTACTTGTTCAACATGGCTTCGCGAGTCCCAAGCTTTGGCGGATGATGGACATAAATATTGAGCTGCCTGCCTGTTGTCTAACGTCTGAATCATCTGTCTTTCTCTGTTTCCTAATTTCTTCAGTTGTCTTTGTGTTTCCTGTTTTACTGACACAAACTTTTGCTTTATTGTCTTGCTCTCTCTGAAAGTGCAATGTCTGTGTTGGTGTCTGAAACTCATATGTGCCTCAGTTCACATTGCAGAGTCTTCAAACACATTTAATTTGGTTCTGATCAATAACACAAGTTAAAAGCAAAAACTAAATGATACACATTAAAATGAGAATAAATAAGAATTAAATCTGGAATATTTTACATGTTTAATTTACATGTTTTATTTTGGAATACCGAAACAAATTGAATAATTACAATAATAAATTCTAAATAATGTTGACTGAAAAATTAATTGTTCCTTCTATAGTGCATCATGTAGTTCATGTAACTCTTGGGTAACAATCACCTTTAACCTCGATCTAAAATGAACTATGTTGTTCTTCCTTTCTTTTCTATTTACTTCTTCTTGCTTTGTCATTTTCAGAAACCTTTGGTAAGTGCCATGCAAAGCTCATCAAACCAACCCCGCTCCTTGACACAGATGGCATATTTAAAGTTTCCAAAATGCATGAATCCCTTCCTCTCCCACCACCTTGCCCTCTTTTTCCATTTGTTCCCTATTATCTGCCTCTGTTTATTCTAAACTTTTGCTTTTGTCCCCCCCCCCCACTCTTTCTAAGTTCAACTTCATTTTCCTTTATATCACCACTTTGGAACAGAGAAGCTGTTCGAGCTGAGTGAGCCCAGGTTTTTTTATTTTTATTTTTATTTTCATGAGGATGACAAGTCTTTTGAAACAAGGTCATTCCTAGTAAGGCTAACTTTTCCCTTGAAGTTTCCCTAGAAATTAATGTTATCTTATCTATTTTTTCCTTACCATATTAACCAGATTTCTTCACGTGTCCCCGTCACATCTCTTTGTTTTTATATTTTTTTCTCTGCTGTTGCAAGGTGGCAGACGTTTAGGGAATAGTAGGATTTTTGTTTGAATCCAAGACAATAGTTCCTGTGCAGTTCCTGTGCAGGAGCTGAGAAACTTTTGAGCTCTCTCAAGGTGAAGGCTACTACCCTTCTGTATGGCTGTACTTTTTTATTTTTCTCATGCCAGTTTTGCCCTCACCCCCTTGTTACCACATTTTGCAGTTTTCCTAACTTTTTGAACTCCTTGCAAAAATACACATGCTACTTCAAGCACAGTATTTTTTACTTACAATTCAAAACATATATGTGTATAGGAAGGCAGAAAAGGAAATTACTTTTCCTTGTTTCAATAAGACTCTTGCAAAGTTATGTTAGTTTTGGGGGTAGCCTTTTTTCTTTCGTGGCATTGCTGGAAAGTTCACCACCACTTAGGATTTATGCTGATGAGAAAAAAGTCTGCTTGCTCAAGCACCTCATATCCTCGCCCCTTCTAGCAACCATCTTAGGCCTTAGGGTTTTAGTATTAATTCCAGCAAAATAAAACAGAAAAAAAAAGCTAAAAGTTTGAGAAACAACATTATAAATTGCTATTTTTTTTTTCAGGGGTTTCTGTTGATCAGATTCCTCTTGACAGTTTCTGGGTCCCTACTGTTTGCTCTTTTGGATCAGGCTCACTTAAATCTCAGAAGAAAGCTTTGAACCTGGTAGATTGAAGTGGTAAAATAAGGAGAAAGGTTGGAGGGGTAATGGAAACGTGATAAGTGGATGGGCGGATATGCCTTCAAAAACCCTCTCGGTTTCCAGCTTGTGTGTAGAAACCCCCTGACCTTTTTCCCATATCTTTCATTCATTCTGTGATATCGAGAGGCAAATGTGGCTCTGACATTCACACTTAAAAATAGATAACGTCACAGTAACAGGTTTGAATTTTTTAACTGTGATTTTAAAGATGGCTGAGGCAGACTGATTCCTTATGTTCCAGACCATGCTGTGTTGGTGGGGCAGTGATATTTGCATCAGGGTCCCCTGGGGGGTTCCTTTAGAGGTGTGTAGGGAGCCTGACATTTCTCCCCAAGTTCCCATGACTGCAAACCCCAGGCTCTCGCTGGCCTTGTCAGCCAGAACAGATTAACCACAAGCCACAGTGACAGTGAGAGGATGTAGAGGAGTATCCACAAAGATTAAAGTCCTTTTTAATATAAAGGTTTTAAATCATTATCTGACATTTCATGGATCCTTTACAGTCACAGATTTATCCACATGTGTTACTCAGTTGCACTTAATCTGCAGGAAAACACTCACATGTTGGCATCAAAGCAGCTCTAGAGGCAGAGGCTTGGATCTCTGCAGATGTGGTAACAATGGGCTTTTTTTCCCCCTGGACCTGCTGTGACTTCACCAGGATCCTAGTGGGGTCTGTCGAGGAGAAGGTCACCCGCATGCCTTCTGGTGGGTGGTCAGTCTCTGACACTCAGCCAATCACGCAACCCCATTCACCTCACATGCAGATGTGCAATATCTCCTGCCAGATTGCCTCTGGCCAGAATGTAGTCTTTATTTATATTTATTAATACATTCAGAGGGTTGTTTAACAAAACAGCTGGGTGTTTCTGTGGGAAAAAATATTACCACATTTGATAATGTTAGAAGGACAGCAGCATGTTGATATATATTTGGGTCATTGTCACCCTAATCTTATCAACCCCTTTATGACCAAAGCTTAGATGGGGAGCTTATGGCCGTTAGCTTAGGTTACATGACCCTAATACAGTTGGATTTACCACTGTGATTGAATATTGGCTTGCTCCTGCAGACTTGGCTTCTCTGGTCTTTCTTGATTATGTTTTATTTTTATTTTTTCACGATGTTTAATCATTGAAAATTAGTTTAAAAATATTCTTATTGAGCTATTGAGTCAACATTATTAAAACAGATCATTTCTACTCCCCTTTTTTGTGTTTCTGTAGAACCGTTGCTCTGAACAACCTCTGCTTTCCTTTATCCATCTCATAACAATACTCATTTTCATTTCATTGTCTTTCTTTTGTCACTAATTTCCTTAGAAGGTCCTTGTGATAACCCTGCCTCGTACCAACCTGCTTTATTAACATTAACCTTACTCTAACCTAACCTAACCTAACCTAACCTAACCTAACCTAACCTAACCTAACTTTGACCTGAACCTCTAACCTTTAGCTCATAACCTCTTAACTCCCAACTAAAATTCATCTATCTGAAGCGAAGTAAACCAGCTTCCTGCAGCCTCTAATCAAACTCTAACTCTATAACAATGTAACCTTCCCAGAGCCCTGTTGTGCTTTGTCTTGTGATTTACCTATGAACATGTGGATTATCATGCCAGAATTTTTTAATATGTCACTTTGGTTTTGCCTGGTTTTTCAATGACACCAAGCTTTCACTCTTTGCCTAAGCTTTATGCTTCTTTTAGTACAGATTCACTCTCTATAGAAATCTGTTAGATAAGAAATGTCAAATTTATCCATACACTGATTTTTTTCACTTTATCAGAGTTTGCAATTGCAACAACAAAGTAAATACTCAGAATGTAGTGTATTTGGTTCATGTGAAAAATCACGTCACATACATATAGGGATAGATGGCATAGCGTTGTTTTTTTTTTTTATAGAAGCACAAATCAAAGCAACATCTAACATCAAATCTCTACAAAAAGAAATTATGTACAAATGAAAGTCAATTGCAAACCAGGCAGAACTTTAGACTCAGTGACAGAATCCTGATTGCTGGTATCACAAAGGATGATTCTATATGGAGAAATGCAATAACATTCTGACCAGAAGGCATAGGAAGTTCCATCCCCTCTACAGAGCCTCCCACATCCTTTATTGTACTGCATAGAAAATAGAAATTGCTGGCACCACTTTACATCTTAAACACCAGGGGCGGATTCACAGCTAAAATGAGTGTGCACACTGAGGGAAATTAACATACAGTGCTCGTTTTCTTAAAATTCATCTTTATTTTTCTTTGTCATACACACGACCAGTTCTGTTTTAAACTGTCATGAATTAACCACACATTTGCTACCATAAATCAATACGGAAGCTCCCTTAAACATTAGTCTGTTTACTTGTGTTTGCTCCACTACTCATTAGACCTGTTCGTATCAATTGCAGTAAAGAAGTCCGTGTCAATGTCATGTCACAGCGAGAAGGTTCTCTAACAGTAGAATAGCTGTCTTTACTCAAAACAATTACACATGGCTATGGCATCACTTATCTATCGCACATAACTTTAAACTGTCGTTGATGTGATTTTATCAGTCATATTTATTAAAATGGACAAATTAATATACTTTACAGCTATAAAAAATAAGTGGATTAAAGATCACTGACAGGGAAATATGATTTGGATGTAAAATTTATTGTGGAAAATTACCTATAAGTATACAGGCCAAGCCTATAGTGTTAATTTAAATGATTTACCCTCTGCACTGTGCCTCCAGCTTGTATATTGCCAAATAGGGAACTTCTCCTGTGTTGGCACCATCCTACTGTGGCTCTCAAGGGATGAGCCGGTGAACATATTTGCCTCAAATGAATGTTAGATTCAGAATGAGAGACTAAGAGACAGGTAAGAGGGAGAAATTGTGTGAAATACGAAGATATAAAAAGTAGAAACGGGAAGAAAGAGAGAGTATAAATGGAGGAACAGCTCAAGAAAGAGAAAAAGGAATTAAGAAAAACAGCCAAGAGCAGTAGGAGAGTTTAATGTGAATTTGAAGGGGCTGACACTAAGCTGGCACCCCTACACAAACCCAAAGCTCCGCTTTGAGGGATACATTTTACATTTCAACAGTTTGGGCTGCATTTAAAAGGCCCACCAGCCCAGAACTGGAAAAGCTCAATATTTTATTGTCCCTAATGGGGCATTTGGCTTGCAGTCAAGCATGTAACACAATACAGACTCACAATAAACAATGAATAGCGAAACATACAACTATCACTGAAAGGAAACAGCCAAAGGATTGTATGACTGGGTAGAAAGGGTAGATGGGTAGATGAATCTCGAGATCAAAAGTATATCTGTCAGTTATAAATTGTAGGATAAATAATAACTTAAGTCAGTAAGATTTAACTTGTGTTGCCTGAAGGTACAGTCTGATATTATATTGCAACAAGTCTCGCTGCAGCAAGTTTGTTTAAAACGTATCTAGATGCCTGGTATTGAATAAAGGCATCTTTAAATGCTTGACAGACTTCGATTACAGGTCAATTGGTTGTAAAAAAAATCTTATGCTGGAACATTCCATGTCAATTTCTGAAACCAAACTTGTCATGCTCTGCTGATCATCCTGAACTGCAGCTATGATAAAATAAGACCCCTAAGCTTCCCTAGTTCTATCAAAACATTTCCCTTCCCATTATGGGATATATAAGGCATGGAGAGGGGAAAAAAAGAATGGCATGCTAAAGGAGACTGCCGACCATAAAAAAAACAGCACATTTTTTGTGATACCAGCAACAATAAAAAAACAAAAAAACAAAAAAAACATTTTTGTTATGTCTTTTTCCTTTTTAATGAAATTTCTCCATCTCTGTAAGAGATTACTTAATGGTTTCATAACTTAGTTTCAGTGAATCTTTCAACCCAAGAACTTCCACTAACTATAACCAACATTAACCCAGACTTGAACTGATGATGTGTCTTCGTTTTTGTGTCTCCTCCAGAGGGTACCCCAATTCGAGGTAAGATTTTTAACCATCACAATAAAATCAGGACAAAATTACATAACTGACACATAATCAGACATAACGGCAACTAATTTCAACGAAGGAACCAAATGCTTGAAATAAAAGGACTACGAAAGGAATTTAAAAAAATGTTTAATTCTACTAACAACAGTATGTCATCTGTGTTTTTGTTCTGTGCTCTCTGTACAGTTTGTGAGAGCAGTCTCATGTGTTTCCCACTCTCATGCTTTGTGTCATTGTTGCTGTACTGTTCCTCCATGTATGTGTGCGTTCTGTGTTGTGCTGTTCCTCTATCTCCTCCACATAATCAGTGTCAGGGAGCTACTGAGGAATTCAAGTTGTGTCGCCAGCCGGTTGAGATACATGAATTGGAAGGTTAAAAGAAGGAGGGATGGCAAAGGCTCTTACAAGGAGGCTAGGTTGCTTGGCGCCTCTGGCATTTAAGTTTTCAGGTTTAGTCCAGTGGCCCGAGAGTTAAGGAAATTAGAGGGCTGATGATTGTGGCCTTGAATGTTGATAAGACCAGGCTATATTTTTTTTTACTGTAAACAATTTTAGTAACCCTCTTTCTTCAGTCTCCTTCTCTGCTTTGATCTTTCCGTTCACCACCAGGGCACTAGCAATATCATGTATGTTAATGCACCTCCCTCATAGCTGGAGATGGGATGTCAGGGGAAAAGCTGGCATAAATTACATTTGATTTAATTCCCTTCACTCTGCTGTACAGCTGCTTCTAACTGCAAAGCCAGGGAGGCTTCTGGGTGCACCGGCTGACTTTTTAAACCTGGCAACATGCACACCATACAAAAAACAGCTTTCATAATGCCATAGGATGAACGGAAAGATTTCAAGGAGGGACTGGAATGACAAAGATGTAAAGTCATGTGAATCTTGTGAATTATAAAAAAAAAAAAAAAAGCATTGTTCAAATAATTCATCTTCTTCCTTAATTTTTTTCCCCCCATTTCCCTCGAGAGTGTAACTTTTACTTATAATTATCCCTCAGGTGTTATTGCTGAAACATTCACTCCCAGGAGATTCACTGTGATTGAGTGTGTTTGTTGTAAGATGCCTTTGTTCCACAGGCTGAACAGGTAAGTGAATATCTCAGTTTGACAGGATTGCCCATGTATTCAGGGGAATGAAATACATGCCTTTGGTTTTTCCGATTACAGCTCACTACAGCCAAGGCAGTGATCATTTTGACAGGTTAAGGTCCTCCATCCGCAGCCATTCATGAACACCATGGATTTTTTAGACTAATTTCAAATGCTTCTTTCCTTTTAAACCTTCACTCATGAAAGACATAGCCAAGCCCTCCCCTCATCTCCTTTGTTTGTTTAAGAGAGGCTCATAAATCACATTGCAGTGAAGAAAAGCAAGCCTTTCTAATGAACTTTGCATTTGCATAATAGGATAAGCAGCCTTAAAAAAAAAAAATTACCCCCTGCGCTCTCTACCTCGCAAGGAGAAAAGGGATTGTGTTGGAGTTGGTGCATATTTACATGCAAAGGTACATAATCATATACATATGTTTATTTAGTTAAAGCTGACTGATTTACTCAATAAGGGAAAGACATTCACTATTTTATGTCACTCTTTGCAAGATCTAATTCCCAAAGTGTGAATGTGGAATTCCTTTTACTTACCATACAGGTGCTGGCCTTGAGCTAAGCGACAAGTGTAAAGGGAGCCTGACTTCGTCATTACCAATTTAATAGGAGCATTACAAGCCGCCAGATGGGCTCTGACAACAATGGCATCATATGCGGAGCTCCATGCTGGTGCTATTACAGTATAATGACCTTGGGATGGTCACAGAGCATTGTCAGAGTGACAGGCAGGATGCAAACGAAGAAGAAAGACAGGGAGAATGGCAAGTCCAGACTTAACTGCCGTGTGGTAACACTGGTTGTCTTCAGTTGTGCAGCTATTGAAAACAAAAGTTTATGGCTGAAATCTGTGACTTCCGGCATAGTTTTACCAGTGGTCTATTTAGTTATCTGATGGATTTAAAATAATACAGCAGCTCTGTAAGAATTCTGCAATTTATTTGAACCAGCCCCTTCAAAGCTTGTAAACTTAGAAACTATTGAGGTGGGATGAGCTTTTGATACACATGTGATTTGTAAAAGTAACATATAATTAGTATGCATTAATAATGTAGTTATATGTTTTCATGACAGTTTATCTTCTCTCAATACATAAAGAACAATGAAACATTAAAAGATTTAGTTAAAAAGTATTATATCCTACGCTTATCTGTGCAGTGAAGTGGGTTTAATTCCTGTATTAAAAAGGCTATTATGTGCATGTATTCACTAATACAGTAAGGTGCTAATTTCCAGCTTTAATTGGACTGCAGAAGAGCATTTGTGAGCAGTGTTGGGATGAGGGGAAATGACAGGAGAGGAGAAATGAGCGACTAATGAGAGCCATGAACTGAAAAAGAGAGATAAAATGATGAAAAGAGCAGTGTGCCACCAGCAGGCCTGAGTGGGATGCAGAAGGAGAAAAAGGGAGGGATGGAGAGGAAGAGTGAGACTTGGCCAGCCATTTTGTTGATCGCCTAAACAAATCAATCAAGGCCCACTGGAGCACACTAATTGAATTACACAAATGGGACTGGGGTTGGGGGGGTGGTATACACACAGTAAAGCTGCTACAAAGCAGCAGCCGGGGTGGGCAGACCACAGCTTCAGGCACTTTGTGAAATTAATCATCCATACTGGCCCCTCCTTGCTTTTCTTTTATTCGCTCATCTATCCATCTCTTTTTTTTGTGCTTGTCTCTCTTGAACTCTTCCTTCCACCTCTTTCTCCGATAATTATTTTGTCCCATCTCTCTCTCATTCTCTCTGTCATTCTCATGTTGTCTGGTGTGATACTTCCTGCTAATCTGCAGCTACAAAAGACACTGAAACCCACAAGGGAATATTTTAAAAACTTGCCTGCCAGAATATAGAAAACTATCTGCTTCTCACAATTTCTGAAAAATATCTGTCCCAAAAAACATGTATTTGTTGAACACTGCTCAGCCAGATCACTTTGTTATCTTGGCACCTCACTGCTCATCAGATCAGCCTGCAGCAAGCAGTGCAGTTAACCAGGGCAGCTGTCGCGGCGAGAACGAATGCTAGAGCCCTACTGCCCATTACAGTCGTCTTTACCGAATGGATGATGGCAGCGAACATACTGCGAGACAGCCAGGAGTGAGTGGGGAGCAGTGGAGGACAGGAGGTTGTGAGTGTTGTTCGGTTGATCTGATTGAGATGGAGAGTAATTGGTCCACGCAGAAGATCCAATCTTTTGTCTACTGACCTAGTAAAACATGAATTCTAACTCAACAGGGGCAGTTTCGCAGTTTACTGATGGTCAGTGTAAGCTTCTAAGTGGGTTGAGAGTCAGACATCTACGGGTCTATTCTCACAGCAGCTCACAGAGTATCCTTCGGCATTCTTACGTTCTTTTTAATTGAACTTGAAGAAGACAGCGTTGCAAGTAAAGTAGTACTCACTCGATAACCTGTCACAATGGATTCTATAGCTGGCATGTTTGTTATGTAAAATAGATGTTCTGTTAACTTTGAAGAAAGGCAACTTAGTCTCTGAAAAACCATTAACTTATGGTTGGAGAAAAAAATATAACAACAAACTTTTATGTATTTGACTCTAATCAAGGCAGTGAAACTGTGCCGATGTCGCATACTAGTTGTCATTCAGCATGCAATACCTCCTTTCAAGAAAACTTTCGTTATTATTTTTTTTTCCTTTCAGGATTGCCAAATTAATCAAGCAAACCTAACTCGTCTGGCAGTTCTGACTATTTTTCTTTGTGATTAGACCTAATAGCTGTAAACAAGGATGACATGCCATGGAGGCCCCATGTAGGACTTACTTAATAAGCCCAGTATGGCCATTTTGTGAGCGACACTTAAAATTGCTGTTTGTCACTAGGCATGTCTTTATCAGTAAACACTCAGCATGTGAACAGATTCTGTGCATGTTTTGTTTTTATTGTGGTCCGAGTAGATAATTTTCTACATTTATTTCATCCCTCGTGTTTCCTTTTTCTCTGATAAAAGAAAATGAAATTGCCACTGGCCACATGCGCTCTGGTGAGCCACAGGCTGGCAGAGGAAACAGCAAAATTATGCAGAACACAGAGTGGCTTCAACTCTTAAAAAAAAGGAAATGGTTGCAAAGAGCTGCATGGGTTGAGCTTGTTTTGTTTGCAGACATTCAACTTCATGCTGCCCCTAGAGATATGACCTCAAAGAGGATTTGTTTGAATCATTTCTTTAGAAGTACGTAATTAAACCTTATATTATCAGCCTTTAAAAGGATTGCCTGGTCACTGGTTCATTTTGTTGTATTTTTTTTTTTTGGCTACAGATATTTTTCCCATTAGTTTGATAGAATCATTTGAATTTACTTTATAAGTACTGCATACAAAACAAAAAGCTGCAATTTGAAGAAAACATGACAGAATATAAGAAAAGCATAAGATGATAAATAACTCATTCATTCTCTACATTTGTTGCATCCTTTTTGTTTTCCCTCTCTCTTGCTTCTCCTTTGTGATTATTTTTTGACACGACTAACTTTTTTCCTCTTACTCTTTGGGCTCTGAAAACACAAGGACTGCATATGCGTGCCTCACAACTCCACCTTGAAATGATATGAATATGTTACGCAACCAGTAGGGTCTAGCAAACACAAATATTACCACCTGGTGAGAAGCCTCCACCAAAGATGTGCAGGATCAGATGACATTCCCCATACCTCCTCAGTGCTTCCTATCATTCTCTCCCCTTTGCTTTGTCTCCTTCAGTAAACACTGTTCACTGCAGCCAGTATTTGTAATATCTGGCTGTCTATTGTTGCATTTTCGTGACCGCCAAATGACATTTGTTCAATGTAATTTTTGAAATAATATTTTTGTTTCTGGAATCATCAAACTTGAGATGAAAACGTATATAACCCTTCACTGAACAGTCCTTGGGATTTAACAGAGGAGGACCTCAAAAAGTGTTAGAATTCAGGGGAGGGAAACAAGCAGACAAGTCGCTGGCAGAGCCCTCTGGAACTATCCACCTGGAGTTGAACTTCACACAATCCTTACTTTGTGGTCTAAGCTTCTGAGCACATTCCAACCCACCTGCCACCGCACGGGCATTTGCTGTTCCGAGCACACATCAAACGGATCCAAATCAAATGCTTGCATAAACTGGGAGTGAAAACTGCACCACCTGCACTCTGCAGGTAGACGTTTTCATTCGGTTCGTGAGTTATGTGCCAGGAATAGAGCCCTCTGGGCAATGAGGATGATCTGAACTGTAGAGGGAAATGAAGAGAAAGGAAGAAAAAAAATGGAGCACTATAGATTGTTGTACCTTCAGGTCTGTTTTCTTTTTAAAGGGGTAAGTATGCTCAGACTAAAATACTTGTTTCTCTATTCGGCCATGGACACAGTGGAAGTGTGATCTTTCTAATTAACCAGGATCGATTGTCTCATTTGTGGCAGAGCTGAAACATGTTATTCAACCAATGTTCCAGAATAGTAGCCTTGTACAACATTGTGTTCACTCCGCTTGCAGATGCGATTTAGAAGGTTATAATATGTTAGAAAGCTGCTGGGATATTGATGCTTTTTGGCTTAACATTAACAAGCGATGGTGCTGTGTTTGTCAACGATGCCTGGGCTGCAATCTGTCTGCTGAGCCAGCCTGCAGCCCTAATGATATCATCAGGAAGTGCCGTCAACAGCACTCTAACGAGGAATGATCTGATGCCTGGTGTTTCACCTCCCTCCCTTTTTTTGCCGTGTTGCTGCTGAGCACTTAGGCTGTCTGGTATGACACAGACAAGAGATAGAATCGACAAAGTGATAAGAAATAGACTTTTGGAAAAGTAGTAGGCCTAAGGTGTCCGTATAAAATAATAATGGCCAAATAGGGACAGAGAATGGAAATGCAGGTGAGGTGTATGTGAACTGAGTGCAAAAGTGTGAGAAAGCTTTTCATTTTAATGCACTTCTCAAGCACCTTAGTCACTAAAAGAGAATACAAATTAGTTCAAACAATCCAGCTCTACTAATTACTTAATTAACTGAATAATGTTATTTTTCTCGTGAGAAGGTATTACACAGTTGCTATGCACCGTGAACATGGACTGCTGTTTTTTTGTGTATATTTTCCCATGACCCCTCCTCCCCTCTGCACACACAGACGCTCCCTCGGTGAGGATGATTTGCTAATTCCACTGCATTTATACTATCCTCTCAACACTGCCCCTCCATTCCGTTTCATCACACACCATTTCTTTGTAGCTACTCTTTTTGTTAAAGACCTCAAGTCTGAGATGAGGTGGAAATACCAACGTGGCTGAAAATTTAGTGTGACTAATTTTGTCTTTTTTTTTTTTTTGTCAATGGATGGCTGAGGCCTGGGTGGAACTCTGTTCGTCGTATCAGTGTGTATAAGCATTGCAGATAAAACCAGTTGCTGACGAAATGTTCATGAGAAATTCAAATGCACCCACCATAAAGAAAACTGTCTGACTCCTTCATGCTCATTCACAGATTGATTAATAATTTCGTCCTTGCTTTCTTTCTCCCTCTCTTTTCCTCTGTCTCTTCCCCCTCCCCTTTTGTCTTTGTCGGATGTTGTCATTCCCAAGGTGCCTTGCAGATCGAGAACAGCGAGGAGACAGACCAGGGGAAGTACGAGTGCGTGGCGTCTAATGTGGAAGGCGTGCGCTACTCGTCCCCTGCTAACCTTTATGTGCGAGGTAGGAAGCAACCCAGTCCCAGAGAAAGGCCAAAAAATAAAAAATAAATAAAAAAAAACATCTACCCATTCTAAATAAATTTCCATTCAGTTCCATTTCTAGTCTAACTGTATTTGCACTGAATGTGTTTTGCAAAATAGAAATACCCAAGTAATATACATATTCTAGCTTTGATAGTATTGCCTGCCCATAAATGTAATTTCATATACACTGAAACTTCCAAATGTAAAACTATAATTGACCAACTAATGTTCTTCTCTGTTATGATGTTATGCTCCATTTTGTCTTTCAATGCCCTCCCCTACTCACTCGGAAGGAAATGTGTAGCACTACATGCCGTATGTCTTTACTTTATCGGTTACTGTGTTCCCGATCAAATGTGTCCCCCTACATCAAAGTTGCAGCCCAAAAAGAGTGTGGAAAGACCTCTTTTTTTTAATTAATCTCTTTACAGGTAAAGGAGCGCAACGGTAAGTCTCGATTTTGATTGATTGGCTAGGTATTATTGCCCACCAATCAAAATCGTAACCCCTTTTACTTTTCGCCAGATTCTGGGGAGGAAACTCATTAGAAATGGACTGCTAACACAGTTAGCCACTATGTATCACAAATCAAAAAATGATCTCTCGCATAGATTATAAATAGTACACTCTCTCTCTCCCCCATGCTGCACTGGAGCATAAATCCACAGTGTCCCCCCGTTTCTGCTTTGGTGTATTATCTTTAAAGGCTTTTACAGTCAGTAGTAATTTTGGCTGCCATGTTCTGGCAAAGTGGAGATATAAAAAAAACAATCAGTCACAGGCACTGAAGAGTTTCATAGGAAACACAATGAAGACAAAAGCCTCTCTTTTTCCACTAATGCTAAATGACAATGATTCCCTGTCGAGGGAGCTTTAATAAATTGAAGCAGATGCATTTTCGACATGTATTATTTATATTGTGCATATTAAATAAAGATGCCGTGGTATCTACTCAGTTTGTTCCCTCTGCTGTGTACCAAATAACTTTGTTCCCAATAAATAATTCACTACTCTGACATAATAAAATAGGTCAGGGAGCTGCTTTTTCATTATTATCGCTATTATCATAGTCTGTGAAACAGAACTGTAGGGAAGAAAAACTGTGTGGATGTGAAGGTTAAAAAATCCTTAATCAAAATTAGTGACTCCTTTTCGTCCCGTAAGCTTATGCTGTCTCCACTGTGATTCAGTGACAATGTCAAGTAGCAGAATGCTAGAAGTTAAAAGGTTCAGTGGAAATTATGTTCAAGTCTTCCACAGGAGTCATAAGAAAGCGATGAACGGGACACTTATTGACACAGCACTGGGATGTTTAGTAGTTCTTTTGATCAAAAACACACAGCTATACTCTGATATAATTTCCATGCAGTTTTCCATCAACACCGGCTCCATCAGCATGCCTTTAAAAGAATACAGAAGGGTGATAATTACTTAAGTTCTGTCACACTATGTAACACACTTGTTATGCTGTGATGGTGTCAACCTTTGTCTGTTTTCAGTTAACTTTTGTCAATCAATTCTGATACTTGATGTTGACTATGTTTTGTTCACAAATCAAAATGCACTTGAGATTAGCAGCTGTGGTAGGGATCAATTCTGAGGGGAATAAAAACAATGCAACAATCTTAATTTGTGAATGGGGCAAACTCTACTGGATTGAATAGCAATACAGCCAAAACAGAAATCATAACGGCAGTGTTGTTGAGTGGCTTCTAAAACATTAACATTCTTGAACTGCAGCTGCTAATTTCATCCCAAACTGTGTCTTTTTTTTCTTTTAAATCTCTCATTAGTTTTTCTTTTCTTTGTTTTATCTTTATTTGGTTTCCTCCTCTAACAAAACCAAATACGGCCACCACAGGAGCCTCCGCTTGTGGCCATAAGGAGCTTGTGAAATTTTGAATTATAAGTATGGTACGCTTGATTTGACTCCAGTGGCACCGAGCTACTGTGTTTTTCTTAGCAGGCGACTGTGCGGCCACTGGGGTGAATCTGATTGTTTTGGTTCAAAGTTTATTCAAGGGGGAGGGCAGGCAAGTGTACTTTCAAGACGGGTGTCACTGATAGCATGGCCAAGGGAAAGAGAAAAAAAAAAAAAGGGAAATGTAGCTGCAGCTAAACACCTTGAGGTGGCTTTTTTTACTCTCTCTGTGTTTCCCCTATTTTTCTCTTCTCCTCATGTCATTGTGTTCTGCATCAACCCCTTTACATCCCTCAGAGCTTCGAGAAGGTTGGTGTGTTTTTTCTTTTTTACTTTTTTTAACCCACATTTGAAAGAAAAAAATCAACGTGTTGAAAAATTCTAACTTTATTTTGCCTACTGAAGAGCTCGATTAGTTACTAATTTGAAGAAAAGAAAAAAAAAGTGCAACTAGTCCACATTGCTAAATGATTATGAAGAAAAAAAATATTTATTTACAAGGAAGAAATGATGAAAGCAAACCTGATTAGCTCGGGTCTTGTTAATTTACTTTTATGTTTGCATTGTGGGGCCTTTTCTTGTTTTGCATCCTTTGGTATTGCTTCCGCACCTAAAGGCTTTCTTGCACGTATTGTCATGAAAACCCAGCACGTGGAAATAACAGGACCTGTTGCATGATGGGAGAATGTAACTGCGCTTGCATGCCTGTGGAAAATCCCTTTGGCCGCAATGGTCTTTTTTTTCTGCATTCCCTGTGTTTTCTTGAGTTATCTCCTTCTCTTTCTTTGGTTTCTCAGTGTTTTCCCTGATATAACCCTTTTTGGCTTACCTTAGTTGTTTTGTTTTTGTTTTTTATGTTGTGATTATGGTGTTGTGTTAGTGTGTTTTCCCTTTGTTTCAGTTCCATTCTTGACCTTATTTATTGTTTTAAAGGTGTTTGTATTTTTGTTTATTTGTTTGTGAGATTTGTGTTTCTTTTTTGAACTGATGCTGCTCTGCTTCTTGAGTCTCGGAGTGCAAATGGAAATGCCGAATGAAACAATAAGTGTGTTTACAGCCAGTGTTCCTCATCTTGTTTATAGTGATCCATTACTGAAAGAATTAGACGTGATTGGGGCTGATTGGGTTCCATGGCGATTTCAGGCAGTCATTAAGGGCTGCCATTTACAGTGTCATGGATCAATAACAATATAATGACTTCGACAGCACATATGGTGCTACTTTGAGAGCGCTCAAAGATTCTTTCTTACTCAAATAGCAGCAGCTAGTTGACCGCTGTTTTCACTGTTCCCTCACTGTTCCCTCACTGCTATGACTCTCAATCAAATTTTTATCTGTTATTCAAAAGCCCTTCTTCCCCTTTTACGCACATACACACACTCTAACCGAATAGAATAAAGTTCAGGTTGATGTGATGTAAATAATGAAAGTAGACATTAGCTCTTATTGTCCACAATGTACTTTTTGAACGATAATGGAGAGAATGGGCTGAACAATTAGATATCAATACAAGTAAAGTTTAGAATTTAATGTTTCTGTTGGTTTTGTGCCGTAATCAGAGGTTTACTGAATCACCTGCTGATGTGAGTTGGCCCGTACATTTCCCAGCTCCTTTATTGCCATGAATACATTAGACACATGTTTTTGGGAAAATATAACAGCATTTTGCTCAGGGTGTTACATGTATCTGAGCAAGTCTGAATAGGTCGGGCATATCATTCTTGCAGGTAAAGGACTTAATACACATTCCTGCTATCTGCTTCCTCAGAGAGTGACAGCATTTGTATGTGTGGCTATTAAATTATACTAATCTCCAGAGTGTTCATCTAAATTATCTAGAAGTCATACTGAAAAAGGTCACAGCTTGTAGAGCACATTAATTTGCTATTTTCATACTTTGGTGACTGTTTTTTTCTTAAAGTAATATATATTTTTTCCAGCAAGAACTGGAACTAAATATGCATTTGGAAACTTACCAGTTTCAAGCAAGTATGTAAAGCAGACATTTATTTATAGATTTGAATTGCACCAGCCAAATATAATTTGTCTTTAAGGCAAGTCATTAGGAAATGATAGAGTCTGCAAAATCTAACTGACAGAAACTAATCAATTACTACATCTGGCCTTATTGTATAATTCTAAGTTGTGAAAAAAAAACACTGATGCAGAAAGACTGTGCTGATATGTATGCATGTGCATGTTTACCCACTTGGAATGGTATCTGCTTGTTTTTGAATGTGCTTGCATGTCCTGCTACGCATTTGTGTGTGATGTTGGGAAAGAAAGCTAGATTACACCTTATGTTCTCACTGGCCAAAGCAAACCCTGTCATCTCTATTAGATGTTTGTCTTAAGGAGCCCAGAGGATTATAGCCACCCCTCAAATATTATGTTGCTATCAGAAATTCATTTGTTTCATACTTCTGTTTCATTACCTCTTATCCAAATGCAAAGACATGAAAATACTCCTTTTCTCAATCTGACTCATAATATTCACTGAATGGATCACCACAGGGAAGGAATGTACTTGCAGTATGGTTTCACTGCTTGTCATCTACCTGTAAGGCAGCAGAAAAAAATATGATTCACTCTAAAAGCTCCTCAGTCTAGTGCTTGCTATTATTGGGTGCCCCTGCTATGATTCTTGTCAATTTCCTTTAGGTGATAATTTCCATTTTGATTAGCCACCCATAGTGACTGTTTAGCATTGGCGCAGCCAAGGTATGTTGATAGAGGCCGACCCCTGCGGCTTAAATGTAAATGCTGTAGGACTGACCTGGCAAGTGTGACTAAAGGATCTCCATATTGTGCCTGTGTCCTCAGGCAGCAAGAGGGTGTAATCTCAGCTTCAAGGTGACACTAAAGGCTGCACATTATTTTGGCTTCCCCCTTCATTTTGGGGCAGCAAAATCTGCCTCACCAAAATGGCCGATAATGTCCACCTTCTGACCTCTGTTTTTTGGCACAAATCCCTCCACAACACTGCCCACTGTTAGTTAGCACAGTATTCTGGCATTCTCTCTCGACTGCTTCTCACCTCGTCCAGTGTACGGCTTCTTGTCTTTCTCTCCACATTGGGGCTTGAAACAAGATTATATGTTGTTATTCGACCAAATGAAAGATATGTTTCTTTTACTTTCTCTCAATTCCAAATAGGCCGGCTGGGCTTTGGTCTCTGTGAATGAGGAGCCTGTCCATGCAATTGGGATTCTTTTTTTTTGTTTGTTTGTTTCACTCTTTATACGTTTTGAAAGTGTAATGGAGGGTTTCACACGCTCATACACAGATTGTGCAGATTTACTAAATTGTCGGCTTGACGGTTAGTCATATCCTTCAGGCCTGTGTCCAGTTATAGTGCATTGACTCATTTGTAAGTGACACTGAGATGTAGATGCCCAGTGAATCTTGTTTCCCAGAGTGTTCTCGGCACTCTCGGTTTTATTATTTTCCCCCAGTCTATAGTGTAGTCTGCTGTGGCAATAACAAAGTTCTTGAGTTAAGTTAAATGAAAATCCAAACTCACTCTCCTATTAGACACACGATGAATGTCATTTACAAGTCAACTCTCCGGGGTTTAATTTGTCCTGCTTGTCTTTTTATTTGAAAATTACACTGTGATCGCATATTGTAATTAAGTACAACGTCTCCCAATATCAGAAAGTATCAAAAGGAAGAGGTATTAGTATGTTGTCTCTTTGAGTCATATCATTTAAATTCCCTGCCATAAAGTAAGCAGCATTTGGCTAAAGTTACCACATTATCCGTGAGAGTGTAGTACTCGGAGATAAACGGAGGCATCTCCTTGTGGGGAAACCTCATTCACTCAACCACTACAGCTCCCGGTCCATTGGCTGACCTTTGCCCCAGGGAAAGAAGAGCACCGTTAGGCACACTTTGATTGGACATTTCACCACCAAACAAATCTGTTTTCTCGACTCGGTTCTCACAATTCCTTTGGATTGGAATCCAAATTTAAGAGAACAAATCATAACTTAGAACATCTAATAGTATTGATGCATACGTCTTTGTGAACACAGCTGCACTCTGGTTCTGTCTATGTTGTTCGGACATAGTTCTTTTTGTGGATTTGTTCAATTTCATTTATTTCCTTTCATTTGATTTTGTGCGTGTGTGTGTCTGGAGCAATGCTGTTTTTAGGAATGAATGGCATGCTTGGATGGGCTTGGGTGACATTTCTTTGGATTGTATTGGTTCTCTGGTGTCTGCCCAAGCGGATGGGGGCGCACCTGTACATGTCACTCGTGCCATAGCCACACCCATGCATGTCTGTGTGAGGAATGGGCTGCCCTTTCACCTTTGTTGTGTAGTCAGGTTTTTATTTATTTTAATTATTTGTTCAATTTTAATGTAGAGATGTAGTTTTTTGTCCCATTTTATGGGATTTTTTTCTGACAATTTCTTCTCTTTTTTTTGCATCTTTTAGAATCACTACATGACTGTTATGTTGAAACAAAGCTTATCTTAACCAATAGGCCATTTTTCAAGCTCCACAATTGCCTGTAATGTAGAGATTTGGCTTTTTTTTTTAACAGATTTCCAATTGGCAATTTTTTGGGTAATTTTTTTCCTTTTTGTACTTTTTGTAAAGGTCAGTTATAATTTTTTTGCCCTCAAGGTCAGACCATGTCTTGCCTAGGGTAGTAGAGTAGTTGACATGAACAGTAAATTGCTGAGAAGATGCATAAAGAGTAGCTCAGAAGATGACAGATCAAAAGCCCAACAGTAACTGAAAAGGTCTCCGTCTGACTTTCCCTGGTTAATATAGAAATTGACAATCAGTACTTTAAAATATTTAAATATAAATCAGAGTGCATTTTTTATGGCTGATTATATATTTGCTGTTAAAAACAACCCTTTTGAAGATTCCACATAATGTCGGCTTGCTTTTATTTACCAAAAAACTTTGCACATATGGACAACATGTCTGTATTTGCAGTACTTAGGATTCATGTCAGCTCTCAGGTAAAAAAAACCCATCAGAGTGTGTGTAGGTGATATTTGTGCTGTAGTTTGCTGGAGAAATTAGATTGTGCCATGCAACGATCATATGAATCCCATTTGGATCGACACGGTGTACTTTGGAATGCTATCTATCCTTGAGGCTCCTTTCAGTCTCTCCCCAGATCTCGCCCTCAGTCTCTACCTACTTTGTCCCACACACACACGTGCGTCACATCCACCCATCCCAAGACTTAGTTCTTGCACTGAGGTGCAATGTTTAAAGTAGGGAGTAGGGGACGTGTACCGGATTCTTGATTTTAAGCCCCAGTGTGTGAGACCTCCAAACCCACTTTGAGCCATGATCTTTTCTTGTTTGTCTTCTTTTTTTTATTGACAATCATGGTTTACTTATTCTATCCCCCACTTAAATCTTCCTCCTCCTCCCCCTTTTTCCAACAACCCAAACTCTCCCCTACCCTGTTGCGTACTGTACAGTATGTCTGCGTGTCCATCCGTCTCCCTCTGTTTGTCTTGTCTGCTGTCTTGCTGCTTGAGTCTGTTTTGTTCTGCCTCGTGTCTTGTCTCTCAGCCCTGTCTTTCCTGTTTTATCTATCTCTAAAGTCATCTCTTCCATTTAGTTCATCGTTTTTTACTTCTGAATCTTTACTGCTTTCCTTCTCTCTCTTTAACCTCTGCATCCCAACAAACATTTTGACACTGGATAAATGTTGTTACTATGGTATGCTCTGCTGTTAAAGCTCACAAATGGAAATGATAGATCTTTTAAGAAGTCCATAGCTTTTGCTTTTGCTTGCTAGTCATTTTTATGAATTCAAGACCGTTTGTTTTTTGTTCAAATAGGTTCAATGCTGTTTAAATACAACTTCTTACACAACTACTTATTGGAACATGATATCACATTTCCTAGTTCAACATGACATGGTAGCTAGTCAGGGATGTGAAAATAAAGGGAACTTTATTTTTAAAATGAACTTAACTTAGCCTGTCAATAAAAAATCGTTACATTATATGAGCCGTTGAAAAATTTGCAAGTTGACCACTTTTTTTATTGTCAGTATGTGTCAAGTGCTTGCTGGGATGCCTCCCATGAACAAAGTGTTTTTTACCATTTTTTTCACTTTTTTTTTTTTTTTCACTTTTGCATACTGTACACACGCACACTCATGCTACACTAACACAAAAATGTACACATCTATAAACCTACACATTCACACACATGCAAGTACACTGTACCTGTCACGCACTTTCTCTGCGTCTCAGGTTCATTATGCTTCCACTCCAATTTCAAGTCCTATCCATACTTTAGAGGTTCTCACTGTCTTCCTCTCTAGGCTGGCATTCTGTCCTCATCTCTCCTACTCTCTCTTGCCATCTATCTTTTTCTGAATCTCTCTGAATTTCTACACACTGTGGATCTGTTTTTCTCTTACACTCAGTGAGAGTTAGCTACAGTTGCTATAATTATTTTTCTCTGTATTTCTAGACACACACCTTGTTCCTCAATAATTATTTTGTGTTAACTGGGACTGCGATGTGACAATGTGCCACCATCACATTTTGTCACATTAGCTGAAGAAAAACAAAGTTTACACAGCACTGAAGCGGGTTACCCCCCCTCTACCCTCCTCCAACCTTCCCCTCTCTTTCTCTTCCTCTGTCACTCTTTGCTCCTCTGTTCCCTCTCTCTCTCTTTCTTCTTTCCTCAGATGTTCTATTCTCTATCTTGTACTTCTATTTTCCTCTCCAATCGTCTTTTGTCTGGGCATGCTAGCGACCCTTCAGTTATATTCCTCTATGCATTTTATCTCAAGTTTTTATCTGATTTTGTTATCATTTACTCCTTAATTTACCTCGATCTATTTATGCATGCTGTCTGTGAAACTGATAGCTGCATCTATCAATGGAACCGTGTCAGATCTTAAAAAGGCTTTGTCCAGTGGATCTACCCTAAACCACAAAAATCTGATTAAAGTTTCTCATCTTTAAGATAACTAGGAAGTAGAGATAGGTGTGAAGTACAAATATAGACTAGAATGTGGTTAGAGACCTCACAGAGATGGTCAATAGATCAGTAACCTTACACTTTCTGTGCTGTGGGAGAAGCCTGCAAAGGCCTACTTCCTGACTGGCATGAGTGCCTGAGCGGACAGGAAGTTCCAGGTTGCCATGTTGGGCTCATGTGATAACATTATCACCTGGCCTTTACAACAGACCCTCACACTCTGTGATCAGGTTATGCTGTTGTTGCATATATGTCAGCAGTTAAGTCCCAAAGATGAGAAACTCATAATAGATTTTTGTGTCTTTAATTGTGCTGTGATGGGTCAAATATTGGTCAATGGAACCTTGTTGCTATGAATCGTTGCTTAATTGTTAATCTATATTGTTGTTGAAGCAATTTTGTTAGTTTAGTTCCTTCTCATTATTTGTATATTTTTTATATGTTTTCAAAAGTCTAGTTTTATTTTGTGTTTCAGTTCACATTTACCATGTTGAACCTTTTGTGTTAAGTATTTCCTTGAGAAGGGTCCATTTTCATCGGCCTCTCTTGTTACCTCTCTTTTTCTCTTCCTTTCTGACACCCTTGCCCTCTTTTGTCATCCTGTTCCCTTCCTCATGCCTTCCCCCAGTCCGGCGGGTGCCTCCTCGCTTCTCCATTCCACCAACGAGTCAGGAAATAATGCCAGGTGGCAGTGTGAACATAACGTGCGTGGCAGTGGGCTCGCCCATGCCTTATGTCAAGTGGATGCTGAACGCTGAGGATTTGACACCAGAGGATGAGATGCCGGTGGGCAGAAATGTTCTTGAACTGAGCAGCGTCCACGAGTCAGCCAACTACACCTGCGTGGCCATGAGCAGCCTTGGCATCATCGAATCTGTGGCGCAGATCACTGTAAAATGTAAGAGATAACTCTGCCTATGAGGAGGGGTAATTATGAGAAAGTTATCTGAATTTTGATTCACAAAGAAAGCTGCTATCACAGTTTGTCCTATTATGTTCTTCGGCAATTCAGTGTAAATTTCCAAGCTTTCTGTTTTTAGCTACAAAGTTCCACAGTCACTGTCATTATAAATGACTTTATCCTCTCTTTTCTCCATCATGTTACGACAACAGCTCTCCCCAAGCCTCCAGGTACCCCTGTGGTTACTGAAACCACTGCAACTAGTGTGACCATTACATGGGACTCAGGAAACCCAGATCCAGTGACACACTACATCATACAGTATAGGGCAAAGTCCCCAGACAGCAAGTACGAGACGGTAGATGACATCACCACTACACGTTACAGCATCGGTGGCCTCTACCCCAACACAGAATATGAAATCCGTGTCTCCGCTGTCAACACAATCGGCCAGGGTCCCCCCAGTGAGCCAGTTGAAACCCGGACAGGAGAACAAGCTCCTGCCAGCCCACCGAGAAACGTTAAGGCCCAGATTCTTCCCCAAAACACCATGATGGTGCAGTGGGAAGAACCAGAGGAGCCCAATGGGCAGATCAAAGGCTACCGAGTTTATTACACCATGGACAACTCCCAGTCCATGAGCCTCTGGCAGATCCATAATGTCCAGGACAGCATCATCACCACTATCCAGAGCCTTGTCCCTCAAGAGACATACACAATCAGAGTCCTTGCATTTACCTCTGTTGGTGATGGACCGTTCTCAGAGCCCATTCATGTCAAAGTAGTGCAAGGAGGTAAGGATATAAAGACAGATTTTGGCTAACTTAATTAGTGGTGTTGGTGCTGCCTACAAAAGACACCAGGGTAATATATTTGGTAAGTTTA
Organism: Odontesthes bonariensis; assembly: GCF_027942865.1. NCBI lineage: Eukaryota > Metazoa > Chordata > Actinopteri > Atheriniformes > Atherinopsidae > Odontesthes > Odontesthes bonariensis. The sequence continues at coordinate 23,635,378 of NC_134520.1, read as the reverse complement.
GGGTGTAATATATTGATATTTTTTAAATTTGTTCTCCTGCCTTCTGGTAAAGCAAAATGTATTTAAACCCATTGCTATTTTTTTTTTCAACTGCAAATTTTCTAAAACTTTAATTGCTTAAAAAAATAGACTTCCTTCCTGCTGTATAAAGGTTGAATGTCAAGCGTCCAGAGGCAAAAAGAATAAGGATAGCAGGGCTTTTTTCTATCTAATTTCCCCAGTTGTACTGTCCTATTCTTATTGTTCAGAAATGACTAAGCAACAGGTTGTGATGTAACCCCAAACTTAGAAAATATTGACTTCCCTGACATGCCACTAATTTCTTGTGACATGTTCTCTGCTGTGTTCTTCAGTTCCGGGTCAGCCATCCAAATTCCAGGTTGGTGCTGTTTCTGACATCAGCATTGAACTGACCTGGGAGCCAGCCTATGAGAAAGAAGGAATTATAAATTACGAACTTCGCTACACACAAGGCAGTTTTGGCACCCAGGTAAGAATTTCAGTGTTTGTTTGATTTCCTGTCATTGCGACTGCTTAAGTGATCCAACATTACATGCCATTCAATGACTTCTTTCTGAATCACCAGATGATGAAAACATTTGGACCTACAAAATCATATGTTGTGGAAGGTCTCCGGCCCAATACAGAGTACCGCTTCTCCCTGGCAGCCATCTCTAACAAAGGCATCGGAGCCTTCACAAATGAAATTTCACAGAAGACCTTGCAAGCCAGTATGTAGCCTTTTATTTGATTTCTCTCTCTTGTTTTCTTTGCGGCCCTTCTAACAAAGGATTTCCCCAGTTAGTCATTAAAGGCTAACGATTTCATGTCTTTGTTGACCTTTACTGAAGTGATTTCTAATGAAGTTGTGTTTTTTTCTTTCCTTTTGACTTAAGCTTGCAAACTTTTCTCTGATGTCAACTGCTGCATCACCTCTCGGTTATGACTGTTTTTTAGTTCGAAGCTCCATGAGACTACGCAAAAACTGATTTACCTTATTATATTGTTGAATTCTTGCCGAAGCTTGTGGTTTAATATTTTCTATATGACCTTTATTTTGCTAACTGTAGCGTAACAGTGTTATTTTCAACTTTATATGAGGTGGCACTTTTACTGAAAAGATCCAGTTTTATGGAGAGTTTCAGTTGAAACTATGGTGCAAGGAGCTGCAGACATTTACTGTACTGAAGGGTTTTACTGCCTTTTTTTACTGGTTTTGCTTTATTGTCCAGCTTGGCTCTGGTGCAGAAATATGAGTGTATTCCGCTCTGTCTAACAGATTAAGTCTATGTAGACTGACAATTTTTGTATTTTTTTTTTTTTTGCTTATACTTTTATTCATATCTCCTTTTTCAACAGTAAGTGCACTTACTACTTGACAGACACAAAACAAATGCCAGTTCTCCTCAAAGACCGTCAAGGCTCTAATATGAACTGTACAGATATTAAGGAAACGTTCAACAAAAAATACTTCCATGCCTTCTCCTTACTTTTCTACTCTTAATTAGTTAACAGATATGGAGTATGGAGTATGAAAAATATATCCTCCTCCCATGCCAGGATGTCAAATACAGTTGCTATGTTATCTCAGGATTCCTATGGCTGGTCATTCAGGGTACCATTGATCAGATGCCATTAGTTTAGATTAGAAAATGTCTTTTTTTAGATTCGGACCCTAAACTGTTTGGTTGAACTATTTGGATTGAGGTTTGGTTTAAATAACAAAAAGAAAATACATCCTTTGTGACCCCAAGAGGTCTACAAAATAGTGATTTATAATGCAAGTGGAGTAAGAGCGGTATGGGAAATACAAATACTGTGATGGATCCAATTGATTGTCCAACAGTAGAAATAAGTATCATTGGTATTCCATGGCACTTAATTCATATCTCATGGGTTCGCACTGCACATAAAGCTTAACAATGATGCTGTTCATCGACATGTAATACATTAAAGATAAAGAACATTAAGATTGTGGCTGGATTTATGAGATTAAGGGCAGATCTGAGCGAGTTATCATGGACTTTGATTATGCATATTATTGAAAAAATAAAGAGAAATATATTGTTGGAATGGCTGCTTTTGTTCTCAATAAACTGACTGAATTGGCAGATTTTGAAAGTGAAAACCAGAGAACCTCTTACAGTCATATAGGAGAGCCATGGCGGTGGGAGCACACTTCTTTGAACACATTTTCTGTTTCTACCAGTGTAACTTGTTGGCTGTGCCCCCACATGTGGATGTGGGGGGTTTGGAACAACCACTTCACACTTCTTTTTGTTGCTGCTAGGCTGCAGAGCTTCATAGACATTGCAGAGTCACTGAGGAGAGCGCCACTCGCATGTGACACTCACTCCTTTCCACTTGGGGAGCCGTTGAGAAGCAGTCGTTGCACTGTTGATCTTTGATCACATCAAGCATGAGAATACATGTTTATCCATCCCCATTACAGTCTGGGTGTCTCTCGAAACTTTGTGCACATCCTCACCTGTCAGTGTGTGTTTGTATTGTCCTTGCCTTTGCTTTTGCATTTGTTGCTGACCTGTAAACCTCAAGCAGATGGGACTGAATTCGCCCCAACTCTTTCTCTTACATCACCCTATCCCTGCTCTGTTTCTCTCTATCCACTTGTTTCCTTGTGCATTGGAACAAAAACACTCCTTGGAATGGCTTGACACCACTTTGCACACTTGAAATCCTCTTCCATTTATGTTGACTTTTTTACAAAAGTTTTGAGTTGGATCTTTTTGTTTATGATTTTCTATTCATTTCGGATGACCTTGAAAGAGCATTGGTTTGACATCCCTCCCAATGTTATCTTTCTGGAAGTCCAAGACAGACACAAGCGACTACAACACAACTGACAGAGCATCGTATACTTCTTTAATCCATACAATAACAGGAGACAGAAAACATGGCCACTAGTTGATTACATCTTCCTGCACACCATGGAAATCCCGGAAATTGGTTAACTGTTATCTTTACCCTTTTCATTTATTCTACTGCAGTGTTTTCACCTCAGTGTTAATAGGTTTCTCAACTTCTCAACTTTTTTTAATGCAATGAAAAGTCCCAGTATCAGCAGGTGTGAAAAACACCCATCACTTTGTCAGTACAGAAGTCTGAAAAATCAAAGACTAAGTCAGACACAATAAGATGTTTTCCAACACAAATCTAACTTTTGGAAGCTTTAAGGTAAGTGATTGTGTGGTTCAGGGATTCAGTCTGCCGCGTCTACATCTTTGTTCTTTATAAGCTTGGATTATTTTTTTTTTTATGTGGTGTTTTGTTTTTTTAATATTGAACTGACATATCTACAGCTTGGCTCATTACACAGGTCACAAATAGCTGCATCTCTATGCATCCACATAACAGAAAAGCACTTTGACTCATTAAGCTTACATTAACTATCTTAATATTGCAACGCATACACACACACAAATACAAAACACACCAGAGAAAGCCAATTGAATTAACAAAGAGCGTTTGGATCAAATTTGTAATTACAATTGCAAAATAAATAAATGTAGCCCAAACCCATTCCATCCAAGAAACATTGTAGCACAATGGATGCATCCATTTTTTTCTATGTTTGTTGTGCAAACTCAAGTTCAACATTAGTTGCAAAATCCAAAACATTTCAGCTTTGAATTTGATTGATGGCGATGTCTGGCAGACTGAAGCACTGTGCCACAAAGTGAAAAGACATAAAGTATGACATGATTTTCCTCACTGTTTTTTCAATAACATCAATGCTCAAAATGTTCAAATGTTGAAGTTTGTGTTCAGGCCAAGTAGCATTACCAGGGGCCTTGTCATGGGGACCACTATGTCAAAAACACAGAAAAAAGAAATCCTTGAATGTTTCTTCATACTTGAACTGTTCCGGTGTGATTTATGCCATCATATCAAAGATGGAACAATTATTAGGCTAGTCCCTAATTATTACTAGGCATTGGCAACAGTGGCCCTCATTCAGAAGCAAGGCCTCATGTGGTATGCTACCATTTTGTCAGTCCAGGTTGAGACCATTTTTGTGAAACTGTTCAGACGTGGTCGAAGTGGGTCCACAACCCGAGAGCTGGGAGGGCTCCCGGTATTTCTTTTAGCTGTTACACAGTTACAGTGCATGGTCTTAGGACTTCAGATAGACTATGGGAGTGGGTGTTAGAGGACTGCAGGGCCACAGAGTGGCAGATAAGAATCCCATTTCATAGCGTCAGAATTAATTTCATGCTCTCCAATGAGCCATAAGCCTAGGCCTTGGATTGTCAGGCTTTGTTACACATTTAGATTATACCTAGAACCTGCCAGTAGCCAGTCAAGAGCTATCTCTGAAATTAAAGTGGCAGATTCTAAATCCTCTGTATTTAACCAAACAAGCAGTTTAGCTCCCCCACTTACTGTAATTGCAGGAGGTTTTTAGATATATTGGAATATTTGTGCAAGCTACACCATGGCCATTTGGCATTTCAGGGATTAATTCCATGATGATCCACAAATACAAACATCCTGTCATTTGAGGCTTCAGATAGAATACAACACATACAAGTGCTTAAACTCTGATAGAAAAAGCATTGGCAGCATCCATTACTTTAGTAGTTGACAACAAGAAATGAGTAATGGTCATTGTTGCTATAATTTGGCATTATTCTTTAACCAATCCAGATCTTGCACGAAAAGCATCTACAATGCTAACATAGTCAGAATGACTAGGCATGTCATGAATGCCTGATATTGCATACCCAGAGCACCTGGTCACATCACAAGAGACTTAAAAGTCAAAAGGAAGAATATGAATGCAGACATGACTAATTATTTGTCAATCGAATTTAGGAAGGCTTCTCAGAGGAAGATTTGAAAGAACTTCAAGTGAAGCATTAGCTGAGATACTTCTTTGTGGTTGTATAGTTCTGTATCCATAATCCTACTACTCGCCTTGGTGGGATATGCACTTTATCAAAGCTGTGCCCCAGCCACTCTTAAACTGTTATCAGGGATTGGGAGGTCTGTGCACTGTGATAGCCTGGTCCCTGTCAGATTCATAGCCTTTTTTGCACCACAAAGATTGAGAACTGAGCAATCATTTTTGATGCGGAGAGTTTGCAAATACAATATGGGTGAAGGAAAAGAAGTTGAAAGGCTCAAAATCCAGTAAGTCCTTAAGTAAATAAGCCCATTGGACACAGAGAAGTTTTTTTTTAACTGGTCCTGTCTTATTTTTGTGAACTGGAACATTCAGTTTTCCCTCGGTGGAAGCCTTTAATACTCAGAACTACTAGTTTTTATTTTAATTTTTGAAATTGTTCTTCACAAAGTGACATTACACTTAGAACATTATCATTATACTTTTACAAATTCCATGATACAAGCTTTCAGAGTTTCTTGCCCTATTATTGTGTCTTGGCACTCTCAAAATGGCAGTAGGCTCTACAAAGAAGATACAAAGGCACAAGGCTATGAAATGGGATATATTTCTATAAATTGTCAACAAGGAAGGATATTTGTGTGCTTGGCCAAGTTCTCAAGTAGTGAGTTTCCCCCCTTTGGCCTCCCCTCTCACAGTCTTGTGGACCCTCAGGCCCAACAATACAGTATTAAACAGCCCTGCTTACAGCACAGAGCCAACTCTTTCCCTTCCGTCAACCTCAAAGTGGGTAAAGGCGCTCGCTGATTCAGTAACAGGAATTGATCTAAAAATTGATGGGATACTTTGAGGAAGGGAAAGCGTTGCTGTTCACTGACTCCAGAGTAAGCACGCTCTGTAGTCAGGTGCTGGTGGTAAGAAAGTCTTTTGAATTTTGTATTTTTGGGAATCAGGTACGTATGATGCAGACAATGCTTGTGAATTTTGTTTGTTCGTCTTTTACTTTATTGTTTTATGAGTTGAATTTTCTGATTATTCTGAGTACATTTTTTTGTTTTCTCATGAGCTGTCATCGCGAGTCTTAACTGTTGTTGTGAATTTTCCTTTTGAGTAACTCTGTTTACAGAGGAATTTGTTTTACTTTACTTCATAGTTTATGTCTTCGGCCTTTGTTTTGGAATGAGAACATGCTGCTTGTTTCCACCATGTCCTCTTTTAAGTTTTCTCCTTAATTTGACTATTTTTAGGATATCTTTTTTTTCTGATGATATATAGTTTTGTTTTTTATTATGGCGTTATGTTTACCTGCTTAAATGACAAAAATGTAATAATGAACTGGATTTGCTTCATCAAGCAGGAAACAGTTTACTTTCACATAAAACAGTTATTTGGGATTGGCAACAACAAGAAAAAAAAGACTTTCATATATGTTCTCTATCCCTTATTATATAAAACTGTAAATGAAAAATTACACATTTTGTAGCCCATGCACAGCACTCGCTCTGACTAAGCACAGCCGGTCTCAGAACCTGGCACTGAGTTTGATTTGGAGACTGCACAAATGTGTAGGTTTTAACATGTTTTCAAAGAACACTTCAGACACGAATAGCAGTCAAATGCCTCAACACCCATAGATTTAGAAGAACGGGTGATGCAATTGCCCATTTCCTTATTGCTTGCTTTGGATAAAGTACATTTTGTTCACTGGCCTGATATAAATAACATTACATATTATTGGCCATGTTGACAGCCAAGTTACTTTGTTTCAGTTAAATGAGAAACTTAGTGTTTGAGACATGTTTATCAGGTAGATAGTTTTTGAGATAACAAGGACTAGACAGCTAGCCCTGTGCTTTGGTAGCAAAAATACCTAAAATGGCTTTAATACATTTTTTTAACTAAACTACTAGACAGGGTAACTCAAATGGATAGCCATCTAGATTCATTATTACATAGTCTTGTCTGTTGTCCATTTATGCCTTTTTATGTTGACATTTGCTTGTTGTTGTTTTTTTTTGTTTGTTTCTTTACACCTTATTCTGTTTTTGTTTAACAATTTTATTTCAATTATTCCTTTTTTTATGAGTTTTGAATTTTTCCTTTTTTTCATTTTCTTTATCTCTCCCATCTTTTTATATTTTTGTTCCTCACCCCTCCCTTCCTCATCCTCCTCGTCCTCTGCTCCCCCCTTCCTTCCTGTCCTATTCCCTTCACCAGAACCCTCAGCTCCCCCTCAAGAAATTAAGTGCCGCACCACCAGCTCCACCAGCCTGTTGGTAAGTTGGAGCCCTCCACCACTGGAGAGTCAGAATGGTGACCTGACGGGGTATAGGGTGCTCTACCAGGTGGTTGGCCCATCAGAAGGGGCTGGTGACAACACGGATCTCATAGAGGAGCCAATGGTGCCTCCAACTGAAGAGCAGGTGTTGCTTCAGCGACTTGAGAAGTGGACCCAGTACCGTATCACTGTGTCTGCCTCCACTATGATTGGGTCAGGCCCTGAGAGTGAGGCCCTGATCTGTCGGACAGATGAAGACGGTATGTGAATCTTCATCAAGAGATAAAGTCATTATTTGTTTGTTTCATTGACAGTGTTCCTTTGACAGATTGTCTTTCAGATGTATACCAGGCTTTTAGTTCTAAATAACATGATTAAATGCAGCTGCATGAACTATTTGATTTGCAACATTCTAAATATTGTGGCACACTTAGTAAATCCACTACGTAGCTTTTCACTAACTAAATGTAATTTATAATGGCTTCTACAATAGATAGAACACATTTATCTTTAGCCTTTTAAAAGTATCCCATTGCTCAGCTGAGTGCCATAAGCAATTACTGTATCACTGATATTCGGTGCAAAGCCATATCTGTCCATGCATTTATGATCATAACAGACTGCAACCTGGAGGTTAAAGATGTATAAATATCTTTAAGGTTCGAGCAGAATCTACCTGACTGGAAACTTAGGTTAATGAAACAGAATGAACATTGCTCTCACTGTGCTCGGTAATTACTGTTGTAATGCCCTTAAGTGTGCAACTCAGGCCACTAAAAACACTCAGAATGCCACAGGCTGTCATTGTTTGAGCGTAAACCAAGCTGTTAAATTGAGTAGGCATGCCCGGGTGAATGTCACTGGAAAGAAAGGACAACTTCTTTGCACATTGATGGATTTTTCTTAATTTCCACTCCTTTTTGTTTTGTTCCAGTTCAGCACAACAAAATGTTTGATGGGGAAGAAAAGAAAAGTCAAGATGCTTGCAGAAAACACTCACTTATGACAGAACAAAACATAAACGTGATATGGCTGAGTTGGATAGCAACATCTAAATGACAAACTAAGAAGTGAAGATGTGAGCATGTCACGGCACGTCTTAGTGACTGATGAACAACTCACACTGTCTTCTGTTCTCCATAATCCTTTTTACATCCATTACCACAGCTTTTTAAGGAATTTTCTGACAGTGATGTAAACCGCGCTCAGCACAAGATGAGCTTCAGTGTATGTTTAAAACATACCAGTATTAGAAAGATCTGAATCTGCGGTGAAAGCTAATAGCTATAACACATTTTCTGGTGTCATTACAATGAGAGCATGTGACAGAAGTGTCTGTTGAAGAAATAAGAGCCAGAGTTAACAGGTATCAAAGACTGGTAGTAAACAGGATTGGTGCAAAATTGAGGGGAGATGAGGTTGTGATTTAGGGGGTGAAGAATGCCACTCAAAGTGTTTGTGGAGGAGCAAAACGAAGCAGTTTGAGAGGAATAGTTTAATTCATGGCACATCCATCTTGGTAAGGGACATTCCATGCCACCCCAGATAGCCTGGAGGCAAGGCTTGCCATAAAGGTCGTCATTATGACTGAAAGGCAAGGCTCCCCACAGTCAGACACAAAATGAAAGGGTGGAAGTGACATGAGACATTGGTGATGCAGCGTGTGGGTGTGATAGGAGATGTGCTATAGTGAGACGACTGGCACTGGTGTGTGTTTGTTGTTTTTAATTCCTCTACCATTCTTGCCAATTGTATATTTAATACATTTTGCATGTATATAAGTGGGCAAGAGTGTTTTTTTTGGGGGGGGGGGTATGAAACATTTTCTCTTTCCATCAGAAAATGATGGATCAGAATGACAACTCATCTACAGTATGTTCCAATCACTGTTTTCTTTTATTCCTTAGTTCCGGGGGCTCCACCGAGGCGGGTCGAGGTGGAGGTCCTCAACTCTACTGCAATTAAGGTGATGTGGCGCTCCCTAATCCCAGGCAAGCAGAACGGTCAGATCCGTGGCTACCAGGTTCACTATGTACGTGTGGAAAATGGCGAGTCACGGGGCCTGCCGCTCATCAAGGATGTCATGCTTGCTGATGCCCAGGTATGACATTCTCATAGTTTCTCCATTATTGACATGTGACATAAGAAAAATTCCAGCTCAGAGTAAACTCTTTTTTTTTCTCATACAGACTATAAATTGCATACTTAACCGTCACTGTTGTGGCCGTGCCAATATCACTGGTGTATGGGAAGAAATGTTGGTCCTCTTCCCTCTCCCTTTTATTTCATAATACTGTAATATTCTTGTTGCCTCAGCCCACAACAAGCACTACAATCAAAGTTCCCCTCATCTTTTTCTCTTCCCTTTGCATTCATGACTCTGATTAAGATATCCTGCTTTTAAGGCAAGGATTGTCTCAAATGGAAACACTTGAAAAGAAATTCTGAATTTGTTATTATGGGCATAAGTGGAGGGATACAATTGTCATCAGAATGTTTAACCAAAGATCAGCCAATAACTTACAAAATATCCGTCAACATAGTTCTAGAGAGATCCAAGAAAAGTGTAATAATTCTGTTCAGAAACAGTCATTCAGAAATTACACCCTGGAAGCAATAGCAACATTAAAACAAAAAACTTTTTTTTTAAAACACAGTCTGTATGCAGTGTTATATATATATATATATATATATATATATACTGGGGAGGAAGGAATGAAAAGCATTACATCAAATTTTTGGCCTTAATGAATTCAAGACCTCTTACAAATTACTTCATCTTGTAGTCAACATAATGCTGGGGTAAATATCTATTATGTTGTATATAAATTTCTAAAGCAATCATATCATCAAATCACGTAAAGCTTCACCTTAGTGTTATTACTGGCTTTAGTTATCAATGAAAGCTCTTCGGGCCTATTGGCAGACCTATACCACTCTCCTGTTTCTGTTTCCTCTCTAAAGCTTCAAGCAGCTTTTTTTTCTCCTGACCACCCAAAAGTAGTGACCTATTTTTACTATCCACTCTTTGCCCCCAAACCTCTAATGCCCCTCTTTCAAGACAATCCAATTTCTTCCATTACTTCTTTCTTTTTCTTTAAAAAAAATATTGCTCTCTTCTCTTTCTCTCCTGCACTCTCCTCTTTGGCGGGGGGGTTAGTGGGAAACGGACGATATCGCTGAATATGTGAGTATGAAGTTTAACCTGTGTGCTTTGTGTGCTTGAAACAGCGGCTATTGCATCAACCTGGTTGGATTCACAGTTTTCATGTCCCCTCTTGTCTTTATTTATGTTTGGACAGCAAAGTGGCACAAAGGCTTCACTTCAGCTTTCTGGCCAGTCACTCTTCACACTATATGCCACTAAGGAAAATAGGGCAAATTTCTGTTGCCAGTGAGCTTGTACAAAAGATTGGCTGATGCAATAACCACTGGCCACTGTGTGTGGAATGCTAATGCTAGTTGAAACTTGCTGCGTGTTGAAACAGCATTTTTTTTTCCTGTGCTGTGATAATGTGTGTACTTCTATTTTCTTTTTCCAAATTTTTGTTGGTTTGATTTTAGTATGTATACTTTAATTTCAGATGTGGTGACTTGCTGTGCTGCATTAAGTTCTATATACCTATTAAGACCTTTACTTTGCAGAATGTCTCTGTTAATCCTCATCACATCTCTGATAGCCATTCACATTTTTTTTTCAACAAAATGTGCCCTTGCTTTAAACCCAGATGTGAAGCCTCTGTCCATTTGTGCTACATGAATAGCTAGTCAAGTGCAAGACAGTACTTATAGCTCATTTACCTTTATTGACTTCCCCCATCCCTATGCCAACCCGCCTGTTAAAAACCTCATTCTGCATTCGTTCAAACCAGCTCCCTTGAACGATTCATTAGAATTGATCGGAAGCCTCTCTTTGAAGAGGACTCAAGGAAACTTAATGGCTTAGGTAAAAACTGCCAGCGAAAGGGCAGGATGTATTCAGCCTGCATTTATCAAAGTTAAGTTGCTGATTGGAATATTGCTTAAGGAATAGGGAAGGAACACTTTGTATTTACATACATGATGTCCCTCCTCCGCCTCAGCAACTCTTAAGGATTTACGTAATGGAAAGGCCTACTATTACACAGGGGTAAACGTTACATTTAATGCATGTCTCAAGAAAATAATAAAGAGACTCGTAGATTTATATTCAGCACATGGCAGTCATAGCTGCACAAAGTGGAGTCAAATCATAAAAAATTAAAAAACACATTTTGACATTTTCCCTTTTCCTATCCCTTCCATGTGTTTTTTCATAGGAAATGGTCATTGGAGGACTCAAGTCAGATACTACTTACTCCATCACGGTCGCAGCATACACCACCAAGGGGGATGGAGCTCGAAGCAAACCCAAACTGGTGGTGACCAAAGGGGCTGGTCAGTACAGAGATGACTCATTTGTTTGTTCATTTAGTCAAGAAACGTTTGTTCATGCAGCTATAAATGGCATTTTCTTTCAGCCTGTAACTTAAGGGTGCTTTGCCTGGGGCTTCTTCATCATTCTGACCCATCTGTTACTGCTAGGTTCTGCTGCTTCAGCTGCTTCTGTATTTGATCAACAGTACTGTTATGAACCTCTGAGTCAAGTTGGTGTATTTACTGATCAAAAAAATCTCAAATGTATGAAAAGCAGATATAAACAACTGTGAGAATTTATGACATTTGGAATAAGTTTATAAGTCTTCATTCAAAAGTTAAGTCAAGCCTTTTATTAGCTGCTGCATTTTATGTTCGACACGTCTTAGGCTAAGTGCGTGTTGACTTATATCAGTGTTGCCTTTATGATTTGAAGACTATCCACAGATTTTTTGAGATCATGGGCTTAATGCTTTTATGAGAGCAGATGAAATAAAAACGACCCATCAGAAAACTTGAACAAAAATTAATTAGCATATTACAAACAGTTAAAAATCTATAGCGACCTAACACATTAGGTTCTCAATCTAAAAAATTATGAAATATTATTATAAATAAATGTATTATTTAGTGTTTTTAGTGTGGACAATACTGTAACTCTGTAAATATAATGTTAATTGAAATGAATAGATAAAAGAAATTAATTCAAAAGTCTTATTTTGGCTGTCAGAAATTTTGAATAGCTTGCATTATTCATATAACGTACCCCTCTCTTTTAATCTTTTAGTCATAAACAGTTTTAGTCGATAAATTAAACTCTGTTGCCTTTCCTCATTGTAATTTTTTGCAGTCAAGGATACTGAGGGGTTCATATGTGCAAGCTTCTAAAAGTTGCTAGTATCCCATTGCAAAGAGCAGCCCTAATCATGTAATTTGGATATATAGTGATTTTTTATTTTTTTTTTATCATGATTTTGGTTGAGTGAGAAATCTTTATTGTATTGGCCCTGTAAAAGCTATTCCTCTCCTAATGGGCCATGTTAAAGTAGTTGTAGATTTATCATAACATTTCCCACCTTGCCACTAAGTGCCCTCCATGAACCCCTGGCACATGCGCAAAGGTTTTCCAACTGTAAGTTGGCTACACTGAAAGAAGAAAAGAGGAAAAAAAATTCAGTGGGAGGAAAATTTGACCTTTAAGCTTAAAAAAGGTCGTCCTCTGCTCTCCACATGTCCTTCAATATTTTGAGCCCCCGGGGATATGCAGTAATCACAGCTTTAACTATGGGTTCTTTTTTTTTCTTGCAGTAAATCTTACATCCATGGTGACTTGATTAAAAGTTTTCACTTTTCATCTCATCCTGTGCACAGAGATGTTATGTTTGTGTTTACAGTGTATGTATGAGTGTACATGATTGGCGAGCACAAGAGAGGAGTTAATGAGAAAAAAAACCTGATTGCCCCTTTTTCAGTCAAGCTGAGTGAATGTCAACAGCAAGCTGTTAATGCTGAGGCCTGATGGGAAACGTGCCGGGAGTCCCACAAGGAGGGATTGAACCAGGGTCAGCCCTGAAATGGACATAGGGGGAGGGATGGGGAGGAGGTTTGGAAATCAAAAGAGGGTGATTTGGCAGAGTGCAAAGGGAGAAGGGAAGAAATGAGGAAAGAATAAGGGAGCGTGTGTCGGTGGAGGGTGAAACGGAGGAGAAGAGGAGAGAGACAATCAAGGTGTCCAGCAATCCCAGAAACACTTGTGTACACACAGAAACCTACACACTCTCACACACTAATATTGCAGCCTCCTCATATCCCTGTTGGACCCTCTTTGCAGCTGATTGCTCCCTGTCCCTAGTCACCTTCATCATCCCTCATTCACTCATTTTTCATCCCCTCACCATGCCCCTCGTACTCTCATCATCACCCTGAAGCACCACACACATACAAACAGCATGTTCCACCTCCCCACCCAACACCAATCTGCTGCCTCAGTGCCCCTGATCCTTCTCCCTCAGAACGCATTAGACCACAGTTTTAAATTCACAAATAATAAAACTGTTCGCAGGCTACAAAAGCTGTGAAGAATAGGGTAGCCTGTTGATTTTAGAAGTCAAACACAGAGATGGAAAATGGAGAATATACTCTTGGAATCATCAAAGGATAATTATCTCTGATTTCATTTCCTTGATTAACAGTGAGCATGAAGGCAGAGTGGGCTTTTAAATGACACCAAGCTGAGTTGTAGTGTGTAGCCAAGTAGTATTAGGAGAATTTGTCTCACCCAACATGCGGCTTTCCATTACAGGCAAAAGCTCTGCTGAAAAACTATCTCTAACCATCCACCCCCATATTCTACTAGCAACAGAGAGAAAACCATTAGCTAACAGAAATGAATAATAAGGGAAGAGGAATAAGACTGTATGGAGTGGATTGCTTTGTGTGTGTTTTCAATCCATGCACATATACACGGATACACTCGTGCAATGATATGATTCCACTGAGAGTTCTGCTGCCTCAGACTAATGTTAGCTTCTCCAAATTACTTTAAGTCCATACTGGGCAACAGGCCAAATACTTCTGTGTGCAGCTGGAATTGTGATATAGAAGATGAAGCTGGCTGAAAACCATCTTGCATAAGATGCAAACAGGGAAGGAGGGAAAGGCTCAAAGGTCCGATGTTTGTTTTTGAAGAATTTTAATTGATGTAGTGTAACATTTAAGCTTGGGGTGCATAGTGGTGAAGAAAGAAAATCCTTCCATAATTTCAGCAGCTTAAGATAATGATGAAATGTATGTTACACAGTTGACTAGAGTTAATCATTTGTATTCAGCTTATTCAGCTTTTTAAATTCATGCTGAGAAAGCTGCAGACCCAGTTTCTCGACCCAGTTGGAAAGCTTTTAGAATCACAAATATACACAGATTGTCAATCTTCTCACCGGTCTCATGTAGACACACAAAATTAAATTCAGGCAGGTAAACAAACTGAAAAGTGTTTCATTACCTGCTCAATGTTACTGATCCAGTCAACAGCTCTAGGGGCTCACTAAGGGTAATGGGGACTAGGGAGTTCCCTGAAGAACTACTTACCTTCAAGAGCATGTTATTCTCGTTGCATTTGCACCGCAGATAAGAACACTGATGTCACATAACAGCCTTCCGGCAGTTTGTAGACGGGTCAAAATCATGCAAGTCCTCCAGTACGTTTGGTCTCTTAATAAATGCTGTGATATGGTTCATTTCCTTGCTCCTTTGTTTGATATTTTTCAAAGCTAATGTTCAGAACAGTTTTTTTATCAGTGTTTTTTGTAATGGTTGATGCCAATGCTGCATTCATATGCTCATCAAATCACCGTGCTGTATGTATGTATGTAAGTTTCTGGACCAATCACTGCACAGTGCACATCAAGAATGGTTTCCCTTATGCTGAAAGAATATTTTCTCCAGTGTAGAAGCCTAGAAAGACCCTACAACCAGTGGTGTGTCTGCATGGCAGGAACTTAGGAGAAGCACTTCCTTAAAAATTAAAGTTCCTGTGGTCTGAAATCATCTCATATATATATGTCTCACAAATATTTGTCAGTATTTTGTCCTAAAACTGCCTTTTATTTCTAAGAAAGCAGAGTGATAGATGATTGAGTCAAGTTAGAATTTATTTACAGAGAAATGGGTCTCATCAGCCACACTCATCTCTCGGTAAGCTTTGACAGCCCCTTGAGAACTGAGGGCTTTTCTTAACTCCTACTGCCTCCATCTGAGTAATGGGTCCTTAAAAGAGGGGTTCAGATTAGACGTGTCATCTGCAAGAGCAGCTAAACTGGGCCGCTCTGAAGAATGGGGACTGGACCCCATGAGTAGATCATCCATTTTACAAAAGATGTTCACAGCTGAAAGAGGCACTGTTCTTTGCTTAGATTTTTAGTGATGCTTTGCAGTACTGAAAGTATTTTGGCTGGTGCTAGCATGGATCATGAAATGATAATGGGCACAGTGATCACTCTAGAATTTATAAGCCATAACGATCTTCCACATCTTTTTGTAAAACAACCTGACAAACTGAGTTTAACTAATAAATTGATTAAATTAAGACTATTACTATGACTTTAGTTTGAGTAATCATTTTAATATTTATCATAGCCACTAAGAGGACCTGAATACTTATGAGCTACATTGAAATATTTAGAAATATAATGCATTCATGCATCCTGATTCATGCACTTTGGCTGCTCCATCTTGCTTTGTAGCTTAAGGAGGATGTTGATATCATTGACAAAACTGGTCCATAATCATGATATAAGCAGTATCATTCTCATTCAAGTCAAAAGCACAAAAATTAAGATGTGTTTTTTTTGTTTGTTTATTTGTTTTTTTTGTCTTTGTCTGTACAGTGCCTGGTCCACCCTATCTGTCCGTGGGTCAAGACTCAAAGACATCAGCTGTTGTTCATTGGGATCCTCCAGATCTGACCAATGGCATGGATCTGCAAGGATACCGGCTCCAGTTTGGTCGAAAAGATCTTCCCCCTTTGGCCACTTTGGAATTCACTCCCCAAAAGAGGCAGTACTCTGTGGGCAACATTCACAGGGGGGCCACTTATATTTTTAAAATCTCAGCCAAGAGCAGAGGGGGCTTTGGGGAAGAAGCTGTGGCAGAACTCACCATGCCTGAGAATACGCCAGGGGGATACCCTCAAATTATTGAGGGCTCCAATGTAACATGCTGCTCAGTGCAACTGTCCTGGTCTCCACCCGTGCTGGCAGAAAGGAATGGGGTCATCACAGAGTACACTTTGGCCTATAAAGAAGCAGGCACAAGAGAAGCACCAGAAGAACTCCACTTGCCTCCCAGCCTATCCAGCTATGTGCTCAACAGCCTCAAACCAAACTCGGCATATGATGTGAAAATTCGTGCACACACCAGTGTAGGTCCTGGGCCCTACAGCCCGCCTATCCAGTATCGGACGGTGGCCATTGATCCATCAGGTAGGGCTTGCCTGTTTCTTTTCCAACCAAGTGGCAGGGGTTGGAAATTGGCTAAAAACAATCTGCGATGACACATAAATGAAAATCAGCCCCAACCACTCTTTCAGCCACCTCCACCTCTCCTCAAAATGAGGAAAGATTGATATTTTAATTGCTTGCCATGGGATACTCACTTCACTAACCCAAACCAGGTAAAGCGCAAGTCAGTAAGTCATAGTCAGTCAGTAAAAGAAAGAGGAGATCAACTTAGAATTTGAAGGTAAGTGTTTTCTGGTCAGACACTCCTGTCAGTCTTTGCAGCCCTTTGCCAAGCACTTTCACGCGACTATTGCCATCTCACATCCCCAGTTTTCAAACAAGGTAGGAGCTCAGTCAAATCCAGTCACTCCAAGAGTATGTTAAGCCTATTCTAAGATTATATTAAATCAGATTTTGGTTTAACTTACTTTAAGTTTGTTTATATGTTTTGGGAAATTGTTCCCTTCCCAACTCCTTTCCTCTACTGAATCTTCGTCCCCCTCCCCCCTGTCCCTAAACAGGACAGCTTGTGGCATGGCATTCCACAGATGCACTGCTGAGGACTGTTGGCATGTTGTGTTTTGGGTCTGTCTCTTTGCCCATGTGGCAGCACGTTGGCAGTGCCAACTCAAACTTGTAAGAACAGTTGGCATCGGGTTTACGTGGGTCAGTTGCTAATCGTCAAGTGGTCATGGTTCAAAGTCAGTGGTGAGATGGGTTGGCACTGCCCACGATGGCTAGCAAAGGTCACACCCTTGTGCTTCATGGGTTTGTTGTCCATGAGTCTTATGTGCTGTGTGTCTTAACCAATGGCCTTGCCCTTCTCACAGCCAATCACAGCTCACAGATGCATTCACTCTTCAACCCAGAAGAAAGTTGCAGGGGAAGAAAATGTTGTTTTATGAGCCCAAAGGATCTTCATTTGTTTTCCTTTCTCTGGTCTCTATATCTGATACTTTGACCTAAGATGCATTCTTTGTTTTCCTTTCTTTTTGTCCATTCAACAGATGTTCCAAAGAATTTCACGGTAAAGTGGGCCACAAAGACCACAGTAGTTCTTGCATGGAAGTTTTCTAAAAGCACATCTCCATACAAATGCACGGTGAGTTCACTTTTTGAGGAGAAAAAAAGAACTGTCAGCTGAGTTATGTTTTAAATTGAAAGTATTCTGAAAGTATGGAATCAAAATGACTTGAAATCAGTTTCAGTTCAATTTGAAATTGGAAATGATTGGATCACAATTTTTTTGTCATTTCTCTTTGATTGATTTCCTCTCTTAGTCACATTTAGAATGCATATCCATTCCTTGGTTGCACCTTCCATCTTACCATTCCAATCTTTCCATAGATCTGTTGTCCTTTGAATTCAATTTCTGAATAATCTATAACTCTAGATTGAGTACAACCGACAGAAGATGGATGTGGATGCCAGGCAAATGAGGGTCTACATCACAGGACTAAGACACAACACCACTTACGAGTTCAGGGTGACCTGCCAAGAAAGCATGGATGGTGGGCCACGGCATCGCGTAGTGGCCCGGACTGCACCACTCATCCTAGTCAAGAAACCCAAGCTGGATATCTACGCTGAGCCAGACAGCATGCTCACCATGTCCTTCTCACCAGTAAATAGCAAGGACATCAAGTGAGTACCATGACACCCAGTTTCTGAAGAGTATAAGTAGTTTAAATTGATCACATCTCAAGATGTTTGAGATCAGGTGGGAGATGAGTTGAAATACCGAACCAAATTTGCTGTGGCATATCTACAGATTCCTGAGAAAGACCCCTTGCAAGTACTTACAGGTGACATACAATATCAATTGAATATGATACATACTTTTGTGCTTTTTTTCAATTTTCAGGAGCTTCTATGTGGTAGTGGTGCCACTTAAGATGTCTTCAGGAACCGTTAAAAACCTAAAAAACCCTGATGAGATGGATATGGAAGAGGTTAGATCTTTTAATCTTGCACATTAATCATGGCTCTGCATCAAATGGAATAAAGTGCACCGTAGGTATGTAGTAGCATATGCGAGCTGTAACGTGAACATCATGTAGCAGAAATGGGGGCACACAACGCAGACTTATCTGCATCTCAGTAATGCTAATTTATCCTCCTAAGCATGCAGAAGAGAGAATTACACAGTCTTCTTCGACTCTTCCCATAGCTCGGGGTCACCTTGAGTGCCAGATCAACAGCAGCCATCCCGATTGGATTTGGGATTACACACATTCCCTCTGCTTAGTGTTTGCCTCTGTCTGCAATTAGGGATGAATGAGAGGCCTTGGATTTTTCTTTTTCTTCACGTATTTGGTAGCTTTTTTAATACGCAATTTTTTCTTTGATTTTGATGAGTTCACTCAAAGTGTTTATGAGTCACCTACTTTAAAACCTCAAGTAATTACGCACAAGAAAATGTAACATGGGCTTCCTGAAACCGACTATATCCATCTAGATGTCCTCATAATTAAAACTGAAGAGTTTGACATTATATTGATTTTTTTATTAGTGTTTACAAATACTGCAAATTATAAAAAACAGCATTCAAAAACATTACTAGGTCAGACCTAATTGTTCTTTAGATCTAGTCCTAATTGATTTAAGACTTTTTTAAAGATATTCAGAAATTGCAGTAACTAATAAGCATGCTGAAGTGAGCACAGAAGTAAAACATTTCCTTGTACATTGAGCAGCTGTTGCGAGAGCTGATCCCGAAGCGTCGTTCTCGCCGTCAGCTGGCTCAGCTGGATCAGAGGGACCCCTACATCACAGCCTGCTTCAGGCAGCTTCCTTCCAGCTTCATGGTGGGATCTGACCACCTCCACAGCACCTGTGAGAATAAGCCTCTGAAACCTGGTCAAGAGTACGTCTTCTTCTTAATGGCTGAACTCAATACCACTGCAGGGGTGAGTTTACGACCCTGCTCAGCTAAGACTTGTCAAATTCAGCTCTCTCCATCTCATTGTTGTCTTCTTTAATTTCATGAATATAATTCCAACTCATTGAACTTCTGTCGGTATTATCCTGTTCGAATTGCTCCAACACTTACATTTGTCTAACACGAGTTTTGTCTGCAACTGAACCCAGTTCACTGAACTCTATTCACCTCTCGCATACGCCACACCACAACATTGATTGTTTCTTATGCGCTATTCTAAATTCTGTATGATTTTTTTCCAATTTGTTTTCATTCAGAAAATGTTTGCAACCAGCCCGTACACCGACACTGTGATGACTCCGGAGCTGGTGGTTGACCCTTTGCCAGTTGAGTCCGGTGATGGACTCATATGGGTGGTGGGCCCTGTCCTGGCTGTGGTCTTCATCATCTGCATTGTCATCGCCATTCTTCTATATAAGAAGTGAGTTGGCTTTAGAACAGCTGTATATTTTTTATCAACATATATATATATATATGAATTATAAACCGTTCAACCTCAAATGGTAGAAAATATTTCTCATGCTTTGGCTTAGTTGTCAAGAGTTTAAAGTTTTTTTTATGGGTTACCAGTTTAACAACCTTGCATCGTGAAAACTATTTATCTTCTCATCCTTTTTACTGCAACCATATCATTTGGATGCGTAATAAATTGAAACTGGTTTATTTTATTGTTGATACCTGACCAAGCCATGGGCCTGCACGAGCTTTAACTGCGGTCCGTGTTTTTCTGTGAATTAGGGTAAATTGGCAGTAAAATTATGCAACCACACAGGAGTTTCTCATCATTTGATGTTGAACCATTTTTTTTTTTGTTGTGTAACCAGGGAATTGGATCATGGGAAATAATTGCATGCTCAAATGCATAGTAGCATGCTCAAACAGGAGTATTTTTTGTGTTCATGGCAGCATTACATTGAAAGACTCAGTGACATTGTTGCATGTAAATGTGTAAGAGGCCTTGTTCTGGACAAAAACATGGCTGTGGGAAGTGAGGTGGTTGGATAAAGAAAAAATGATGAGATTCTTTGAGATGATGCTCAATAACTTGACTACCAAGGTACGAATAATCAGCAGCATTTCTTTATTTTCAGAGATAATGATTTCAAATAATACTTATTAATTCTTAAAGCAGATGTTTAAATCTGTTTCAGTGTAGTTTAAGTAGGTTATTCGTTGTTTGAATCATTATATTCTGCAACCGATAATTGATGGCTTTTATTTGAAGCCTGGCAAAACTTTCAGGAACAGGTGGGACATGCATACAAGGTCAATATGTAATTCTTGTTTTACAATTCAGTGTGTCCCTTAGCTTTAGTGACTAAAGGTCAGAACTGAACAGTGAATGTAAGATGCAGTCCCTATGTACCGGGGGAGAACCTTGAATTATCTGAAGGGGGGCAGGGCTCGTGTGAGCAACACATGTGCAGCGTGCTGCTGTCAGGTGATCCCTTGCTGTCTGACCTCGCCTTACCTACGTCTTGGTGGTTGGGGAGAGTAACATCTCTCTTTGGATCTCTCTTTTTTTTTCTTCTTCTTCTTCTCTTTCTCTTCACCTCAATCCCCCCACTCCCACTCCAATCTCTCCCTGGTGAATAGTGTTTCCCTGGTCTGCCCTTGGCCCTGACATTTTCCTTCCCCATTTGTATCTGTACCCCGTGCACACACATACATACATTCACAAATGCATGTGCTTCATTGAATCCTCACTTATTCTCACTGACTGACACAAGCGCAGACACACACGCACACACCTCCTCCAAATGCTGATGAGCTTTATCTCGTTTTTTGCGAGCCCAGCAGTGACCCCTGTGAATTTTAAACTGCTCTCTATTGATTTATCTCTCTTCTTGCCTCCCCCTCTCCCTTTCTCCTTGTGTGTTGTGTTTTTACCATCTTTACATATTTATTTGGCTCCTATTGCTTTCTCTGGAAACAGCAAACCAGACAGGTAAGGTGTAGTTTTACTTAGATTCAGTGGGATTTATAAGAGAAGACAAAATAGCCCAAACAAAAAACTAAACAAAAGTAAGATCTTTAAATAATTAGTGGGATCTGAAGGAGCACAGCTCCAGTTGTTGATTTGATGTCATTTTGAACTTTTTAAACCCTCTGAGCTACCTGTTCGTTGAAACAATTGAGTTATGAGTGAGAGTCGGAAATGTTTCATCTGAATAATCGCTCGCTTATTCTATGTTTTTGTTGTATGTCTCTCCCTCTCTCTGCTCTTTGTTTGTCTTACTGTCCAGCCGCAAAAGAAAAGAGTCAGAGCCACGCACAAAATGTCTGCTGAACAATGCAGACATTACCCCCCACCACCCTACAGACCCCGTGGAGATGAGACGCATCAACTTCCAAACTGCAGGTACAGGACTGACTCACAACACTTACGTATTCTGTAATATAAACAATCCAACTGTAGAATTCAATAAATTCCGTCATATAAGTACACTTAGGCTGTAGTTTTTATTAGGAAAGAGTTACATAAACCATAACGGAGACTGCAATAGAGATTGCTGTTTCAGTGGCTTTAACAGACTACATAGTTTTTAAGACTCTTTTCATCGTTTAAATCGTCTTCTTTTTTGGAACCTAATGTAATGTAAAGTTAATTTCACAAATTAAATTAATATAAAGTAGCATCAACACAGAATAACAAGTTACTTCTGAAAACAACTATTGATATATAAAACAGTATTTATGTATGTGAGTCAGCAAATTAAGATGAATTTATGAATTATATATATATGTGTGTAAATTGACACACATGCAGAAAGCTACATAATGTTATATGTGTACTGCAGCATTGTTTCTGTCCATTGAGTGCTCTCATATCACATTGTTTGATTATTTGCCTTCACCACTGCCTGCAGGCCATATTTATGCGTTATGCCATGTCCCTGTGTAACTATTAACCATTGATGACGAACAAATTGTTAGAAGTTATGGTGCTTGTTGGACTGGATTCAAATCCCATTTTGTTGCTCTGGATTTACATGCTTTCATTTTTGTCTTTCTTTCTTTCTGATCTTCATCCAAGCTAAAGTGTGGTGTTAGCAACAGAGCACATTACATCCTGCACGCATTCTCTAAGGCCTCATTGGCTGAAGCTTGTCTGAGATCTTCCTCCTGCCTCCTTTGCAGACCCATTTTTCTATAAGGCTATTTTTCTGATGTCGAGCCTCCTGTGGTTTGGCTACATTCGCATCAACAGTTTGTTCACTTGTTGTGTTTCTTGTATAGTACATCTATAGTATATACAGTATATATCTAGTACATCGATTCCATATTATTTTACTCGACAAAGATGCGCTTACTCATTCAAATATATTTTTTCTTGCCTGCTCAGGCAAAATTGCAAGAAAAGCAAATTAATAAAGAAGAAAATATTCCAGAGATGGGTAAAAAAGCACCCATCTTTTTTTTCAGACTCTTGCACTTCTGTCTCCTAGCCTAGTTGTCTTTCAGCCATCCATCTGTCATCCACGGCCAGTCTCTGCATCATACAAAGGCTCAGATTTCAAAATAGTGAATTTCTCTCCTGTTTCTCTGGGAACCCAGTCATGCTGCCTTGAGTTTTTTTTTTCTTTTCCCGGGAAAAACAGACTTCTTTACATGAGAGAGAAGAAATGCTGGGATGAAAGGAAGGCTCCAACTCAAACCCTCTTATGCAGAATATATGGAGCTGCATTTCACCACCCTCATCTTTATGATGTTTGTTTTTAAGGAGCTATATAGGTGATTCTGTAATAATACAATGACTATTCTTTCCAGTTGTCCATTTTTACTTCCAATGCTTTCCACCTTCTTCTCACTTGTCCTCCATTCATCCTAATATTTGAAGCTCTTGTTACAATCTCTTGCTTCTTTAACATAACACTCAGCACTACATGTAGAGACTTCTCTTTATATATGACAAGTGTTCTCATTTAGCAGCCTTGTCGTTGTTCCGCAGAATTGGATGCAGTCATTATCTCTACACCCCGGGAATTTAATTTGAATGGACATTTTAGCCCAATTAAGTGGGCCGGCGAGCATTTGTGAACATCCCCATCAGCTAATAGCGACCATTGTTCAAATGAGCATACTCACGGTGCAGTTATCCAAGGTTTCTCCAAGCCAGCAGAGCATATGCTGCATCGGCTATGTGTGCTCAATGACCTCTAGTGCTGAAGAACATAAGATATGGCTTCGATTATGTTTCTAAAGCAGCATGTTCGGGAAAGTGTGTACACTGATTGTGTGCGTGTGCTTGGGCATTCAGGCTTTAAAGCCCATAGGTGATGTGAGGGCCGCACAATGACATTCCAAAACTCCTTGGGGCAGAGAGTGTCTAGTTTTGTTATTATCTTCTCTGGTGCTCCGGGTTTAATTGGCAAATGGGGCCAAAGTAATGAAGCAGCACAACTCAGTAGAAATCTGCTCTCTATGTCCAACCAAGCCTTGCCCTTTTCATTTATTTTTTATTATTTCATTTTCTTACTCTTTATCTTTTTTTTTCCAACTCATCCTCTGAATGCAGCTAACAAGCTGATTCATTCTAAACAATGATTTACTCCAGTGTTTTTACAGTGTACTTATGTCGTGTAGGTTTTTTATTAATTCCTAGCCATACCTGATGGCGCAACTTGGGACCTAAATGTCAGTGGATAGCTTCCATGAAAATGTGGGCTTGGGTAGTAAATGGTTTGCACTTCCCATCCAAGATTTTAGTACATTGTAGAGGGTGTAGCAAGAGGAAATGTCTGACCAATAGAAGTATTGATGAGAGTTACTTCTATTGGATTCTGACATGCCAATCAACCGTCAGCCCCCCTCACCCCTCCCCCCTGCGCGTTCACAGGCTCGTGACTCGTGACTCGTTCATGTGTTTTGAAGGCGTGGTTTCGAGGGGTGGGCTGAAGGGAGAGGCAAGGTTGTGTATTTTCAAAAATATAGCTTGCAAGATCTCATACCCCACCTTTAATACATACTTTATACCAAACAAATTAATTGATTAAAAACGGATCAAGAGTTTGTTAAAACATCCATATGCAAACACATAACCTATCTTTGGATGCTCCCTATGTTTTTTCTTACTTGTATAAGAGTCTGCATCATTATTATTCATTCAAACATAAAAAACCCTCAAAGTAATGAGCAGGTGCAACTGGATTTTAATCATACATGTTATATTTTCTTGTTTTACGGTCTCCATCTCCGTTTCCCATCATTTTTACTGACTGATACAACATCACCTGCAGCACTTCACACCCCTACAATTCTGACAGAAGAAATTACTTCTTTATTGAGGCATGTAAAAATCAAATATTTTCTTTCAGACAGCATTGCACACTTGAAAATCCAACCGACACCAGCCAGTCACTCGCGTGTGTCAGCAACCCTCATGTTTCATGCTCAGATTAGAGCAGCGGCTATAACAACCATGCCCTCCCACTCGCAGTTCTGGCAAATCCCACACACACAGTATGCACTTACACACCAACAGAATCAGACATGCCTGTACCTCTTCCCTGCTGTGATGAATGACATTTTGAGACAGGGGATCAGAGCACCACCCGCTAGGCTTAATTAGTCATTGTCATAAATCAATTAGGGAGACAGGGATACTCAGTGTTTTCATCCCTTTGCTCTTGCTTCATGCCACTGGTTTGACATCTTCACACTAAGATGTCCATGAAATGTAAACTCACTTAATGCTGCAGTCGGCAGGTTTTCAAAATTGCGAGTCTAAAGTCGGAAAATTCGAACTGATACAACTTTCAGGTCCCTCCCCCAACCTCTAACAAGCTCCGAATCGCCCCCCAAACCCCTCCCCCTCTGTGGGCGAGGTTGTGCACGTGAGTTCACACCAGTGTGAGCGCACACAAGCTGGGGCAGACTCACGCTCAGCAGCATGTGCACAAGCTGTGATTGACAGGTAGGATTCCTCCACCCTAACTTGATTGGTTAAAAACAGCTGGGAGCGCTCGGTTTTTGCAAGCATGATTACAGGCTTCAGAGGGAGCTACAGATTTCGTTATTTTTTCTAAACAGCCTATTTAATATTCTACTTCCAGAATCCCATGACAGTTCAAGCTAATATGACTAAAAAAAAGTTGCCGACCGCAGCTTTAAAGCTTCGGACTGACACTAGCGTACCAGTTTCTATTGGTTTTTAACTGGAATCCTGAACTTTTTGGAAAAAATTACTCCTCTTAATTGTGCCCTCAAATAATCTCCCCATTTTTCACATACAGTATTACATATGTACAGGAGCAAAGTGCCACATCAAATATCAGTAGAAGGAATTAAAGCTGTCTTTTTTGCCTTACTTTTCAAGGCAGTCCTGTTGAATTGATTTCAGTGTTAGCCCTTGACTTCATTTGATGGGATGGTTGGCAACGTCCCACTAAATTTAATCTTCCAGCTACATGTCCAGTTAATATAGTCGCAGGGGTCCTTAAACACTTGGGGAGACCCAAGTCAACCCGGAAATAACACCCACTGCATGTGGCCTCAGAGGACCAATCCTCAAGAGAAGATAGGATTTTTGAGCCATCACCACACTAATCTGAGGTCTGACTCCCATCATCTCTGGCTCCACAGCTGTCAGCCAAGAATGCTGACACTTTTCCACACCTTTCACTCCCAGTGCATCAGCACCGAGCCACGGACAAAGAAACCTTTCAGAGTTAGTCAAAAGCAAAAATAAGCTTTTTATTCTCTTTTTCTCTCACTCCGACCTCTCAGTGGACCCTTCCAGAACCTTAGAGATATCAAGTCAATTTTCTAATCCCTGATCTCTAGAACTGTTGGTGTGGGGCTTGGCAGAGGGCAGTTCTCAGTTGACGCAAGAGAGGCTGACATCCATGGCCAACTGGTCTGCTTGTATCATGGGTATTAGCTGGTTGAAGGGAAAGTCGGGTCAGCTCTTAAAGGTTCACTTGACTTTTATATGTGTATCTGGAAAAGCTTGAAAAGCTTCTGTTTGAAGGCCTGAGTTAACTGGGGGTAATCTTTTTTGTTTCTAAGAAATTTGATGTTGCCTTTATGCTTCACCTCATGGCCTTTTATAATTTTGTATATTTTATTTTCTGTTGCATTGTAGCCATTTGAAACCACTGTCTCCTATGTTTACTGTTCTTTACAGATTCTGGTCTAAGCAGTCCTCAGAGTGAAGCAGATTTTGACCATGAAAGTTAGTCTCTATGGTTTTAGAGTTTGTGCACCAGCTTTATTTTTATATTTTGATTAATTTTTTTCTTTGTGTTTTAGCGTTTTTGAGCTCTGCTTGCCTCAATTTACAAATACATAACTTGCTTTTTTTCTCATGATGCAGCAAAATTCAAGCACTAATTGTGTTGGTTTCTCTTGGTACACTACACTTTTTTCCTTTTAAGTTGGATGCCAGTCACGATATTCACTTGGGCTGTTGGCTGTGCATTAACCCACTTTGCATAAATAACATGTACAATCACTTCTGCTGATGTTCAGATGCTTTAGAAGTGTGTTTTTTTTTTACAAGAGTATAATCTGTGTCATTCGTCTTTCCCAGCTCCCTGTTGTTGTTCTCCCTTCTCCTTCCTCCTCCTCCTCCTCCTCCTTCTCGTCTTTCACCACCACTGCTCCATTTCCATTCTGAACCAACGGGGTCTTTTCTGTGCTCTGAGATAACGAGCAGAATTAATTAAAGCAGTGCCAAACAATGGCTCAACATTTGATCACCCCCTCTTCCTGCAAAAGAATAATCCAAGAGCAATGCAGTTTCTCATTTTCCTCTTTCCCCTTTTTCCCCTCTTTATTTTCTTTGCTTACCCACGGATAGACTTCTTCCCTTTTATATGTAAATATGCATCATAAAATAGGCTATTGAAGAAACTAGCAAGGCTTATCAAAAATAATCATTTTATTTCTCAGGCACATTGACTGCAGATCGTGAGATTGGAAATGTGTAATTAGATGCTAGTTTATTTTTCTGTGTTCACTGATCACGTTGATTGCAGTGAAAAAATGGCAGCATGGATTGGAAAAATGTGTGGGGGGGTGTTAAATAGAGGGGTGAGATCTTAAGATTTGAGGTAGAGAATAACAATGTGTCCTTGCATCACTTCGCTCAGCTACAGGTCATTTTGGAAACATTTTTTTTCTATTCCTTGGATAAACATGGTGTGTGCTTTCAGTGCATGAATGAGTAAATGAATTAGACAAACCAGGTGCCTTGCTCTGGAGAGCAAAACAGTTTATTTTTGGAAAAGTACACCGAGAGAAATAGATGGATCAAGTTTTGTGGTGCAAATATTTCCAATTCCTATTTTTTAAATGATGATTGCAAAATGAGGCGTTCACCCCCTCCCCTTACAGTTTAACGTATATTTAAGTTTCTGAAAACAATCTACCAAATTCTGAAGTAGTATATAAACACTGCCTAACCCCCTGGAAGTGCTTCATGGAGCTGTGTAGAATTTGGTCTGATGTAGCAGCCACTTATACATGAAGATAGTAATACAGGCAAATAAATAAATGAAAAGGAAATGATGGAGTTTTAGTGCGTCTACAACTCATGCACACTCACCAATACACATAGCGGCCCACACAGAGTGAATTACACAACACAGACATTCTTTTTTAATTTGATTATAGGAAACTGACCAGTTTTAATGAGCAAGTTTTCCGCTTTGTTTTTCTGAATTCCAACATTAATAATTCTTGCCCTGAATAGTGCCTCCATGATCTTCATGCTTTGTTGGCTTATTGAGAAACTTGCGCATGAATATGAAGAGGCCTCCTATCACCTTATAAGGCTTTTCCTGATATCAAGATAATAAACTGAAGCAGAAATCCTACATGAGCTGTACAAGTAGAGGAAACCAATTAATCAGAATCAGTTCATTATGTAAATGATCCGTCAAGAGGGTCGTGGGTGTGTGTGGAATGACTTGCCGAGTAGCGTGTTAATGTAGTATGTCCATCCATGTCCAGAGGGTGTCACAGCATCCAGTGTCATCTCCATTTGTCTCATATATCATGAGCTTTGTAATCTTCATGTAATTTAGTGCAACACATTGTTCATTCAATGTAAAATAAATTACCATTACTAATGAAGACTGTCAAGACAGAGTTGGGGTGATCTTAAGTGCAACAAAAGCAACCAAAACATGGGTGACCCCTGTGACATTAGAGGGATATTAAGCACTGTCAATGAAGAAAAATTAAGGATGCTTAATGTGATTATGCCGATTTGCACACCCAATTAAGCCTGGATAAATTTATTGTGAAGGGTTGTCAAGATTTTGCTGACTTTTGACCTCAGTACTCAACGGGAAAAGAGGCCTCTTGATAAAAATACAAAAGCGTTATGTATTGCTAGCCCACATGCAGGGACAGAGGCACAATCCATGGCTGTTCCATATTCCATTACATGGCCTCAGCATTATGCTACTAAATGGATTAGTGACTGGAGTGCACAGCAGTGCTGATAATATTATGGCAAGAGCAACACAATATTCAGTGGATAGTAGAGCAAGCCCAAAGGGGGGGGGATCAGTTTTCCCCACCAAGTGGAAGGCTTGCTCTTGTAAGAGCTCATTCCAGGATTTGTGAAATGTGCATATTGAAAATGTAACTGAGAATGTTGACTTGTGATACTGAAAGGTGAGAGGTATTTATCTTGGCACGAGTGCTCACTGGTTTGAAGGAACCAGCAGATGGTGGAAAGGATATCTTGTTTGGTTTGCTCATGCTGGCTGGAATGGAGCAGCTCACTGTGTCATTCAGCATCACTCACATTCCTAAACCTCCCGATCTCCCTCTCACCTTCCCTCCCATAAGCCCCCCAGGTCAGGGCTCGATTCTGGAGTAAGGCTTTTTATAGAGTCAACATTAAAAAAAATTGTCTCCATGCTAAAGACATCAGGAGCATGTTTGTTCAAGGATACAAGACATATCACGTCAAATCATTGGAATACATATTCACACACTTTTCCCCTTAAGATTTTTTTTTCTATTCATTGTGATATCTCCCCTTTTATCTCTTCTAAAGTCGTTTCATCTTACCAAAAAAAACTACTTTGATCAAGTTCCTCTTTTGTTTTTGTTGGCAGCAGCCATACTGAAAGCAAATATGACTTGTGATTATCTAAAAAAAAAAAGAGTACAAAGGATTTTTGTCAAAATGTGGGTTTCATTGATTGAAAGAGTAAAATATCATCAGTGGTGTTTCTTGTCTTTAATCTTCCCATCAAAAACTTCATCGTCTGTAATTTTAAACTAATTCTGCAAGCTGTCAAAATTGTTGATGCCTCTGAATGAGCCATAATTGGCTAAACGCAGCTACTTTTGTTTTGTTTTGCTCATTTATCCATCAGCAGCTTGATCATTGACAAAATTAAATAAATTTGCTCTATGAATGTATGCAACCAGCTTGTTTGGAAAATCAACAGTTCCCAACAAACTTAGATTTTTTTTTGAGCTCTGGCCTGGTCCAGTCAAGTACCCATAACATCTCGAGTCACACCTTCTTCTTTTTTTTTTTTTTTTACATTTACCATGTGCTCAAGCTTCCCCATCACTAAAATCCATCTTTCTATGTTGTGTAAGCAAGAAATCTTCACAAAAAAAATGTTGGTCCGTTTAAAGTTTTGAACCCAATTCCCTTAATGAACTGTTTTTCCTCTCTTTTCCTACGTGGAATTCCTACTTCTATTTTCTGGCAAACAGGGATGATGAATCATCCTCCTATTCCTATCTCAGAGCTGGCTGAACACACAGAACTTCTCAAGGCTAACGACAACCTCAAACTCTCCCAGGAATACGAGGTGAGCTGGCCCAAGGTTCAGTGGTCCAAGAGCATTGATTTCTGCCTATTTGTGTTTTCACTGAAAAATGGCATGAGACATGAGACATGAGTGTTCAATTATGTCATATATCCATATTGTTTTCCTTTTATGTCTTTTATTCTTGCTTGTTGGCTGTTATCCAGCTGGGGGTCCAAAAGGACAAATCAGTTGTTCTCCCCACATGGTCACGCAAGACAATTGTCAAAATCAGTCATGTAAAATTTCCTTTCATGAGTTATTTACCAAATGCAACTTACAACGTATTTGGCTAACTAGAATAATCATTTTACTGTAAGAATTGAAGTTCAATATTTCTTTAAAGAAAAGGAAAAAAAAGAATGTGTCCTTTTGTGGTACCCGAAATATATTTGATTACTGCATTCAGCAGAGGAAAATAGATATATGTTGATAGAAACTATAAGGTCGGTGTATCAGTACCCTTAACTATTTTAAACATTTACTTGAAAATGTAATGACTAGCTCAAAAAGGAGATGAATAAGTGGTTTGAAATTCTCCACACATTTCAATGAACTTAGACTCACACTTTCTAAAATGGAGATTACGTCTATTATGTTACGCAAGCTTCACACTGGCAGCCAGGCTTTATGTGTGCATGTGTGTGTGCATATATGTATGTGAAGAGGGGGTAACTGAGCTGTCTGAGCTCTGAGACCGCGGCGGTTATAAATGACACCAGAGTTGATTAGAAATCAGGAGCGCTGAATCAGCTCTCGTTTGCATACAAGCAATATGCCCTACTCGCCATCCCTAAATCACAGAGCCTGACGCCGTAGTGCTCGCCAGCCTAAGGTAGGAAGTCGGTACACCAGCATAGATTGCCGTCGTTATGCCTGCTGGTGGATGTTGGTGGATAATGACTTCTCATAGCAATCCAGTATTTCTTGGGTATCTATTATTCATAAATCCACATTCAGGCTGTATACCAAACGGACGAGCTTGTTCCATCCGGAGGGGAAGAGTGATGACAGACTTGATGCCAAAGTTGAAGCTACAGCTTCTAATTACTTGGCATTGAGAGAGTCTTTAAACCACCAGCTCATCTCTGTCGTTTTTTCGTTCTCTCTCTGTCTGCGTGCCCCTTCACACTACCGCCACGCCCCCAGGAAAAATAAATGACCAAATTAAATAGAGAAGTGTAATTTTAATTTTGTTATTTTCTTGATGAATGGCTGCTCGTCTCAGCACCCCGTGCTTGCCAAGCACAGCTCTACAGGGTTTTGACTGATTGGTTTCTAGCCAGGCTAGATGTGAGAGAGGAGGGAGAAATGGAGGGAAGAGTTTAGAGAAGAGAGAGATGGGGTAGAGATGTCTGGTTAATGATGAGGACTCAGTGTGAGGAAAGAGAGCAATGGAATGGAGATGAGATGATCTGACATACAACCAGCAATAAAAAAGCACTTTTACCTGACAGTACCTAAGGATACTTCTCTGCTATCTGGTAGTAAGAAGCTGAAATATGAAATGCATTCACTGTCAAGCACAACGTAACAGATAAGGAAGAAGGAGAAATTATTATAAGAATAATTATTTAGGTATTTTTTAAGTAGTTACACCTGCAAAATTAGTACTGGGTGTTTGTCATATGTGTTTTGTGATTTAATAAGAAAATGTTTTTAAGAAACATGCACAGATGTGGCTTTCAATTTTTAAAATATGAAAAAGATTTTTCAGGGAACTGACCCCAATCTCCATATGCCTGCACACACAAGTAGACGCACATTGCCAAAGATGATTTAGAAACCAATGGAAAATAGCAGGAGAGTGGGTGGAGGACTGTTAAATAGAAAGGGGGTGGAAGAGGAAAGGGAAGACGATGAGAAGGATAATAAAAGAAAAAAAGGAGAAGACTTTGAAGATGAAAAGATCAGATAAGGGAAATGGT
Organism: Odontesthes bonariensis; assembly: GCF_027942865.1. Classification (NCBI taxonomy): domain Eukaryota; kingdom Metazoa; phylum Chordata; class Actinopteri; order Atheriniformes; family Atherinopsidae; genus Odontesthes; species Odontesthes bonariensis. The sequence continues at coordinate 23,603,182 of NC_134520.1, read as the reverse complement.
GACAGAGAAAACAGAATGCAAAAAGAGAGAATAAAACAGATGAGGCTCAAAAAGAGTTAAATATCTCATGGCTGCCATGTTTACTTATAGATTGCATGTTAGAATTCATTTTGAGTTGAAGGTGGAACTCAAAAGCCTTTCTTTCAAGCTCCAACTGCATATATCTTTCTAACCTCCGCATCATTTGTGCACCAGATGCCAGACAAAGCAATTGCAATGAAATGTTCTTAAGATTTATTTTGAATTCTTGTATTATAAAGAAGAGTTTTTTTCTTTAAATGAAATCACCTTTCTGAGTCTGCCCCCTGTTTTTTTCTAACATTAAGGTTGTATTGTTAAAGCTCAGTCCCTCTCACGGCTCCTCTGATTGCTTCTTTATGTGTGCATGTTGTGCCTGTCTCTGCCTCCCATCAGTCCATTGATCCAGGTCAGCAGTTCACCTGGGAGCACTCCAACCTGGAGGTGAACAAACCCAAAAATCGTTACGCCAACGTCATTGCCTACGACCATTCCCGTGTCGTCCTGGCTCCCATCGAGGGTAAGGCTCACCCGCACACTCTGCATCCTTACCTGAACTTCTGAGATGAGCTTGTTTCACTCAAGATTACTTTTGTAAATTCTCATTCAGAGTCTGTGTTTGTAATGAGGACATTGTACCAAGTATATACACTGGGCTAAATGGGGAAAAAATTTATTTCTTCTGTAGAAAGTGGAAGCATTAGCAAATTTAGAATATCTGATTTAAAGTGGGCGAGATTACTGTTGCTGATTTTGCACATAACCATGTGGAACAAAATGGAGAAAAAAAAAAGAAAATGAAGAACTTCTATAAAAAGCTGGATTATCCAAGTAGTTTTGAATCGTGAAAAGTCAAACGAAAGGAAATTATATATAGTGTTTGAAACTTAGATTCAGTCCAATCAACTTGCTTTGTAACAGCTAAACCGTTTATGCAACCAAATTATTTGGGGGGTGAGGCAAAGACTTGTTTCAGCTCATCACTGTGCCTGGCACTCACATCTCACACTCAAAGGAATCCAGGACTTAAACCAGTGTTAGCAACGCCCTATTTGTCTCATCAGATCTACCCCTTTCCTTGACTTCCCTCTAACCCTCTATAGACACTAAGTGCTTAGAATCTTAGAGCCAGAAAAATCTCTTGCTCTAACTCCTAAATCTTAAGGGACATTGTCAGAGATACTCACCCTTCACTGCTGACATAGTACTGGCTTTGCATCACCAGAGGAGCTCTCAACTCTTCACAGTTACTCTGTACTCTAGACTACTTTGCTTTTGTACAAGTAAACTGCACAGAGTAGATTTTGACGTCTACCAAAAGGCAGGCCAATTTGACAATGCCCCAACATGCATAACAACATTATCCTTAAAAAAAAAAATTGTCTCGTCCATAAATGCATAAATTAATCAAGTCTGAAATTTCTATTTTACACTGCAGTGATTTTGCCATTAGTCGCAGCAGTAGAACAATTCATGCACACCACCATTCTCTGTTCACTTAGCTATGACTAAAGCCAAGGCACCAGTCAAATTGTGCAACGTGAAATCTGTTTTAATGACAATTTTCTTTATTTTTTCTGCTTCTTTCAATTCTTTTCTTCTTCTCTTATTTTATTCTTTTTACTTCCCTTCTCTCCTTGTACTCACTCTGTCTCGCACAGAGTTTCATTATCTTGCTCTTCCTCTCCAAATGGCTGTTATTCTCACTGAGTCTTGACTCTTGAATTAGCCCAGTTGAGTGTTTTATTGTTTGTCAAGGAGACGTGTCTCAACACAGGAGTCTTAATTCAAATGGGAGGAATGTTATGTCTTATAGTGTATGTCTTAGACTGGATTGTGTAGTGGTAGAACCTGTGTTCAAATCCCCTGCATGAAAGGCACTACCTCCAGTAGGGGTCCTTAGACAAGACCCCCTTACACTACCTGCATACCGGTGTGAGTTGCTTTGGATAAAAGCGTCTGCCAAATGCATAGACATTATAACTGTAAGATTCTCTGTGCAAGGCAAACTCTAATCACAAAGATTATCTTGTCTTGGCTCAAACCTTTCTTCAACAACAGTTAAAAAAATTACTGAGCTTGTTGTAATTCTGCACCCTACAATTTTTGGATCCTGGATTTTGTTATATCTTTAAAGTGCTATATACACCCCATCCTCGGCATTAAAATATTTCACATCCCTCTGCACAGCAATGCTTAAGGGGGCTCCTTATGACAAGATTTAGTAGGACCAATGTGTCACAAACCATGGCAGCAGCCTTAGGGGGATGGGATGGGATGTGATGTGGTGTCATGGCTGACTGGCTGATTTACTCTCCACTCTCCTCGATCTTCGAACACACACCATCCGTGATGGTGGTAAAGCAGATGCAGGCTGCCACAGCCGATCTGCAGAAACTGAGGCAGAAACACAGAGATAGAAAAAAAGACAATGTTACAAAAGCAATACAGTTTTTTGAAAATGAGGTATTTGCTTCATTTTAGGCAATGTGAATGGAAAAAAACACATCTAGTTTTCAATAGCTCTACAAATCCAGTGGCTTTAAAGGTTGTGGGAATGACACTGTGACTCGTAATATGTCAAAATATTTTTTTGAGGGGGGTTTGTCTGCTTTTGCAGCCGATAATCTTTATATTTACACATTTTCTTTATTTGGTATAGGAACTGTGTCTGTTTGTGAATACTGAGAATTGTTAAAGTGTTAAAGCTGCAGTCTGCAACTCTTTTTCAAGCATAATGCCTGGAACTGTCCTGGGATTCTGAAAGTAGTACATTAAATACCCCCAATACAAAAAAAAAAGAGTTGTCTAGGTCCCCTATATGTCCCGCTAGGTCCCTCCAAAGCCAGCAGGTTTGTTTACAAAATTGCAGACCGGACCGGTAAAAGGTAACCAATCAGGTTATGAGCTGGGCTCTGCTGCCTGTCAATCACCGATTGTGCACGCGCGATACAAGGTAGGCTCGTCCCCACGCTTATTTATCTGGACTATTGAACTTCATTACGGGCTTGTCTACTTACTGCGTCTTCCATGATCGCAAATGACAGGTGAGTTGATGAATGAGGAGTCGTGTAAGCGCATCTGGCGTGCACGTCTACGTGCACGAGTTCTCATGTGTTTTGATGGGGCGGGACAGGAAGTTGAATAACTTTTTATTTTTTCGTTAAAAAACAAGCATTTCTTGCATTTTGCGACTACGGAGGTCACCGTTTTCAACTTCAAGCGTTCTGATAGATCATGTGAACTCTTAGAATGCCAAAAATTAGGACTTTACGTATGACAACAACAAATCCTGCAGACTGCAGCTTTAAAGCAGAGGGTACAAAAAAAAAGCTGCTGATAAAAGACGAATGAATTAATCAGGGAAAGAGGGAAAGCAATCACAAGTAGCGTACTGCATTTTTTGTAAAATCTATTTTATTGTGTCTGTAGGTATATCTGGTAGTGACTACATCAATGCCAACTACATTGACGGCTACAGGAAGCAGAACGCCTACATAGCAACCCAAGGTCCATTACCAGAGACGTTTGGGGACTTTTGGAGGATGGTGTGGGAACAGAGAGCAGCCACTGTCGTCATGATGACCAGGCTGGAAGAGAAGTCACGGGTAAGTCTGTTCCACCTATTTTGGGGCTTATTCACTGTACTCCACTCTTTTTTTTTTTTTTTTTTTTTTTTTTTAATAAACTACTAAATCAGTTCATTGCTTCACAAGACCAAATGCAACAAACAGGTGCTGACAATGACACAGCTTTACATTGATTTAGAAAGCTTCACACTTCAAACTCCAATGGTAGGTAATCAGACTTCATTTTCTTGAGTCTGATTGCTTTCAGTGGGCTGCAGAAACCAGAGGGAAATCACAAAGGAGGGTGATAAAGTAGACTAAACTCAGAGACAGTCTACCTGCGCACATCTGATTAGTTAAGGTCCAGTGGGAGTTTACGTATGGACTTTGCTCTGTTTTCTCTTCTTATTTGCAGTGGAAACTACAAGCTGTTGCAAGTCCCCAACAGACATGATAGCACAGCAAGTTGTTGGTCTTAAGACAGCACAGTGCAAGTAACTAAAATTCCACTTTAAACACTTTTAGTGGTCTCCGTGACCAGAGCCTCCCATCTCATGATAGAAGAAGTTTGATCGAAAATTTAGACTGGAGAAAGATAGCCTGTTTCCTTTCTAAAACTGCAGTTATTTAACAGATTACGTCTTACTTTAAAGACGAAAGATTTACATCTGTTTTTATACACTAAAATATGTAGCTGTAAACCAAGTTGCTTAAATTATCTACACCTCGGTTAGCTACTATATTTAAATTCTGCTGAGACATCGAGGCATTATTGATAACCCAGCAATGTAATGCATAAAAATGTTGCATCCAGCTGGCTTGCAAGTACATTTTTCTAATCAGAACCCTTCTCTCACATACGGTTTTCAGTGCAATATTTCTACCTGGAATCAAGCTTTTTTTTGATATATTAGATATTTTCACTTAAGAATTAGATGTGAATACTTGTTCCATCACTGCTACTGCAACTAAATCTACATTGATAATATCCTGTTCTATGGAGGCGTGGACTTGTCTAAATGTCAAAAAGCCAAGTGCGATGTTTCAACCTGTCAACTCAAACCTGTGTCAACATCAAGCTCACTCACCCCAGGTGTCTTCACTCATTGTCCCTCCTTCCATCCCTTTTCAATTGTTTACCTATCCTCCACCCCGACATGTGCATTCCACTCTTGTCAAACGTGATCAGGATTAGCAGGCAGTAGAAGTTGAGTGTCAGCCTGAGCAGGAAATGGGAGAGAAAGCTGTAGAGCAGCACGTCTCCTTCACTAGCTGTCACATCCCATCAGGTGTCCGCTGGAGCATCACACCCCAAACTGAATGAATCTGTATTAGGTGGGCTGAGAGGAGGAGGAGCAGGTGTTGTGCTTTCAGAACTACAAAGAATTTCAAAATGCTAAAAACCCTCACAGGATGAGAAGAAATCTGTCCGCCAGTTGTTCTAAAACACATTTTACCTTAGCTTTAGGTAGAATTCCAGAATCTGAAACAGCAGTGATTATGTTCATGACAATTTAAATGTACTTGTGTTATATCCCTGTTGAATGGTTTTGTTTTAAGATTTAGGGAGAGAGACACGTAGGATTTGTGTTAGGCCGGTGACATTAAGCATAAGAAAGCAGTTGTTGTGACAGTCACATCTGTTTGCTAATGCCTTTAACTTAGAAGTGCATTTGAGAGAAGCCCTCATGTTCAACACTGCCTGGTGTTTTAATCCACAGACGGGTTTGTTTTATGAGTGCTGTGTAAATTGTTCGCATTCGTGTCGATTTATATTTTCCTGCACTATTCCATTTATGATCATTAGTGGAGAAATTGTTTAATAGAATGTGATATATTGCTGTTAACACTTCAGTCTGTTCCTCTGCCTTTCTATCTTAATTTCTCTCTCCTAGATTAAGTGTGACCAGTATTGGCCAAGTCGTGGCACCGAAACCTACGGCATGACCCAAGTGACCCTGCTGGACACCATAGAATTGGCCACTTTCTGTGTACGCACTTTCTCCTTGCACAAGGTAGGACGATCTCTTATCTCTTTTTTTTATCAGTTCCCAGAGTCAGAACCAGATATAGAGAAGCTGCATTCAGCTTCTATGCTCCACATGTCTGGTCAAACTCCCAGAAAGCCTCAGATCAGCTGAAACACAACCTGGACTTATTTAAGTCCAGGTTGAAGAAACACCTATTTTCAGCTGCATTTGAATAAAGCTCCAAATCTGAAGCTTGATTTTCAAAACTTAATCATATTTTAACTACTGATTTTATCTATTGTTCTTATTTCTTTCTTTTTTGTTTAAATTTTAAATAATCCTTTTATTTCTACTGTTAATGTCTCTGTAAAGCACTTTGAATCACCTTGTTGTTGAATTGTGCTATACATATACACTTGCCTTGCATTTATCAAATCAAATCAAATCAAATTTATTTGTATAGCACATTTCATGTACAAACAATTCAAAGTGCTTTACATAAAATAAAAGCATTGCAGCAGGGAGTGGAAGAAGCATTAAAACTACATAAAAGAATATAAAGAGAAACAAATAAAATCATTTAAATGAATTTAAAAACAAGCAACAGTCAAGATAAGTTCAAAGATACCGTGCAGATTTCATGCATAGACACATGAGAAAAGAAATGTTTTTAACCTGGATTTAAAAATGTCTACATTTTGTGACATTTGGTGTCTACATTTGGCTACATTTTGTACTTTATGCACAAATATACATAGACAAACTGCACATGGGCTTGTGTGTCTGTACACACAAACCCACACACAGTGCATTCAGAAAGCAACCAATGTCATATATTAATAATCATGCTCAATAACGAGTAAAAATGTTGATATTCAATGAATGAATAGAGGGACACATCTTAGAAAAAAGTTTTCTCAGATGACAAAAATGGAGTCCTAAACCTTGGGCTGTTTTTCTATTCAGAACAAAAACAACACAGGAATAACCCTTTGTCTCCATTCAGCCCTGTTACCTTTAGCTCCGTCTCTCCTCAATAGATCATCTGTTTATGTGCATCTGCCAAATTGGAGCACTTAGGTAAAGTGCGCAGAAGAGAAACTCAATATACATAATTGGCAGACTACTCTTATGCTTCTGTGTGTGCACACACACTCTCACACACATACACACATGCATATTTAAACACTGAAACACACCGCCAGATAAACCATATCTCCCAAACATGTTTTCAGTGTGAAACGTTTTCTCATGCTCATACACAAGTGAGACGTGATGTCACACACTGCCATGTTCCCACACAGATGAATAATACACTGAAAAACACTTAACTGCACGCAGCCACAAAGGGGGATTAAACAGTAGAAATAAAGAAAACAGTAGCATATGTGCTATACGGCGCATGTTGGCCCAATTTGACACCACATGACAATATAACGATGAAGGAGGTAGAGAACCTTCCACTTGAAAGATTAGACATTTCCAGAATTTTCCTCTAAACCAGATAACACAAGCAAAGAACGTTGTTGACTTTTAGCTGGATTGCCAACTGAACGATGAATGCCAAGGCGTGCCCGTGACGGTAAAGATAGCAACATATCAGCAGCTATGGTGCTTTATAGCTGGCTGGTTGACATTCCAGCCCATTTACATTCTGAACCGCTATCAAATCCACCGATAAGGTTCTTTTCCTATCTCTCCCCTCCTCCTTCCTTATAATATGGAGCCATTCCTCTCTGAGCTGTTCTCACTTTGCTGGTTTTTTTTGTGATATCTAAGGTAGCAGAGGCAGGCATGCACACACAGTGCATCTACAAAGCAGGGTACCTAACTACTGTATATATTCATGTGTGTCTAACAGTGATGCAGAATTGTGTCTGCTCAGAAATAAATTTTAAAGAGAAAAAAAGGAGCCAAAAGTGTCATTTTCAAACAGTCCACCCCATCTGCAGAAACAGGGAATGTCCAAAATGAAATAAAGAACCTTGGAAGTAGCCCGGTTTGCTTTTAATTATCACACTCAGTTCTTAATTTACTCACCAAGGAAAAAATTGCTTGTCAGGAAAGCAGAAGCACTGCACTGAGCTGTAAACAGTCCCTCTATTAGAGAATCTTATGTAAGTAACGCGAGGAGAAAAGCACCTCAAGATCCAAGGTAGACTTGATCTTTGTTTCATCTTATAATTCTACTGCAGAAAATGTCCTTTCTCTGGATCTCAGCTTGTTGTTTTGATGCTTCAGGAGTTGATTTTAAGTAACCAGTTAAAAATGTTCGCTGCATGAATGTGAGCCTTTACACATACTTTAGAAACTTTGGATTGAGATAACCCCGGAAACCCCTTTAAAATGGATCTCAGCTGCACTGACAAGCTTTCTTTAATAGAGGTTTAAAAATGACATTGTCATAAATCATATATCTATGTATATAGACATATATATATATATATAAATATATATTCATACCCAATATTTCATTAAAATATTAAAAAAAATTCCCATCCTAATGCATCAGGCAAGAAAGCATATACATCAGATGAATGAATCATTACACCAGTGGATTACTTGTGCAAGGTCACCTGTCTGTGTGAGTTAGTTTTTCTGTTGAGAAAATCTTCAAGCTCCCGTGTCTAAAGATTATTTTGGGGTATTATATTTTCACAATACATGCCCGAAGGTCTCGACTCTGTCAGTCAATAATTTAATCCCATTCTGTGGAGGTAAATCTAGCAAACTGCATCACTTGAAGGCTAGTGGTAATAGTGGTAGAGGAAAGTAAAACAGTCTGAAACACCTAATATATTTGGAAGATTTCAGCAAGAGACACTTTCATTTTGATAGAATTTTCGTTTACTTTTTAATAGAAGATTAAAACCAGAGGTTTAGCCAGTTCAAACATAGCCCTCAAACATAACTGATTTTTCCAATTTATTGCTCTCCAGAATGGCTCAAGTGAGAAGCGGGAAGTTCGGCAGTTCCAGTTCACAGCATGGCCTGACCACGGTGTGCCAGAATACCCAACCCCTTTCCTGGCCTTCCTTCGTAGGGTGAAGACTTGTAACCCACCTGATGCAGGACCTATCATCGCTCACTGCAGGTATTCAGTCATGTTGTGCTATAAAAACAATCTTATGTTGATGTTTCTACCTCTTTTTTTCATTTTGTTTTCTTCTTTTTTGTGTCTTATTTTAACTTTAATACCCAACTGAGACAGTTGGGCTTTAGAGGGAACTTTTGAGTGGCGTTTGCAACAGTTGATACGAGTTAAGGGCCAACAAAAAGCTTAATTCAACACAAGAAAGGGTCATCTATTTTTTTATCAAATTCTAAATTATTATTTCTAACGTTCCCATCTTTTCTCCATTTAATTGGTCTCATCATTCTTCTCTGTATAGCACCCATCGTTTTCTTTCCTAACCACTGTTTCCTCCTTTTTTTTTTTTTTTCTGACAAATGCCTCACAGTAATCCCTTCCCATCATTACTTCATCTCCTTTTTCCCCTTAGCTTTTCCTCCTTATACAAGCTATATTTCTCAATTGGCTTATTCAAATTGAAACCTTCCTTTTTGTCGAGATAAAAAGACTTCAGTGAATCCAAAGCACTGCATTCATTCTGAAATTTGATAGTTTGCCACACTGAGTCTCCATCACTGTCCTTCTGTTATTCTATTTGTTATCTTTTTACTCTTTTCTGTATTCCCTCTGTAACCTTCACGATATATTTCTGTTTCTCAATTATTCAATTATTTAAACTGTAACAATTAAACAAATAAATACTGGAAACGCTGTTTATAATGATGTAGGATTTCTTTTGTAATAAGGGTCCTTCATATTGAAATATTTGGCACCACAACACAAATGAAGTATTAAACGACAAATGTAATCGCTAAAGAAGAAATTTATCTTTCTTTTCATCACTTTCCTTCTTATTTCAGTGCGGGTGTTGGCAGGACAGGCTGCTTTATAGTAATCGATGCCATGCTAGAGCGCATCAAGCATGAGAAGACAGTCGACATTTATGGCCATGTGACACTGATGCGCTCACAGCGGAACTACATGGTGCAGACGGAGGATCAGTACAGCTTCATTCATGATGCACTGCTGGAGGCGGTTGCCTGTGGAAACACTGAAGTGGCTGCCCGGAGCCTGTACTCCTACATCCAGAAGCTGGCCCAGGTGGAGAGTGGCGAGCATGTCACTGGCATGGAGCTAGAGTTCAAGGTACAGGAAATCTAGTAATTACCTGAATAACCTGGTGGTCATTTTACACTGGGTTTAAGCTCCATCACCTCTTTTAGTGATAAATACTGCTGGGCTCTGGCATGAAAAAGATGTGAACAACCTGCTTGTAGTTTTTCTCAGTCTGTGAGTCACTTGGCAAAAGAGCTGATCTGAATCCAAGTCAAAGAACGACACCATGTAGGTATGCTCGATTAATATATGTCTAACTTGTCAGTATTTAGACTTTATCATGACATAAAAATAACACAGACAACACTGCTTTATTGTGTCACCTTAAAGGCCTTTAAAATGAGCCTGGCTGCCCACATCTTCTTCCCAAAAGTTATATAGGCTGCATTTCTGATTTATTTGACTTTTTTGCTCCTCACCATTGATTGCAGCGTGCTTAATTATTGGTTGTGGTCATTGGATTTTGTTTTGTTGATAACGCATCTCTACATTTTAGTATGTGAACACAACTGATTGTGGTTTTTAACCAACTCTGTCTGAAAAGAAACTGTGAAACCTAAATAGAAGACCAGAGATGATACAACAGTGTCTGAGTTTACATGAATTGCCGTGTTCAGTTACAAACCTATCTGAGACCTTACTCTGAATAACCGGCTGCCATGCACACAACATTTTGTGATAACCCTTACCTGCATATGCCAATCTTGGTCGCATTGTGAAGACATGTATCTACCTTAATTGTAATATTACAACCAACTTAAGGTTTCACGGCATCATAAAACAGACACGGCTCTTTGCTCCAAAGTCCATTTGTTATGAACAACTTGAGCTTGTTTTTAAGGAAACCGTCACTTAGTTTGGGTTTGTTTTGATGGATTAGGTTTTTTGTTGTTGCTGTGGTTTTTCTGACGCGAGATCCACCTGCACCAGTTACAGCAGAATTCATTACAGAACAGGAAGGCCACAAAAAGAGGACATATAATAAGACTTTTGATGGGCTCAAGCATTGCAATTGCATACAGGGAACGGTCAGCACATAAGACATTAAACAAACTGCCACAAATTTTTGCCATGAAATATGTAAACATATAGTAGGAATATTGTCTTATCTAGATTATGGTCAATAATCAAGAATATTGTTGTGCATGTATGGATAGCCAATGACTCATAACTGTTAATCAATGGGGAACTCGTAGGATAATAACTGAGTCAAGTATAGATGGAGTATACAGCAAATCCAAAATTACAATTCTTCAGAAAAAACTTGATTTGGATTTAGACATAGGCAGGGTGTACATCGCTTTTATTATGTGCCTGATACAGATGTAAGGGCAGCACAGTGTAAGCTTACAGAGTTCAGCCTTTTGCCTTTAATTTAAAGACAAGACAAGAAACCAATTTGATTTACTTTCTTGGGCCCTACTTTAATAATCCAATCGTTTAGATGTACACTGTGTGAATTATTATTATTATTATTATTATTGTTATTATTATCATTGTTTTTCCAAAGCTATTGTGTTGGAAATGGAAATGTTAAAACCTTTCGCCGTTCATTAACAGTTTTTATTTTGAGGATTTAGAATAACGAGTCTAAACAAATAAATGTAGTTTAACCCCACAGGCATAAGACAAATTACTTTTTGTTCAGGGCAAATTTAAATTAGGTTAAAGAAAAAACTTCTGCTTTCACACAGAAATTCATGATAAAGCAGGAGGTAAGGATGGACACCAAGGCAGTGTTGACATGGATATCTAGTAAAGATCTTAACAGTCATCAACTTATAAACGCACCCCACTGTGCTGCAGTCACTATCTGCTGACCTTGAATTGCATACTCTCTTACTCTCAAATCATCTGTTATCTTCCTATCGCCATTCATCAACACAGCCCTCCTACCAAGAAACAGTGACAGTGCTGGTGTGTTTCCACATTGTTTTTTCTTTAACTCACCGGTGGACAACGATGGGGAAATCTTTGTTACTATTTGTAACAGGGAAAATGCTGAACTGGCTTCGGGAGTTGAAGTGGGATTAATAATGCCCACTGAGTCAGGATAGAGGGGTGAGCTTTGTGGGAAGAGAGGTGGGAGGGCTTAGTAATTAAAACTTGATGATGACAACTAAAGGTGGATGGCAGGGCAAGTGGAAGGAGGAATGTTTGGCTAATGAACAAAGAGACAACTGTATGCTAACTTGGAAGTAGAGGAGTTATATCAGAGAATACCTGAATATAGGGACTGGGTGGGAGCGCAATTTAGCTCTTCATAGTAAAGGAATTTGCAGAGAGAATGATTGCAGAGGAACGTTTTGTGGTGAAGCTGTCAGGCATTTACTGTCTTGAATACTGTATGTGCCTGAATAACAAGCATGATCATGAAAATATTTATGCATTTGCAGAAAGTATTCAGCAAAATTCTGTACATGAATTACAACACAAACAAAAAAAAGAGCTACTAGGCTACTGGGATCCATTTCTAATTAGATAGCAAAGGAATTATTTGGAATTCAACAGTAGAGTTTTAATTGGGATCCAAATGCAAACAGTAAGACAAATCTCCCCTTTCATTTCACCACAAAAGATAGTGGTAATTTCCAAGTAATTCACATGAGCCTAATTAATACATTGAAGTACACAATGCACAGCATGGACTAGCAAAATAACTATTTTACTAATTTACTAAAATTCTGAGCACACGTATATATGGGAGATATATATATATATATAAAATAAATGTATCAGTGAGATTCTTTATTTAAACACAGTTCCCTTTGGTTTAATGAAATTTCGGAGGCATGCTTTGATCATAATATGATGAAAAAATTGCAAATTGCAAAAGTTTCTTTTTCTATTTACATACACATCAGCCTGTTTTGGGGCACAGAGTGGCCCACTCATACCATTCCACCTCTCTCGAGCACACACACACAAACCCAGCTCAAAATACAACCCACCAAAATGAAAATACTTGACTATCTATTTTTCATTCTCAAGTACTGACAGATGCGTCTGCTGTTCAGCCACCGATAGTTTAATCCCTCTTTTTTAGGTAAAAACATGATGTAATTCCTATATATCGTCTCCATAAAACCCAGCTTTCTTTGTTGCTCCATTCCTCAGTTTTGTTTAATTTTTTAGAGGTTAGCAGTAAGAACTGTTGTTTTTATTGTCTACTTTTCCCCAAAGTTAACAAGTTTATTTTAGTGACAGCAGAGCCACTGCTAAATATTTAACTGGATCCATTCTTTCGTTCCGCTACCAGTGAGTAATTAACATGCCACTAGTTGCAACACAAGCTCAAAGCAGGACAGATCTGCTCTGTGATTAATAGAATACTTAATAAGTTATTTCCCTAAAATTTAACATGATGTCTCAACACATATCCTTCCTCATTGCAGCCAAAAAGCTCTATTTTGATCTTGTGTCAGATCTTGTGTCCAAAAAGGCAGCACACTTTGTGTGTTAGATTCTGAATCTTGTTTGGGGGATGCAGGAAATATTTTCTTCTCATAAAGGTCATATTATACATGAGTTGTTTCACAGCAGAACAGTCCACCCCTCCAGGGTCTGTTAAATCTTCTTGAAGGTCTTTATCTGTCAACCAAGACTCTAATTGCCTTTCTTGCAATCCTATGCTTAGCTTCAAGAGACCTAGACATTGGAATTTCGGTCTTCCAGAACTCAGCTTGACCTCCACAATTCCTGTAAAATGGCATTTCTTAATTTCATTACAAACTGAGGAAATGGCTTCCAGAAAACACTTTCCTGTCTTCTGGTAGCCTTCATGTTATCAGTTATTTTAATTTTTAGAGTGCTGGGCATCTGTTTATACTAGCTTGGGGCCACTGATTGTTAGGACATGGTTTGAGGACTCAGAGTATTTGTAGTGCTTTAAAACTTGCTTCACCTGGCCTTACCTTATGATCATTGTTAACAAGCCATTTCTCTAACAGGCTGAAGCCTGAGAAAGTTGGTTGAGAGCTCGAAATTATTGTGGTTTCCTTATGCTTCTTTCCTTTTAGCTCTTAAATTAATTATGGGGAAAAGATGCCCAAATCATGCTGTATATGTTGAAAACAGTGTTTAACATTTAATCCTAGGATTGTTGGCAATCAGTTCATCTACTCACCTAATAGTTCAGATATACTAGCTACAATTTTTACAATGCCACAGATGTCACTGAAAAACCAATAACGATTCTCACTGCTGTGGTTTAACATGCCTAAAGTATGTCATGCGCCATCCAGCTGACCAGACCTACTGTACTATAAAAGGGAATGAACTGGCAACAGGGACAGTGTTTCTGGCTTGTTGGTTGCCAGGTTTGGCTCAATTTCCCTCCACGCCGTGGTGTTTGGTGGTGTAGGTGAGGGTCTCTTAAGAGCTGCCAAGCCATCACAAGCCTTTCCAGGTGCTCATGTGAAACACAGATCAAAAGGAGAAACATAGACGGAGAAGGAAAGTACTGGACAGACTCCAAATGACCACTAATACAGAAATACTGATGCTAAAATAAAACTAGTTTTTCGTGGGTTTAGTTGTAGCTCATCTTTGATCTCTCATCTCGTGGTGCTGCTTGTGTCTTCAGTGCTCCATGCTTTTCACTTTCTTAAAGGGGACTTAAACTGTCCAACAATGGTGTCCTCTATTTACTTGCTAACAAGCAAGCACACATACAGAAACACTCTTTGTTGAGGCACTGAAGCCCAAAGGGAGGCGATCAAAGGACTTGCTGATCCACAAACCCCCAATGAGGTCCCTGTGACAATGATGACGTAGCAATACTGCATTTCGTTTTGATCATTATGTAGTGTGTGTGTTTGTTTTCTGGACATCCCTATGTTTTATGCACACATACCACTCTACTATTTTCAAAGGCACAAGTGACCCACTTTTAGAGAGTTTTCTGTTTTCTGTACAGACTTGATGCAGAGGCTTGTTAGTCAGGGTGAGTGGCACATTTTCTAGTGTTAGGTCTGACCCTGCAGGACCTCTGAAGTTGCAAATGGGGAGAAAGTCCTTGTATTCCCTTTCTAATTGTACTGCATATAATCTTTAGAAGAAATGTTCCTTTGAAGTTCTGCCATTGTTGCTTTAGCATGATTGAAAGGTCAGATTAGATTGATTCAGCTTTATTACTTTCTTTTATTGATGTTTTAGGCTTTTTAGCTGTCTCAAACCTGTAATCCTTTATTTTTATCTTTCCATACCAGCGTCTGGCCAACTCCAAAGCCCATACATCACGCTTCATCAGTGCCAACCTCCCCTGCAACAAGTTCAAGAATCGGCTGGTCAACATCATGCCCTACGAGACTACACGTGTCTGCCTTCAGCCAATCAGAGGCCTAGAAGGATCTGACTACATCAATTCCAGCTTCATTGATGGATATAGGTAGGAGGGCTGAGAGAGCTGGAAACATGTCAGCATGACGTGTGTAGGAGATGACATAATCTTTTTTTTATTGTTATATTGTGATCTGAACATCTTAAGTTTCTCATATCACCAAGATCTTTGTATCTTTGATGTTGGCAATGATTGAAGTTTTGTTCCCAGAATTTGCATCAGTGTTATTTGAGGCTGTACAAATTGGATATACAAGGTAAGCATAAATGATTTTAACACATTGTTGTTGTAAACAGGCAGCAAAAAGCTTACATCGCCACACAGGGCCCTCTGGCAGAGACTACGGAAGACTTCTGGAGAATGCTCTGGGAGAACAACTCCACTATTGTAGTCATGTTGACCAAACTTAGAGAGATGGGACGGGTAGGAATCTGATTTTATTATCATTCTATTGTAAACTACTTCTGGAATCAAATGTAATGAATAGCTTTGTGATAAAATCTTCTGAACAAATTGTTTGTCCACATTTTCATTCACACAGGAAAAGTGTCACCAGTACTGGCCAGCAGAGCGTTCTGCCAGATATCAGTACTTTGTGGTGGATCCCATGGCAGAGTATAACATGCCTCAGTACATCCTTCGAGAGTTCAAGGTCACAGATGCCAGGGTAAGACACAAAGTTCTGTTAGGTCTTCAGTGACGTTTGTGGGTTGAAAATGTTGCAAGATACAGTATCAGAGAATGACATACCTCGTTTAGGAAAGAAAATGACATTTACACACAAGAAGGACATGGCAGGAGATGAGAGTTTTATCCTAATTTGGCTTTCCAACAGTGATGAAAACAAGATACTCAAGGCAACAATTTTTTGGGGGGTGTGCTTTTTTTTCATTGTTATAAATCCAGCACACCGCTCTCTTTCACAGAAGGCCTCTCTCTCAAAGACCAAACTGAGTCATTAATAAGTCAGCTCAAGCTGACCGAAGGAGACTCCTTGGTCAAAAAGTCAAGAATTTTCGGTCATCAATCTTCTCGTTCTCAAGGATTGTTCTAGTCTTTTTTAAACTGTCACAGGCAGTTCTGAGCCACAGTGAACTAAACACTTCAACAAAACAACTGAAGCACTTAAAGATGTGATGCCAGTTAAGTCTGTGAGGTTTCAGGATTAAGGCCTAAGGATTGGGCCAAGATCTGTTCTATAAAGTGGAAATAAAAGTCATTAGAAGGGTCCTGTGAGCAAAAAATTGAAAGGATCAATAAAGGAAGCATGCACGCGTTTGTCTCCATATTGTTGTGGGTTTCTTACCATGTTGTCTTAGAACGATATGTGTTGCAGGTGCTGGCTAGTTGTCAGGTCACTGTTAGAATGCCTTAGGCTTATGTCAGGTCCGTCTCTTCCATTTAGTTCTCTTGTCACCTTCAAAGACTGAAGGTTATTCTTGCAAGATGGGCTTTTCAGTCATAATTACATTGTAATACAAGCCCTCACTCAACCAGATGACCCTGTGTCCCCTCACCACCTCCTTGTAATTTTTCAGTTGAATTACACTTCAAGTTATTTACTTTTAGTTTTAGGGCACCGGATAGCTGAACTGGTTGAATGCATAGTACAGAGGCTTAAGGTCCTCACTGCAGCTGGCCTGGCCTGTGGCCTTTTCCTGCATGTCATCCCCCTTTCTCTATCTACCCATTTTCCTGCCTCACAACTTCCTAAATAAAGGCTATTAGTCAACAAAAAGATCTTTGTTTTTGGTGGGCACTTTTAATTACTAAAAAAACCCTATGTAAAGTTAGTGAGCAATTGTATCCTAAGAATATTATTAAACTAATATTCTTAGGATAAGATAATTATCGTTACGATTTTTAGCATAAAAATTTGCATGGTGAACTCTACACTTAAGTTCAGATTCATATGCTTACGGCATAGCATGGGAAATCATTTATCAAAGATAAGTTTCCAGTCTTTATGATGACACATCTCTTTTGCTGTTAATGCTGTGGCATAGATATGCATGTTTACAAAATAAACCTATATTGACTTGAAATACCCGTGTGTGGAAGTGTTGTCACCAGTTTTAAACATCAGTAGTAGAAATTAAGATGTCCTGAGTAGTTAGTTATCATTTCTTATCGGTTGCACAGTTATGCCAGCAATTCTTCACAACGATATGAGAAATATTAAGGAAATTAGGCAGGTTAAAGACAACAAAGTTGCTTAAACACAGAATTGTCACAATTAAATTTTTCATCCAAAGTCACTAAATTGGCTTTGCAAGTAAAATTTTCTTCTCTAAGTTGTTGGAATTCCACATTAAACGAGATGAAAGTTCCCAACCAAATTGACTTACATTGCCCTGCCATGTTTAAAACTGTCGGACACAACAGTAGTTCTTTCTTTACCTCAGGATCCATGTTTTACCGCAATCAGGCAGTTCGAAACAGTATAAATATAGAAAAGAAATAAAAATGCTCCAACCCCTTTGCCAAACACACCGATGTCTGCAGTGATTCCTTAGGCAAAAAAATGTATATATCTCTTCACATAAACAAACAAGCTTATTGAGGAAACTAGGTCTCGATTTAGTTTAAGCAAAAACGCAGAAGCATTCATACTTATTCACATGCACACATTATTTTTTTTAAATTTTTGATCTATGTAAATATATAACCTCCTTCAGTCTACAGTAATATGCCTCTGTGAACAGGCGTTCATTTCCACATGCACACACAAATGTGGAGACATGTTCGCAAGTTTACTCTCTGCTAAATTGCTGTCTCACTTCTGACTTTGTATTCTCAGCTCGGACATGAGCACTCTCCCACTCGTGGATCTTTGTAGCACACAAGGACAAAAACACACCTGTAAACATATTGTCCTGAGGGCTGGTCAGTATTTTTCTTTCAGAGGACTCTGAAAGCAGACCGAATCATCAAACTGCACACCAGCAGCAAACAGACAGTCCAAGCTTATCATCACAGTTATGCAAATAAAGCGGAGAGATGCAGAATATGATAGTGTAGAATACGGTCTAAGATGGGGTGTGTATACGAGTGTGTTTGTGTATATTTAACAGGACGCAGACCTTTTTATTAACTGTGTATGCATGTAAAAGTGTTTGTAAAATTGGGTTTAACCGCAAACATCGTAGATCTGATGCATGTCTGTGTTTGGATACAAAATGTGTGTGTGTGTGTGTGTGTGTGTGTGTGTGTGTGTGTGTTGTTGCAGGCCTCTGCACAGTAATAACATAGACTCCACACAGTAATAGCTAAGACTCCACGCCTCAACACTCACATCTAGCGAGCCAGTCACGTATTTAATCACACAATTTGACACGCCGCGTGGGCCCTCAGGTTGTGTGTTAAATTTTCCTCTTCTTTTTTTTCTTCTCCTTTACTCTTTCTTTGGCATGCTTGGTATTATTGTGTTGTTGTCTTTGCCCCTCTTTTGCCTCTTTTTAATCCCCCCGCTGAAGCTAAATGTTTTTGAGAGGAAAAACAAAGGTAGCGAAAGAAAGAAAACCTGCAACGCGCCATAAAATAGGGAAAGAAACATGAGATGGTACACAAAGGGAGTCAGTACATGGAGCTTAACTTATTAAAATCACTGTATTTGTCAGGAACAATCATTTAAAAGAGTACATCGCGGTGACAGCAGTATGGAAACGTGTCTGCAACAGGAAAATAGACAGGCAAAGTCAATGGGAGAGATTATGTTTTGTCCTTTGACGTCTAGTAGCTACTTGCTGTACAGTCAGTCTACAGTAAGTCACTATCTGCATTTAGCCTTTTGTGAGAAATGAAGATATTTAGTTCAAAGCAAAAACTTTTGCCATTAGTCTTACATCTTTTGTAATCTATGAAGTGGAGCTTTTTTAGCTTTCTTTTCGCTTGAGGAATAGAAGGATATGTGAAACATGTAGTATGGCTTTCAAGGTTAAAAGCTCTTGCGTACACACTGTTACCTTTTTTTGTATTTACCAGGTATGTAGCTCTTTACCAGAGTTTAGTGTCACTGTAATCTAATTAAACAGAGGATGCATAAAATGAATCTTTCAGCAGACGATTAGCTGAGAAAAATGTCTTTCTTACTGCATTAACCCTAACACAATTCAGCCAGATATACGCTAAACACATTTTTGGAATCTGATATTGTTCCCCAGCTAAAAGCAGCATCTCTGAAAGACAAAAAACACCCCACTTGCCAACTGAATATTCAACAAATTGTGCTGATTGATGTTCTCAAATGGAAAGAGGAAGTGTGAGAAAGACACATCACGTCGGAACTTAAGTCTGTTGTGAAGAGAAGTGGGAAACAACTGGAGAAATGAACACCTGGTTGTCTTAATTACTGGTGGCTTCAAGTGGAGAGCCTGCATGTGCAAAACTGCTTGTGTCTGCTGACTTTCTTGACAAATTTGTTCTCTCTCTGATATCCAGAAAATAACTTTTTTTTCAAGGACGCAAGTACCAACTGTGCACTTTCAGACTGAATAATTAGCTTTCCCGAAATAAATCAGATCACACCCATTGTTCCTGTGCGATCCCACCTCAAAGATGTATTCAGCTGTTTTAGTTTGAGTGGCCAGCTAATACTACTGTTTTACTACTAGTGAGATTAGATCACAACACTTCATGTAAGCCTAGTTTGTAAAGACTGACATTTTCTAGCTTTCACATATGTGGGGTTTTTGTTGCCAATTTCCAATCCCTCCTTCGTCTTTCGTTCTTGCTTCTTTCCTCCATCGCTGTGCCCATCCATCAGGTCATTTCATCGATCACATCAGGATTATCCTATTCAACACAACGTCTGGGAGAAGATGCTTCTCACGGCAAATACACTATTGATTAGCTTTAACCCAAGCCTACTTGTGACACACACATACTCGTATTTACACAGCAGGAGAATCAAATGGAAACGACTTGGTAAGAGGTAGAGGAACTGAGGACGCTCTGTTTTTCTGAAATGAGATTTGTCTCCGGATATGCAGATTTGATTATGAAATGTATTTTGATTTATATTTAAAAAGTAAGAGTAGGTTCCACATAGTTTTCACAGTGGTGCTTAGAATTTGCATTGTGTGGGGTGCTTCGGTTGGGTTGTAACCCTTTGCTCTGACATTAATGATCACATACTTCCTGAAAAAAGTCTTCACACATATCTTTTCCCCTCTATTTTACAGTATCTATAATCTCTATACTATTTTTCTATTTTTCTCATTACAGGATGGCCAGTCTAGGACAGTAAGGCAGTTCCAGTTTACTGATTGGCCTGAGCAAGGTGTGCCCAAATCAGGGGAGGGATTCATAGATTTCATTGGTCAAGTGCATAAAACCAAGGAGCAGTTTGGACAAGATGGGCCTATCTCTGTTCACTGCAGGTGAGGTGTCTGCATGTCATGTTAAACCTTGTTTTCTTTAGTTTCTTGAAAGGTGGCAGGCTATGCCTAATATTTTCTGCCTCCCACAGAACCCCAAAGACACACTTTCCATCTTTAGCAATATAGGGCTGGAAATATCAGGACGGAGATTAAATCACTTCTCAAGATGGTTATTGTTTTGCCACACAGTTCCTCCTGAGGTGCAGGGCCAGCTGTATCATCAGATACGATTCCTCCTCTTCTTTATACCACTGTGGACCACTACCTCTGTACCTCCGCAGGCTCTTCCCCTCCATAATTGATAAGGCTCAGATGTGGCTTGGCATTTGCAAAGAGAAGACCTATGGAACAATACAGCCATTCTTTTAGCTGTTATGATCGCTTCGCAATGCATTTTTATCACCTCAGGTGTAGCTTCCAAGGTAACTTACATCATTAACTTGACATTCTGGATGAAGGTAAAAATTGATATTTGGCTGACATTCCCATCAAGATTTCAGATTATTCAAATTCATTAATAGACCTTGAAAGGGATTCTTCTGAATAAGCTCTAACTGTTAGAGGATTAAAAAATAGACCTTGTTTATGCCTCTGGCATTGTGTGTGCTGCAGTACTAGTAAAGGAAAAGAAATGTGAGTAAACTGTGTGATTTTTAATATGTTCATTGTTTGATTAGTATTCAGAAAAAAAGATCATCTTATTTTTGATGGGATTATATTGTGGGTTCAAACATTGAATAATTTCATCGAAATATTTAATCTTTTAACCAGAGCGTCACATTTGCCCCACATTTCTATCACACAGGCGCCGTGATATCATCATCAACATGGCATTAGCTCTCTTGTATTAAAAAGTAAAATGATGTCACCAGCCAGCAAATGGCCCTATAGGAGTTGTAATATGTGTCAGGGAAACTCCAATAAGACTGAGTTATTTTACCCTTCTATGAAGCTGTTATTGGAAGGAGGCTGTCTCAAAGTTAAAGGCTTACTTTTTGGAAGACTTGAGTAATGGAAAAAAATGCCGAGAGCCAATTAAAGGTAAAAGACATATGACCACTCCATATATAGCGGGTCATTGTGCAGTTTAAGGGTTATGGACACATCTTAATAAACTTGGTGTCATTCTTAGGGAAGCAGAAGATGATTACCACAGCAGAGTAGTGGAAGTGAAGTCGATCACAAGAGTAGGTCACTGTTGATCTGGTTACTCACATGTGTCGAAAGGTAGATATCTCAATTTGGAAAGACAGTTTTCATGAGCGATATTAGCTGGTTGTCATATCTGTCGTTGCAGCCACCACTTCCTGCTCCTCCTCTTTTTTCATCCCTCCTCGTTTGGGCTTCTCCAAGGGAGCTTGCGTACTCGTTTTCTCTTACTCTTTAGTTTTCTATCACCGGACTTCTCAGTCTGTCATCTGCCAATTTCTTAATCCTCTTGCTCTCTTTTCCTCACCATTCATCCATTCTCCTGAACCTCTTTTCTTCCACTCCCCTCCCTCTTCTCCTTTCCTCTGCCTCTATCTAATAGACCCACATGCTTTTTGTCATTAATTGCCTGATTACTTCCTGTGAATGGGGACACCAAATCCTCTCAGTCGGCAGAAGCTCGACGAGTTTTAAGATTTGGATCTGGAGAGAGAAGGAGGTTGAAAGAGAGAGAAGCTGAGTGGGTTTAAGATCCCATGTGACGAGCTGTGACTGACTCCCAGGAAGCAGCTTTGGGTGGGCTGAGAGATACACCCACATGGTGGGGTGGTTGCATATTCTGCATGATTAGACTAGTGTGTTTGTTATCATTCAAATTTAGTCCTTTGTCCTCCAGCACATGCACACACTTTTCAGCATACTCACACACAAGCCAAAAGTGTCTGCAGCCATCAATTTCACTCCCTATTCAACAAAGTGGCATCAGAGGCTGGAAGATGCCCAAATAAATCTGTTGTCATATCAATTTCTGTTCCATTGGTGAAGTGGAAGTCATTTCCCAGCAAAGCAGCTTAGAGAGGCAAGTCTCAAGTATTTCACGATCTGAGCTAAGACTCAGACAGTATTTTTGGAGAGCAGCAGCAAGCTGAGTTTTTTTTTTTCTTTTGACATGTTGGGGAGGGGGCGATGAGACAAAATATGTGTGCGTACGTGCGATTTTAAGTGCGTATATGTGTGTCCTTGAGGAGAAGAATGTCGGCGCACACAATGTGCATTCACAAGGTTCTTGTATACAAATGGCCTCCTTTCCACCACCATTGTTGTTACCTTGCAGAAGAATTTCTGACTATAGAAGCTTTCTTCTTTTAAGTAGTCGGAGCAGCTGATGTGCAAAGTCTTCAGAGCAAAATCCTGCCGTTGCCGTAGCGTGCATTTTATGGGAAAATTATGAGTGAGTTTTCAATCATCTTGGCTAGGCTGATGTTGATCCTACTTAGGAGTTTGAGCACAAAAATTAGGTTGATGTCTTGGCCCAAATGGTTTAGTGTTGAGTAAATAATTTGTGTGGGTGTGTACACAAGACATATGTTATATCTGTACTTATTCACTTTTTGCTTGTGTATATCTAGTGCGGGAGTGGGAAGAACTGGAGTATTCATCACCCTCAGCATTGTCCTTGAAAGAATGCGTTATGAAGGCGTGGTTGATATTTTCCAAACAGTGAAGATGCTCCGGACCCAGAGGCCAGCGATGGTCCAGACTGAGGTCAGACATAACACAAAAAATGTCTCTTCTTAATCACAGCAAAGTTCTTAACCGTCTTCTGTGGTGTTTACTGATTCATCTCTCACGTATGTTTGTGTCTTTTTTCTCTACAGGATGAGTACCAATTCTGCTATCATGCAGCCCTGGAGTACTTAGGAAGCTTTGATCACTATGCAACGTAAAAAGCCATCTCTTCCCCCAGAATCCTGTTGCCCCAGACCCACCTCAACAGTGTCCTGAGCCATAGAAACTTTGATATTTGAAATGTCAACAGCAGACGACAACTCCCACCCCCTGCAATTCAGACACACCAAACAGGATCCTGTAGATTTTTAGAAGAAAACACCCAAACTGAAAAGTGTAGAATAATTCCAATTGAGACACAAGAAAATTTCCCATAATTTCAAGAAAAGAACATTCTCAGCAGGAGAGGAACAAGAAGCTGTGGCTCAAGCTGTGGGGCGAGTATTGATCAAAGTGTGAGACTGCTTACCTTACCTCAAGTGTTTCAATGTGGAGGACATTGTAAACATTCGTGGACATTTCTCAAAAATATCTTTGTGATACAACCGTAACAAGCAACAGGCAATGAAGGAAAAGGAAAAGGAAAGCAAAAATCAATGAAAAGCAGATGGATGTAGCCAAGACTTGGAGACTTTTGTGTTTTTGGGTGTAAATGGGGTTTGAGTATTTCTATCAACAATTTTTTGTGAGTGTTATGCAGAGAAATGGCCAAGTTACTGCGTCTGTAAACACAACTGGCTCTTTCCCAAACTCTGGTCATGCAAACAACACATTGAGACAGAATAGAAGACGAATGCTCAAATTTGGCAGTAAATAGAAATTGAGTTTTTTCACTGTTC
Source organism: Odontesthes bonariensis (assembly GCF_027942865.1). Lineage (NCBI taxonomy): Eukaryota > Metazoa > Chordata > Actinopteri > Atheriniformes > Atherinopsidae > Odontesthes > Odontesthes bonariensis. The sequence goes on along the minus strand of NC_134520.1, from coordinate 23,579,157 downwards.
CTCTAATATTATGCATAGTTTGTGTGGAAAATACTCAACTATTAAGGTCCACATCACCAAACTGCACTCACGGTGGTTGTCAGAACACAACAACGCATATCGTAAAATCTGTTAGTTTTATGAGTTGTGAACTTGTGTGCAATCAGTATCCTTAGCCAGGTAACCACAGTGATGCTGAGGAGAACAATAGTATATTTACAGTAAAAAGCTCACGAGGAAGTTCGTGTCTCAATCGCCAGATAAATCGAGGAAAATATCGTCTGTTTCAAGAAGCTTCGGCTTGGTCTCTTGCTGGATGACCAAAGGGAGAGAAATGGCAACTGTGTCCCATGATTTTTCAGAAAAACACTCTTTGGAACCATGGCATCATGGGGCTGCAGTGTCAACATCCACCATCATCTGGTGGGGCGAAAGGCTTTCTAACAAATGGATGAATCAAACAAGGATTGCCGCAGTCTTGGGGCTTTCTTTGTGTACAGTGACCAATGCTCATCATTGTTTGTCGTTTGGAACTTTTTTGTCTTATGAGGAACTATCTTTTTTTTTCCTTTCCTTTTTTTTTTTTGTTTTATTTTCTGTCAAAACCAAACATGCTGCTTATCTCGTGTATGCTGTACATGACATGTGACTCTTGAAGGAGAGCAAACTGATGAATAAAAGATGCCAGCTCTGCTAACTCTTCACGCCCAGGCGGGTATGACTGAAAGCGCATCCGTATGACGTCATTGTCCACCGCTCTTTTTTTTTTTCTTTTTCTTTTTCGTTCGTTTCAACCTCCTCTCTAATCATCTTTGTCATTGTACTAGACACTCAAGAGTGGCAACAGTCTGTTGCAATTGCAAAGCTGTACATTAATGTGGTTGACAAATTGGCCCTAAGTTCCACTGTATGTGTGTTTGATAACTGGAGGATAGACAAAAATAGATGCTTTGTTGTTTGCCCTCCATTTTGCGGATGATGTCGCCATGGGTGACACAGCCAGATCAAGCAGCCATGTTGGATCTTGATGCCATGATGTGTTAAGGAAATTCTTCAGCACGAATTACTTGCACATCTCTAAGACAAACAAAGAATATACTTGAAACAGAGACCCTTAAAAGACCTCCAGGTCAACTCACTAATGTATATGTGTCTGGTTTAAAGAAAAAAAAGTAAGCTTTTGAAATCTCCAGGTTTTCATTTTGAGGAAAGTGTATTGGTATAAGAGAGAATATGGATTCTGTGAAGGATTCCAGTGGATGTGCACAAAAACCAGAGCGATGGACAGAACGGTGTGTAATCTTTTCTTATTTCCAAAAAAGCCTTATTGTTAATGTAACATTATAAGAACATTAATGTTGTATTATGACGACTTACTTTGCATTACACAGCTGACTTTTTCTTTACTTTTTGGTTTAGTTTTTTTAACAGAGATGTTGTATTCGCATTTTTTTTTTTTTTTAAATTAGGAAGAGAGAAATACTTATTTGTTCATATTATGTTAAAAGACATTCTATTTTTTCACTGTAGAAATGTTAAGTATAACATGTCTGTGTGTATGTGTGCTCATATTTATTTTATATATATATCTATATCTATATAGATATAGATATAGATATATGTATAGAGCACACTCACACATGCATATATATATTTAAACACAGAATATGAAGATATATCCAACCCTGAGTATGAATTTAATTTTTCTCCTCATCTTTTAGACCTGTCAGTTCTCATGTTTGAAATTACAATGGGTTTTTATTCATTTGTTCATTTTGTTTTGTTTTTCTAACATTTGTATGTAGTCCCACACACCTTATGTGTCTCTTAAAGAAAACTGGGGGGGATGTCAGCGCTATGTCTGAATCTTTTGCCTCCACTCATCAATCTTGAACCTGTACCCATTGGGTAGAACCTGTGCGGATGAGGAAATGCCATTTTAAAAACTTAGTTTCTTTATCCTCCCAAACTTGTTGGCATTAATATTCTTTTTTTAATCTGATCTACAATTATCAATCAAAAATGTATTACCCACCACTTTTTAGTTATCTGTATCAAACCAACTTGACGAACTGTACCCTGTATGTTTATGTACAAACTATGACCCACACAATCTTAAGGAAAAAAGGTTTTCTTATATTTTCAGACATAATGTGGCCATTCATTTTATTAGATATCCATTATGACCTAGAGTATACCTGTAAATAAACAAATATATAGATTATATGTATTTGTATCATTTGACCCTAAAGATTTCATATTTCAGACAGAAATACACAGATCAAGGTTCTGCTCATGTTCAGCTTCTATGTGTCCGTGAGGCCTCTTTTCTCAAACTCTTTGTCCAGCCCTGCTCCCTGGTCTTTAATTACTTTTCACTTTTTGCCTTTAATATTCCCCACTAGCAGATAAACTGGGAAATATGCCAGCTTCTATGCCCCCCCGATAGCCTCAGTAAAGGCACAAAATTCAGCATCACTGATCTGCTGCATGAATTTCGCCGATGCTAACCATGTGAATCAAGAGTCATTCTTAGTACGCACAGTAGTAACTAGAGAGTTTCAAAAACCGATTGGTTTCAAATATTTAGGCTTCTAAAGTTAGAAAAGATGATAAATTACAACGGCGTAGACTCTTAGTGATTATTCTACTATGACACCCAAAGTTGTTACCGACAAATCTCTAAAAACATTTCCAGCTGTCCAAATACCGATAATGCCAAGGTGTTAACCCAGAAATGTATCATTAGCTGAGATACAGCTTTGCTAAAGGCCAAGGTTCAGCTGCAACATGACATGTTGACTTTTTTTTTCTTCCTAGGGCATTTTCTTAGCTTGTATAGAACCATACTCTGTGTTTTGTCGAACCATGATTCATTATGGGATGCAGAGAGAAATCAAGACTCAATGAAAAACAGGAGTGTGATGCAACCGAGGACAGACAGAGAAAACCAAAAACTTGCTGCAAATTCACATTTCCAGCATGTCATTCTCAAACAATGGGAACCTTGAGATGTTTCATTATGAACTAAAATCCTTTGGGATTCAAACAGACTGGTAAAAAGGCCCATGCCAAAACTGAATCTGTGGGAGTCGTTCAAAGCTTGTGCAATGTGTTACTCTTTTGACTTTGTGTAAAGATGCTAGACTTTTGAAAACATCTGCCAAATTTACTGGAACGTGTCGCTGAAAATTGGGGGGGGAGGTGAGGGACTAACAAAAGGACAACACTAACAAAAGATGACATCAAAAAGAATTGAACATATACGGTACATACCAACAACATGTGTAAAACAATTCAAACTCAGCAACAGTTTTTCCTTTGTATGAGGGCCAAGTGCTATCACTTTCAAACTGTTACTTCTAACTGAAACAATAATTGGTTTAAAGCCACTGTGTATGTAGATATGTTGACTTTGTATTAAAGAAATGTTGTCTGAAAACTCTGTCATAATGTGTGTGCTGTTTTTTTTTTGTTATTCTGTAGCCAGTAAGTGACAAAAACACACAAATATATAAATATATATATATATATATATGTATGTATGTATATATAAAATCACCAGGATTTATTTCAAGGGTCTTTTTATTTTATTTGATATTGACTTGAATGGTATTGTATAGATGTTTCACCGCTTTTTTTCCCCTTTATTTGATTTCTACATTCATTTTGTTGGTCTTGACCCGACTTTTTCTGTATTGTTGACATATTCAAATAGCCTAATCTTGTTTAAGATCACTGAAAGATGTAGCCTATCTCAGCTGCCATGGGGTGAGATATACAGTCTGTTACAGGGTTGCTAATGAGACAGACAGCCGTGCATGCCCATGCTCAAGGTTAACTTTAGAATCACCAAATCCCTAGCATGCATGTCTTTGGACTGTGAGGTGACAGTGCTAATCACCTAGGTCTTATCATCTCTCAAATCTATTCTAAAGATCAAACATTTCTCAGTTTCAAGATTTCATAAATTTGTGCCTTTTTAAAATGGATATAAGATATTTGCAATTTATTACATTCTTTTCATTTTACATTTTACACAGAATACAAACTGTTTTTTGGAAATGTTTTTATATCTCCATCTGTCAAAATGACTATAAGGCATTTTCTTTACCTACAATACTTAAACTGCATTGGAACATGCATTTGGAAAAAAAAAAATCTGTGCCGCAGGACAAGTGATGAAGCAAACAGATGGTGCATCCTTTTGTTGATAGTTGTCTTGATTATTTCCCTCCTATATTTATCCATCAGCCTCTTCGCAAACATATCCTGGTGTGTTCTTAAGCCCCTCTTCAAGCTTGATAAATGCCACCTTGGCGGTCTTACATTGGAACAGAGGTAAACCCTCACCTGGTGATATTTGCTCACTCATTTGTCCTCAAGAGAGACTCTTCAGATACCAGCCAACCTTCAAGTAAAATGTCTGGATTATTTTGGTATTGGTGCCAAACATTTGACTTACACAAGCTTTCCTGTTGCTTTGGATTACAACCTTCTTCACATAGCTTGATATTTAGGTCTATGAGCAAAATATTTATAGTGTAGTTTACCAGGGACATTAACAATAGCAGTTTAAATTCTCTCTACATTTTTTAGAATAATGACACAACTTGTGTATGATGATCACTCCCTAATGTGCATATAGTTTGTTTGGCAGACAGTAAAGTAAATGGTTCTAACTCACCTTTAGTGCAGTTACAGGGTTTATAAATTGGTACAGTGCTGTCTCCTTCTTTACTTTGACTGTAGTGCCGTTATAGAGTGTGAACTAAAGTAATCGCTATCCCTTTTTTCAAGGTATATGTAGGCTAACAGCTACTGGGTGAGAGGGATGAAATTAGAAAGCTATTTATAGACCCTGTTAAACTTATTTCTGGGTCTCCAGTAAGTGGAAAAGTGTTGCCCACTTAATCTCTATGTGTCTTCCATTGTGTCATTAATACTCAGTGATTATATTGTGGTACCTCATAGAGTTAAAGATTAATAATGTGGAGCAATGCATCACAACATATTGCTTCAATTTCATCACCTTAACAGAACAATTGTGTTTTGCGGTATCATGTAAAATCATCAAAAATGCATCTTTTCCACTCAATCGTATTTACATGCTGATTTGATTCATGTATAGATGATGATGTGCCACTGTGAACCAGGTCTCACCTCACACTGCAAACTCCAACAATGCTCTGCTGAGTCTCAAAGGGATTGTCATAACTTTAAAAGGGTAATATGCGCAAAATGGCACCATATTTCAAGGAAGATGTTACTAATTGTCTGCTCAGAGAGATGTTTCAGTCCGTTCTGTTCTAATAGTGAAGAGCCAGCAGACGGAGTGTGAGGGTAGGCAAGGAAGTGAATTAGGGCGGCGATTATGCAGTGATTCAGACAGCAGCTCATTAGGACCCAGCTAAGCAAGCAATCAACGAATCGATGTGACAGTGGACCCAAAAGCCACAGAAATTTGTAATAAATGGCAAAACGATAAATTGGATTATCCACAGCCCCGTGGCCAAGCTCCTTCTGTTGCAAATGACAAATCAATCCAATCATGCCACGAAAAAATCCAAAGAACCAGAAAAAGGGGCCTTGTGTTGCACTGGCTGGGGAGGTTATCCATCTGAGAGATGGGTCTTGTTGAGAGTGTAGTTTTCCAGAGGTCATTTCTGTACGATATTCAGGGCTCTAAAATATTCATGACAGACCATTAGATGTTTATGACTGCCATTTATAAGAAGAGATTTACCGACATTTGAACTGCAGCCAGAACCGTAAAGGTGTCAGGGGGCTACTGCGCCACATGCGTACTGATTCATCAAGAAGGGAGTAGCTCAGCTCTGGAGATGTACATGAGCAGCCAATAAATAAAACGTGGTGGCGGGAGGATCTTTCTTGCTTCTTATGTAACGTGTGCTGTTTTCAAAGAACAAATGATAGATCTGTTCCATCAACTTACCAAATCATTGTCACTGAATGTCACTATTCATGACCGGAGCACACCTTGAAGATACATTGACGGAAGAAGATGAGCGGGTAGGCTGTTTACAAACAGTTTAAACTGTCCAAATATGGAAATGTTCAGCAGGTAAAAAAATCCAAAATCTGTTTCATACTTTTACCTCCTAGAAAAAGCAAAACTGTTAAAGGACTTTGCTGCCATCTGCAGGATATTTCATGCAATTTTTATTGTCATGGTGACAGTACTAAAGAGCTATTTCCCTTTAATTAATTCCGAGATTAACATAAATGATCTATTGAAATGTATTGCCTTTTCCAGATGCTCTTACTCTATCTATGCTAATCAGACCGTTATGACAGAGTCCCACACAAACATCTGGAATCTGAGCATTTAAACAAATCCTCGCAGCTTTGAGTGTGGTAAGTAAAATGTCATAGTAGCGCAAGATGATTGAATATTTGAAATGTACAAGACCACTGCTGTGAACTACATGTTTGAACATCTATCATCCGTAAATGGTGGCATTTGAAAACTGTGCAGTGACATGACTCCAGTGCTCATGGCCAGCAATTTCCTATAATCTGTTTTATGTTCTCTGGTTCTTTTCTACCGTCTCCATGTGCAGCCAGAGCTCTACCACTGAGTGATTGCTGCTATTAAAAACAGGCTCCTGTTCAACATGAAAGAAGGGCTTCTCTCTCAAGTTTCCTATCCCTCCTTCCATCTTACTCCTAGTTCTTTCACATCCTTCTCTTGTCTACCATCTCTCTTTCATCCACTGCTGTTATTTCTTGTTTTCCCTAGTTTACATTTCAAGCCTTGGTGCAGGGCAACACATGCAGTATATCAACAACAGGATAAACGGCCAAAGAGAGCACTCACGGATGACTGACTCCCTGTGAAAGTAAAAGTCTGAACAACCCACCACTTGTTGATTGTTGCCTTTTGTGTTTATTTTAACATGACAAAAAGCTCAAAGTTTGAATAATTACCTAATTACTTCTCAGTATGTTTCATTAGAGTTAAGTGTTATATAACACTTATATAAATAGAAATGCTGCTTGCAGGCAAAACATCCCGTCTAATGTTTGCATCTGGAATCAGTCTGACATGAGGTGTTTCATCCAGTTTATTTAGTTGGAAATAAGTCTGGCTTAGTGGTTGAGAGGACAGCACATATCTCTTCAGTTGTTTCTTCTTTTTTTTTCAACTCTCACTACCTTTGCCCATAAAAGGTCAAGGAATGTCATACAAAATACTGTTATGTAACGCCTTGGCTCAGATTCGAAACAGTCATTGTTCAGTTTACGTCTTATAAGAGCTGTATGCTCCAACAGACAAGTCTTTAAAATGAGCGTCATGTTGAGAGAGAACACTTTTTCTAAAGCTGTTCTAAAAACTCATTTGGATTTTGGTCTCAAATGTCATCTGAAACACCCTGTTCATTAACAGAATGGGCCTGGTACAGTACAGATAATGTTTCTCTAATGGAAAACAGAGCATAAGAATGATGGCAGTGAATAAAATCCAACAATACTATCTGTTCTGTTGCGCTCTCAAATGAATTTTACAGTAATGATTAAGGATATATGAGACCATCTGCAGAGAACCATTAAAGCCTCCATGTACACATGTCCATTTGAACACAATGATATCACATTTCAGCAGAGTGAGAAGCTGAGAAATTGAGTTTAGGCTGAAAAATGATGATAATGTATTATAATTCTAACAGAACCAGCACAGATGGAGCCTTCTAACGGCGCCATATGTGTTCAACCTCTCGTTCTCGTGAATCCGTACTCTCTTATTTGCACAAAGCACTCAGACATCTCAGTCTGAAAATGTGAGAATGAGCATCAATAAAAAGAGGGCGTTCACTCACCGCCGCATCTAAGGATCTTTATCACGTTGAAAAGATAACAGGGAAAAAAAAACAACAACAACAAAGGAATTCACTGCCTGTGCCGTCATTATAGGTGTGTGTAAAATGGGAACAAATATGATATATTATAGTATATGGTATTCAGAGAAACTAACTGCATCTTTGAACATGTGAAAATTCCAAGTTCACTGAGACAGGGCCCCTGCAGGACAGAGGGACTGGAATGATGAGAAAGGGTACTGTTCAGCTTCTTTTTACAAAGGTGTGCTCTGCTCTTGACAAGAAATCAATTGCAACTCTTCCAGGCATTTTTGGGGGAAAGATATTGTCTGATGTGTGCTGTTGGCATATTTCAACGTTTTATGTCCACAGAACAAAACAGTTTTGCCTGTACAGCATTCACAGAGACATTTGCCACAGGTAGGAGCTTCTGGCTCAGTTCAGTGCTTTCTGTTTTCAGCTGTTTTTTCTTTTCCAGTTTTGCAGCAACATGCAGCAACATGCAGCAGAAGATGCCACATTGAAAAGTGTGGCAGGACACATGTTGACCAACAATAATCATGCTCATGAAAACTGAAAAAATATATTTACTACTGCACAAAACTTGTAAACAATGATACAGCTTCTTAGCATAGCTAATGCTGACTGCACTTCACACAACACAGCTACTGGCACAACTGGCACATTGTGGCAAACTAGTTTTAGCAACCAATTTGACAAGCACATTGAGCTGAAAATGATGATTATAACAAGAAATAAATACCAAATGAAGCCAACAGTAGCAAAGTTTTTATTGACCTGAATTAGATTTTTAACTTAATCTGTTTTCGGTTGTCCCACCTTATGACAAATTTGATAATAACACATGTGATCAAAATGTCTTTTTCTAGCTCTAAAAGCAGTTTTATCAGTAATCTGTTTCAAAGTGACGTTCATTCATTTTTTAAAGAAAGTTCTTCTGAAAAATAATCACACAAACCAGCTGAGTTAAACTATCAAACATGATCATACACTAATTGTTGTGACTGTAAACCCAGATCATAACTTCAACTTGAACTATGAACAAGAATTTCCTCATTTGAATATTCATCTTAATCTATCAGCTCTGCTATGAGCCAGCTCTTGTAAAGACTGAACCTGGGCAACGCTGCATAGTCTGAACATGCAGTAAGAAGTAAAGGGGATGCAGTCAAGTTTTCTTGGTCTTCAGGATGCTTTTGTAATGGCTGACCAAAATCCAGGTGTAAATATCAAGAGTTAAGAAGGGGTGAGAAATGTTTGCATTCATTGAAGTCGATGATGTGACTGCAAACCAGCTGTCTCTGAATATACACAGGCATTGGTTAACCAGGTGACACTGGGTGTACAGATTCTGAAGTTTCATGAACTATTCCAGCTGTCCAAATAATAGTTATAAACTGTTATATGAACAGTTGTCCTGTAAATGTGGACCACAAGGTAAAAAACATCCAAATGTGAGGTAAACAGTAAGTATTGTCAGTAATGCATTCAATAACATGCATGAATATATAAATTATATTATATCACATTGATCAAATAGAAATGAGTACACAACTAAGTCTGGAATGGCAAAGCTATGAATTTGTAAGATTTGCTGATGTCAGTGCTGCTTTGACTGATACTGATTTGATATTAATTACACTGTAGGTTCTAATTTGAAAAAAATAAATTGAATGGATTCTTATGGCTTTTGGCTTTGTGTGAAGTTGATGGATAATCAATTGTAGTGATGAGAAGGTGAATGTAAAATATTAACATATTCAATTCTAAATATGCATTTTGTTAAAGTAAACAAACAAAAAACTGTGTGTATATGTATAATGTGTTTGTGTGAAATAAAATCAATAAAAACCTGAACGTAATATATAGTTATAAAGGGGGTGTTGACGAGATCTAGCAAAGAGGGAGAAAGCTCTGTTATGTTTGTGTGTGAGTTTAAAAGCTTGCGTTAGGAGCGATATAAGGCCAATTGCCCTATTATAGTCTGGGCTGATTGTGCATAATGTTGAGAAAATCACTCTGAATCCTTTTAAGATGTAAGCCCGAGTGGAGAATAATCCAATTTCACCTGCCAAAGATGCCATGAGCTTACAGAGACAAGTGACAATGAGCAGGTAAGCAACAAAGAGAGCACTGGGTGCAGAGCTGCTTATTTATAGGCAACTTTTACAGATTGGCTGGAACTGCTCCATGCAAACTTACTTGTGAAGTTAACAGGAGTTTCAGACTGCTCTGCAGTTGAACAATGAATCCAATATTCAGCTCACAACGACAAGGACAGTAATGGAATCAGCATGATGAGATCACATGGGGTTAGATTGCATAAGACGAGACCTAGTTCACCTTGTCCACTGAGTTGATCTTAATTCTTTGAAATTCCAATACATCTTTTATGTCTTCATCACAACTACATCTGAATAAAGAGTTAGCATCTATTATATTAATATTTATTTAATATTTAGTAAGTCAGTTGCAAAAGAAGCTCAGGGAAATGTATCAGTTTTGTTAGGATTTTGAAAGGTGTTTGTGCCGAGATGTCATAAAATTATTTTCATGAAAGAGCAGGCAGCATTGTATGAGGTGTTCACAGCAAGTATCCAATGTGTTTTCCACAAGTATTGGCCTGTCTTTTATCTCTCTCTGTAGTCCTTGAAGGAGATTTATTACTAATTCCACTGAGTATGTTGAAAAAATCCTTTTTTTCCCCTCCATTTTTGTCCCTTTGGCATAATGCCACGAAGCAATACAGCTCACAAAAATGTAACGCATGTCTACTTGCAAGATTTCTCTGTTCATGTCCATTTGTTCAGTCAGTTTGGTTAGTTGTTCCTAGCTAAGACTCAAGGTCTGGACCCTTCTGTGAGAACACATTGATGAAATATAATATTGGAGTTAAGAGTGGCAAGTTTTCAGTCTGAGTTGAGTTGCAGCTTTGTGTCTGGCAAAGGTGGGAGCCCTGTAATAGTCTGATGTCAGTCAGATATGTTTAATCATATAAAATGGGTAAAATAGTGGTTTCAGCAGATTGCAATCAACCTTGACTCACAAGCCTTAAAGCTGCGGTCGGCAACTTTTTTTTAGTCATATTAGCTTGAACTGTCATGGGATTCTGGATGTAGAATATTAAATAGACTGTTTAGGAAAAATAACGAAATCTGTAGCTCCCTCTGAAGCCTGTAATCATGCTTGCAAAAACCGAGCGCTCCCTTATGAGGTGCCACCAGGGACATAAATCAGAATTAACTTCCATATACGCATGTGAAATTAAACTCTTCCACATACTATACTCAAAACCTTGCACAAACACTAGTGAAAAGCTCTCACATAAACTAGTGAAAACATTTACCTCTTATATAACCTACTCAAAAGCTCTCATGCACACTACTGAAAAGCTTACATATATACTAGTGAAAAGCTTTACCTTTCATATACACATGTCAAACCTCTCATATACATATGTCAAACCTCTCATACACATATGTCAAACCTCTCATATACACATGTCAAACCTCTCATACACATATGTCAAACCTCTCATAAACATATGTCAAACCTCTCATATACATATGTCAAACCTCTCATATACACATGTCAAACCTCTCCTACACATATGTCAAACCTCTCATAAACATATGTCAAACCTCTCATATACATATGTCAAACCTCTCCTACACATATGTCAAACCTCTCATAAACATATGTCAAACCTCTCATATACATATGTCAAACCTCTCATAAACATATGTCAAACCTCTCATATACATATGTCAAACCTCTCCTACACATATGTCCAACCTCTCATATACATATGTCAAACCTCTCATACACATATGTCAAACCTCTCCTATACATATGTCAAACCTCTCCTACACATATGTCAAACCTCTCATATACATATGTCAAACCTCTCATATACATATGTCAAACCTCTCATATACATATGTCAAACCTCTCCAAACACATATGTCAAACCTCTCATATACATATGTCAAACCTCTCATACACATATGTCAAACCTCTCATACACATATGTCAAACCTCTCCTACACATATGTCAAACCTCTCATATACATATGTCAAACCTCTCATACACATATGTCAAACCTCTCCTACACATATGTCAAACCTCTCATATACACATGTCAAATATTTGTGGATTTCAGTTGAAACGGAAGGCGTTTCAGTTGAAACGGAAGGCATTTCAGTGAAACAGGAAGGTGTTTTATTAAACCGGGAGTTGTAGTTTTAAACAGAAGTCATTCTGGTTAGCTTCGTGCATTTTGGGCATTTTGTGCAATCTCCTGCCGGTATTTTATGAAATAAAATAAACGACAATTGCTCAGCCACCCGCTGAATCCTGCACACAAACAGCGGCATTACTCAACTTTATTTTGGCTTCAACAGAGACCCTGCAGCTGGCAAAGACATGCTGCGCTGGCAGGACGGAAAAAGAGATGCTAAGCGGCTATCCACCGAGTCCGGAGCTGGAGTTGAAGTGATCGGTTGCTGCCCAAGCCTTGTAGCATTTGACAGGGTCCTGATCGTCTCCGTTGTAGCATTTGACAGGGTCCTGATCGTCTCCGTTGAAGCTAAAATATTGTTGAGTAATGCCACTGCTTGTGTGAGGTGTTCAGCGGACTGCGGTCACGCCATCTGCGCTTCGGAAAGGCACAGTCGTGCTATCTACACTTGAAAATCGAGCGCGCGTCTACAGTATTTTAGCTTCAACGGAGACGATCAGGACCCTGTCAAATGCTACAAGGCTTGGGCAGCAACCGATCACTTCAACTCCAGCTCCGGACTCGGTGGATAGCCGCTTAGCATCTCTTTTTCCGTCCTGCCAGCGCAGCATGTCTTTGCCAGCTGCAGGGTCTCCGTTGAAGCCAAAATAAAGTTGAGTAATGCCACTGTTTGTGTGAGGTATTCAGCGGGTGGCTGAGCAATTGTCGTTTATTTTATTTCATAAAATACCGGCAGGAGATTGCACAAAATGCACGAAGCTAACCAGAATGACTTCTGTTTAAAACTACAACTCCCGGTTTAATAAAACACCTTCCTGTTTCACTGAAATGCCTTCCGTTTCAACTGAAACGCCTTCCGTTTCAACTGAAATCCACAAATATTTGACATATGTATATGAGAGGTTTGACATATGTATATGAGAGGTTTGACATATGTGTACGAGAGGTTTGACATATGTGTATGAGAGGTTTGACATATGTGTACGAGAGGTTTGACATATGTATATGAGAGGTTTGACATATGTGTATGAGAGATTTGACATATGTGTACGAGAGGTTTGACATATGTGTATGAGAGGTTTTTACTAGTATATATGAAAGGTAAAGCTTTTCACTTGTATATATGAAAGCTTTTCAGTAGTGTGTATGAGAGCTTTTGAGTAGGTTATATAAGAGGTAAATGTTTTCACTAGTTTATGTGAGAGCTTTTCACTAGTGTTTGTGCAAGGTTTTGAGTATAGTATGTGGAAGAGTTTAATTTCACATGTGTATATGGAAGTTAATTCTGATTTATGTCCCTGGTGGCACCTCATACCAGCTTGTGTGCGCTCACACTGGTGTGAACTCACGTGCACAACCTCGTCCACAGAGGGGGAGGGGTTTGGGGGGCGATTCGAAGCTTGTTAGAGGTTGGGGGAGGGACCTGAAAGTTGTATCAGTTAGAATTTTCCGACTTTAGACTCGCAATTTTGAAAACCTGCCGACTGCAGCTTTAAGACTATAAAATAGTGTTTTCATATATCCGAGCATCTGAATTTTAACCAACCAATTATCTGATGTTTTCTAGATCTCACAATTTCTATATTTCCATTTGTTATACTGCTTTAACTGTTTGCGAGTCGCAAGGTTTGACCAAGAGGCAGATTACACCCTGGATAGGTCTCCTGTCTATCATAGGTCCAACACAGAGAGACAGTTTAGAATTATCAAAAAAGGCATCAAGCGTGTCTCCAGTTCATCCTGAGAACACCAGCGAGAGCAAGATATTACATTTTCCTGTTGGTATTTATTAGCGGTGCGGACGGTTCATCAGTTACCTTCGTAGAAGGATACTTGACAATATTTGAATAAGCACTGTCATGTCAGAAAGCTTGATGATGAAGCCAGCCAATCTGATGAAACATTCAACTGAAACGCATACACTGGAATCACTGAATATAGTTTTTTAATGATTAGAAAGGCCCCTACAAACTGTAAAGTTTGGAAGATTGCCAAGTTGTTGGTGTAAAATTGTTTGGCTTTTCTTTGTATTTTTGTCCAATTCATACAGGATGTAGAAATAAACAGACTTCAAACAAAAGCATGCCATCTTGAGGTTTGAACATAGGCCAGTTATGTAAACAGTGGCCCAGAGAGTTCTCTCCACTGTTACTTTCTCACTCCTCGCTCATCACATGCTGATGCTTGGTCAGGAGCCATGGCAGGATTCAATGCACAAGCTATTTCCTCTTTAGTTGGTTACCATCGTGACGAGTCATCTGGCAGGGACATCAGCTGCAAAGAACATTTTGTCAACGCTTTATCATTTCTAATTCAAATACTGAGTACGCTAGTGTAATGTTGTGGAAATTGAAATGCCGCATGTGAAATTTGAACAACATGTCGTGTCATTATCAATTAGATCCAACAACTTTACAATGTCTGAGCAAAACATATCTCACAGTCCTAGAAAGCTTAAATTTCCCCCCACAAACTGTAACAGAACGTTAGATTTATCTACTCTGGGTCAGCTACCTACACTCTAATGAAATTAAATGCATTACTTTGCAGGAGGCACATGCAACACGTTTGCTCTTAAGCATTAAATTCCAAGTCTGTATCAATTGTCACATGTTCTGACAGCAGGCAAATCTGATATATTTCCTCAAACTTGATCTTTAAGACTAACAATCCCATCATTATTTCCCACTGACCAAATCAGAGTTGTGTATCCAAACATACCTTACATGCATGGGTTACCGTGATAACAACATAGGCCTAATTACTGCATAGTTTTGGATAAAGTTTTTCCCAGTGGTTAAGTATCTTCAAACTTTAGCTACGTAAACACCTTTCCCTCTTTTGATACACATTTACAGACAGATGATGACTTTAGAGTGTTCGTGAACATTAATCCAGTCTTGCAGTCTTTCTTACTCCGCTTGTAACTAACATACAGACCTGTGTCTAACTACAAGCACGAGGCAGCCACGGTCCACATCTGCTCTGCATGTTTTTTGGTAACTGTGCACAAGCCAGTTTCTATTAAAAGCAGGAAGAAAAACTTCCAAACATCTTCAAGATTTTTCAGGCACTTTGGGTTTTTTTCACTATTTTCCATTGTCTTACTAAATGTATTAGAATGGAATTCTAATACATCTGCATTGTCATACAGCTGTTTTAACTGGAATACACATGTGTTTTAGCACAGTAGTTTTTTTTTCTGTAGAACCCACTTAAACTTCCTCATTATATACAGTCACACATTCAGAAATATTTACCATATTTAGGAATGCCTTTTCCTCTCTCTGTTCTCTACAACATTCAGTCATGCGCATTCTTCCATCCATGTAGTGTCTCTCCAAAGTCTTTCCCCTTTTGACAATGTCTTCCGGGGAGGAGTGAGCTAAGCAAAAGGAAGTGTGACCAGAAGGGGAGAGATGAATATCTGAGCTGCGGTAGGAGAGAACCCAGCTGAGAGAAGCAAGCCAGGATAATCCACAGTTATTGGTGTCAGTCTGCTAACCCTAACCCAAGTAGGACTTTTTTTAACATTTCCATCAGGTGAGACTCACCATATGTGATATCTTGTTCACCCCTTTCTGTGGTTACTGTTTCTGTTGTTGTAATCGATTGTAAAAGAACTGAGAGTAATCCTGCTCCTTGGAAACTTCAGTGGTGGTAAGTTAAAACTGAATTACTCAAACAATATTTGTTCATGCAGTGTTTTTTTTTTCTGCATAGTAAACATTAGAACACTATTTACTTCTACTGCTTGCTTTACTAGGAATTAGGACGGGGGTCCTAGGCTGTGATAATAGTTATCCACCCCCTTGTACATTTTGATTCAAATGCTATATATCAAAAGAAATGTATTTTTCTATTTTTCTCATTTTTCCGCATGACTTGTAAAAGTTTCTACTTTTGTCATCCTCAGCAGTTTAGTTTCGTTTTGCTGCTGTCACTTTTAATACCATATGAAGTGTATAAAATGTAAAGAAACACTCACACTTGACTGCATTGCTAGAATGTAGAACAATATCCCATCAAGCATTGCACTAGTTTTTAAATCTGTCTGTTTTCATTGATTTATAAAAGGGCCCCCGAACCCTGAAATTTTGCAAGCATAACAGCATATGAAACCAGAACACCTTCTGCTCTCTCAGCTGGTTTGTTCTCAGAGATATTGTGCAAGTCAACAGAAGGAAAAGCTCCACAATGTTCAGGGAAGTTTAATTAGCTTGTCAGTTTCTGCAACAATTGGCCATTTTTTTGTAGGAAAACAGAATAAATGTTCTATTTTCAGGCTTCTGTCTTTCTGGATAAACTGGAAATGATAATTGCAGTTTCTTAGTAGCTTCAGCATTTTTCATGGAATCAAGCCTTTGTGTTCTCTCACCATGCTCATCATAAGTAAGTGAAGGGGACTTATACAGGAAACCAACCCTTCACATAAATTAAACGGTTTATTGTGTAAAAACTTGCTGATTTCCAAAAGTGAAGTTGAAGAAAAAGAAAGACTTTTTTTTTTTTTACTGCTCTCAAAGCGCTATAAAACATCTAGCAAAAACAGCATTGAAGATTACACATGGGACAAGGTCAGTATAAAGACTATGTAACGTGACTTCTGCTGGTGAACAGGAAGTAGGGAGAGAGTTCAGTGTCCTTACAGCCTGATGTATGATGCTGTTCCATTCTGTTGGAGCTTAACCAAAGACTGCAGTACCTCCCCTGGGCTGGCAGGAGGCTGAACAGTGGTAGGAAGGATGTGTTAGGTCTCGCTGCTATGCTGAGTGCATTCCAGGTGAGGCGGGTGTTATACATTTCAGAGAGTGAGGGGAATGGAGTGCCCATGATCCTGCGGGCTGCATTCACTTTGCGCTGCAGAGTCTTCCTGTAGTGGGTAGTGCAGCTTCCGTACCATTCAGTCCCAAAGCCAGTCAGGATGCTGGCAATGGTGCCTCTGTAGAAAGTGCACATGATGGATGCTGGAGCGCTCACTCTCCTCAGCTTAAGGAGGAGAGGCCAGCTGAGCCCCCTTCGCCAGTGGTGTGGTGCGAGTTGTCCAGCAGAGGTCCTCTGCTATATTCACTTAGACATTTAGTGCAGCTGACCCTCTCAGCAGTGGAGACGTTGATATTCAGTAGGGGGTGTTTTTGTGGGGTCTCTTCTGAAGTCGATAGCAATCTTGTTAGTTTTCTCCATGTTGAGCAGTAGATGAATACCTTTACACCATCTGGTTAGCAGACTCAACTCTCCTGTAGTGTGTCTCATCCTTGTTGCTGGTGAGGCCCACAACAGTTGCATCACGACATTCACAGTTATCATGTTTCCATGGCAAACACACATCTTGCTTCTGTGATTTCCCAATAGTTTTAATGGGAAACAGATCAGTTTAAATAGAAAAGCATTTCACCATCTTACATAATACAGTTTTAAGAAGTAACTGATGAAGCTAACAGCCACTTTTGGCTTGACAGCTTCTCTCTCTCATTATTGTTCCCTGATGGACCTGATAAAAATGTAGCCACAAATAAAAGATTAGCAAAGCTTCATAGGTTATGAATTATTTATCTAAAAAATGATTACTTCAACAACAACCACTCAGTATGTATAAAGTACATCAATAATCCAGTATGATATCAAAGCCAATTTATAGAATCCAATTAATAAAATCCGAAATTATGAAGCCATTTGTAGAATTGTTGTGATAGTTTTTTAAACACAAACAGCCATACTCCAATTTCAGCTGTAACTTGTGTGTTAGATTAAGTTCATGTGTTGTAATTGTTAGATTTAAGTGAATATCACGAGCTGCTGTTTCAGCTCAGTCCCCATAGTGAAATGTTGACATTTTACAAATCTATAAACAAAAGCTGTTGATAATGTCAATGTTTCTAAGTGTCAGTATTTGCAAGACAAAATATCCACATGTCAGTCCCTCTTTCCCACTCACTTGTGCTTTGTGAGGAACATAAAGTTTTTGGTTTTGTTTTGTTTGTTTTTTCCCATTTAAGGAAGGCTGTATATTTCAGCAAATCTTCCATTAACCATGCTTTTTTGTTGCTGAAACTTAATCAAGTTATTTTGGTGCCAAATTCCTAAAAAAAATGGTTGGAATATAAAACAGACATGTGTTTTTGTATGTTTGTGGTGTAGTTAAATATGTTAAATGTTTTCTCATTCTCTAACTACCACGCCGGCCCACACAGTAGATACTCAGTGGAGGGAAACTGACAAAAAAAAAATCTCAAACCACAGCGAGTTACGAAAGTACTAAAGTACTAGTCAGATGGTTGACAAATTTGGATCTACTGGTTGACATTCATGTGTGGCTATGCAACACCTGCAGCACGTCTCCTCTGTCAGAAGCAGCTAATCACTCCTCTGATAACAGCATTGCATGAGACTATGTTCCCATTTACAGTTACCTGAGAAACCCATGTTACAGAAAATTAAACACAAATCAGTAGATTTCTTTCACAAAGTTTCACAAAACCTTGTGAGTAACTTGGAATCAGCTTCATACCGTTCTTGCTCCTGCTTTACATGAAAGCGCCATTATTCAACTTTATTGTTCTGATCTGACTGTATTTGCATTTGTTCTTTTTTTGTTTTTTGTTTGACCTGTATTTTATGTGGCTCTTGCCTTGTTTGTTTTAACTGTCAAAACTTAATGTTTTAAGCTGCTGTCTTGGCCAGGCTTCCCTTGGGAAATAGATCATTGTGTCTCAATGGGACATTGAAACAGCCATATTAATGGCTAAATAAAAATAAAATCAAAAAAAAGTTTTGTGAGACTGTATTGGAGTGACATCCTCACACATCAACATGCACTGGCCCAAAAAGCCTGTTAAAAGTATCTTTTTCTTTTTTTTTCCTGAGCAAAAGTGAAAAAGCAACTTGCTGAACTTGTCACTCCTATTGTTAAATAGTCTTGGTGGACCAGTATTTCAAGTGTATTAGAAGTGTGCAAGCTAAACAATGGCTTTCAGGAAAGTAAACAGGCAATTGACAAATGTTTCCATTGCATTGTGGTGACACAATTTCTGGGAATTGAAATTGATGGTGTCTAAATTGTTCAAAGCTTTACACTTACTTACCTCGTCTTTAGCAAACATTAATAGAGGCACACACCCATATTTGTTCATTTTCTCAGTGTAACACAGGTTCCATTCTCTCAAATGGTATTTTTTATTTATTCATTTATTTCCTTTATTCAGCCAGAAAGGTACAAGATCTCTTCTTCCAATGAGTCCAGAGGTCCGTTTCACGTAGCAGGTTTAGTGAAAACTCTGAGTTGATTAACCCTGAAATGAGGGAAACTCTGAGTTTTCCGTTTCACAAAGAGAGGTAACTCAACCCCGAGAAAGAGGGGTAACTCTAGCCTGTTTCACAAAGAGAGGTAACTTAACCTCTCGGTCAGTTACCGTAGTAACAGACTCTCTGAACCTAACCTGGTCGGGACCAGGTTTTACTCAGTGAACCTCGAGTTTACAGACAATTATCTTTTTTGGCGGCGCCATCAGAATTTTGTTGGGACAAAAGAAAAAAAAGACATAAAAGACAAAGAAATATTTGTATGAATAGGCTTAAAAAGATATATATAGGCCGTTTATATTGTAATAATGGTAGCGGTGCAGACAGGAAAAGTCCTAGACTTTCTTGTTCAGAAAGCACTATTATTTTGTCAGGCAACTCACAGAAACATCAGTGAATAACAACCACCTGCACATGTTCATTGAACAAGTAGGACTAACTTTCTGTCTCACCACTTTCAGTTATGGTGCAGATTTAGTTAAAATGCAACACGAACAAAAACCTTGTACTACACCGTCACTGCGTACAGAACATAAACATAAACACATACGAACTCTACCACAGCACTAAATACAGCACATAAACAGGGAACAGAGAGCACCCATAATGCAATGCGGCAACACACCCACAGCACGCCACTCGTGTCTTGGGGGTGGACTCCACTAGAGGTGGCGGTGCTGTGCAGCACCCGTTTTACGGGCATCTGCCTTCTTTCTGTTGGCTCAGTAGAAGTCTGTGTTAGTTTAAATAGGCTTAATTATTTAACAGAACATGATATAGATGAGAAGACATAGTTTATGTGTGTGAAAACAGCATTATGTTGGGTATAAAATAACTGCACAGTCAAATAGCCACTTAATATTTATTTTACAGTGTAAAACATGATCAAAATGAGGTACCTCCATGCCGAGGTCTCACCTGTTTGAACAATGTTTTTATATTTCATCTTAAACTGCTGCCAAGTGCGCTTCTCCCCCGCGGGATTGCAAATGAAATAAATTAATAGGCTACCATTCAAGCAGTTTCCCTGTAATATTATTGTGATTGCAAAGGACTACATTTAAACTTACACTTTTGCTGCTGCAGCGGTGTTGCACTTATTTCTAAAAACGTATTGAAACTCGCCATATGAGCGCATTAAGATTTCCAATTCGAGGTTGGTGAAAAACGTAGCCCCTCCTCTTCCCCGTTACCATGGTGACTCGTCGAATCGGGGCTCCATTGATGCTGGCTTTTTAAAGTTGTGGCGCACACGCAAAACTCAAGGGGAACCTACTCAGAGTTGATTAAACTCACTAAAATCAGCGTTTCTGGAACCGAAAACTCAGAGTTTTCTATCTCAGAGTAGATCAACTCAGAGTTCAGGAATAGACTCAGAGTATGTTGAACCTGCTTTGTGAAACGGACCCCTGGTCAATGTAGAAGCATAAAACTGAATTTCACAAAAAAGGTTTGCATAAAAGACGATTTCTAATGTTGTTAAAGTAAAAACAAATAAAAGACAGGGACATAGGCTACCAACAAAATCCAACATATTTCTCAACCAGTCATAAAACTATATTAAGAGGACTCATTCAGGGCAGTTTTTGATAATACAGAGAGGGAAGTGTTTGAAAGCAGATGATATATTGAAGCTCATCCTATGCATGAGGTGAGGAGAATGCAGTTTCTATGGTCCTTTCTCATATTTATTGTCTTTAATTATTTGCTACATTTGCTTATTGCAGTTCATATATTTTCTCTTTGCTTTGAAGAGTCATCTTTTCTTGACAAAAAACATCAGTAGAGGTGGATGAGTTTACTTAAATTCTAAAAATGGGCTTGGGATTTTTTGTTAAATCAAAACTTTCATGTCTTTCAAATCATGTGCATTTTTCAGATCATATTAAATGGGTTTGTTTGAATAAAAAATATTTTGAGAAAATGGTATTTTTAGACTTCCTCTTTATCAATGTTGTTTAAGCCACAAAGAAAAACATTTTTGCATAAGTACTCTGTCAACCCCATGTCTGATTTCATGTCTTCACTCCACAGCATAACGTGTTACTGTGACCACAAGGGTCAACACTGTAGACTAATTATGGCGCTATGTGTTAATTTCCTGTTATTGGCACTGTCATTACCTCTCAGAACTGCATTTCCTGCCCGGATATGCTAGTTCTCTGTCTCCATTTTTGTGATCTATGTCATTCTTTCCAATTCTGTCCTACACTAGTACTGTCTGTGTGTCAAGTCTGTATGTTTTTGTAGTTTGTACCCCGCAAGATCAAGTAACAATTACTATTTTTTTTCCCAGATTTTGGGCCTACTTACTTTTAAATTACCACCAGATAAAAATGTTTTTAAAAATTCAACAGGCTCACAGAATTGCCCTTTGATATATTCACTGTGATGGTTAATCTGTTCTCCTTTCATTTGGCCTTTCAGAATAGGCTTTTTTCCAGCCTTAAAT
Source organism: Odontesthes bonariensis (assembly GCF_027942865.1). Taxonomy (NCBI): domain Eukaryota; kingdom Metazoa; phylum Chordata; class Actinopteri; order Atheriniformes; family Atherinopsidae; genus Odontesthes; species Odontesthes bonariensis. The sequence goes on along the minus strand of NC_134520.1, from coordinate 23,557,324 downwards.
GGGACAAAGAATATGTTTTAGGTGGATGGGTGATTATAATCCATTTCCAGCAGCAAAAGTGTTCTATGAGCATCATCTAACACTTCTGGCATTAAAGTGAACACATAACAGGGTCACAAAGGTTGTTACAGATGAATTACAACAAAACAAGCCCACTTTGAGATTATATTTTTGTGGAACTTGTAGAAATTTCTTTTGCATCACATGGCTAGTTGTGTATTTGTGTGTGCATGTACTTTGATAGCTGTTGTACTTTTCCACAAGCCAAAATGTAGCACAAATGTCTTCAAATTTAACTTCTCTCTATTTATTTTTTATTTTTTTTAGGTTAAATGAAGAAATGAGATTTCTCCTAAATATATTGTCTTTCCATCTCTGAGTGATCTCAAATTCCATGCCAGCTGAGCACCATGAACAACTCAGACAGTAACACCCCAATCTGCTACTCTAACACCAGCACACCGTTTATATACAACCCAGACTTGGGCAATGTCCACTACTCAGCCACCTTCAGCACGTTGGGCCTCACCTCTAATCTCATTGCATTTATCGTGCTCATCAAATCCTTCCAGCGAACTCAAAGCCGCTCCCGCTCTTTCTTCCTCATCTTCCTGGGTGGTCTTGTAGTCACTGACTTCATGGGTCTTCTGGTCACAGGCTCCGTTGTGGTCTCCTTCTACATTACACGTGTTGACTGGCGAGAGTCAGACCCTACCTGCCACTTCTGCAACTTTATGGGTATGTCTATGGTCTTCTATGGATTATGCCCATTGCTGCTTGGTGCCACAATGGCCGTGGAGCGCTTCATTGGCATCAACCGTCCATTTGCCCGCTCCACCAGCATGCCCAAACAGCGGACAGTCTCCATGGTGCTGATGGTGTGGTTTATTGCTGGCTGCGTATCGCTGCTGCCCCTAACAGGCTTTGGAAGCTACCACATTCAGACTCCTGGCTCCTGGTGTTTTCTCAACATCAGCTCAGAGGGGAATGACTGGGCCTTCTCTGTGCTGTTCTCTCTTGTCGGACTGACTTGCATCGCCGTGTCATTTCTGCTGAACACTGTGAGTGTGGTGACCCTGATTAAGGTGTGCTGTGGACCAGGCAGGGCCCAGCGGCGCCGAGACCATGAAGTGGAAATGATGATTCAGCTTATCCTGATCATGGCTATTGCTACTATCTGCTGGTGTCCCCTATTGGTCAGTTTTTTTTTGTGTTTGTTTTTAGATAAGTAGACCAAATGTGACTGCATGTAATATCTTTACTTCTCTTTTTTTTGAAAATGATAAAGAAACTAGATATTTTAGATACCTCTAAAAGAAAGCAAAAAGTTTTAAGAACTTTATTTCTCACACTATATCATATATTTTCTATGAATTTTAGACAATTCCTGGAGAATCAAGCTTTTTCTATACAGTCCACTTTATGACCTCTGTGACTTTTTTCTTACATTTTTCTGCTATCACCAATAATCACATTTATTAAGGCCAGCTATGATAACCTGGTCATTGTGGACAGCTCATTGTACCATATAAATCTGGCTCATAGCACCTTTTGAGGATTAAAGAAAGTTTCTCAAGATTTATATAGTTACTGAATACAGTTTGTTATCTCTGAATTTCAATAATTAAGTAATTGAGAGCAGCCTCGCAACCCTGCAATCATTTATTTTGATGCATTATCTTAAAATCACAAGCTGAATATTCTGTCATCTCATGAAAACGAGGCTCTTTTTCATGTGAGAACAAGTTAATTTATTTATTGTGAAATTGGCCTTTTGTTCTCTCGAGATGAAAATATAAAGTTAAGTGTTTTCATTTGAAAAAAAGCTTTGCTTTTGCTTGAAAAATGAGTGGTTCCTCTTTTCACACCTGATTTCATCATTACTCTCAAAAAAGTTGGGGAGGATCTATGAAATTAAGGCAAAGCAGTCATATGTAATTGTATTTTCTGCACTGAATTCAGGGAATTTCCGCTGTTTATCACAGACAGTAGCACCTGTGGGTATAGACAAGAGTTTAACCAACTCTGTTACCCTTAAGCTGCCCTCAGGTTTGCAGTGACGGCAAGATGAACTTTACTAGGTTTAACTAACAAAAGAAATCAACCTGTTATCTTGAGAAAACAATAATCGTTATCTTGATATAATGACACAAACTTATCCATTGTTATGACAAAGTAATCCTTTTTATTATCTATTTTATCTCTACTAAGTCATTGTTACGATTTTTGTTATTTTGAGATAATGAGATAATCAACGTGTGATTTCAGGAATATGAGAATTTTCAAGAATTGCCTCTCTGGGCTTCCATAAAAAGACATAATCTAGTCATCATGGTGCAATTTGGCTTGCTACCATTTCTCTGAAGACTTGCTGAGTGAACTGACATGATTTTGCAGAATACATGGGCAGCTCCATTCTTTTTAAACTGCTGTAGGCCACCACAGGAAGGTCTCTGGCCCTGTTTTAACCTGGGCAAATGTGCGGTGAGCCTCTGTAACTATCTGTGCTCTGTGATAGTGTGTGTTTTGAGTTGATAAGAGCAGTGGAAGTGTGCCTTCCTCTGTTGTAATCAAAAATAGAGCATCTGTGCACTAATTCTTTCAGTCTTCTCACATGCGTCTTTACACTTTCCTTTTTTAGTAATGTACATTACGTAAATCTTTGGGAGACTTCAACATCCCTCCAGAGGCATTTTGTAGGGATGTTAAAAACAACATCTATTCATGATATCGTGACACACTCTGGCTTACAGTGACCAACTTATTAAGTGTAAAAATGCTTCTGACATAAACAAAAGCTCCTCTCCAAGCTCTTTTTGTTATCAGCACAGTTCTTGAAATAATATTTAGAGACTGGAAACTAACGCCCAGAACTAACCTTCCAATTGATTTTTTTTTTTAAATTACAAAAGAAATAGTTGAACCGAGCATAGAATTGTAAAAATAATCACGGAGACTGTCAGATTCAACTTTGCCCCTCTGCTCTTAAAACAATGTCTCAGTTTCAGATTATTAGCAATACTACTATGCTTCTATAGTTCATCTGAAACTGAAGCTATTTACATTTTAACAACTTTTATATTTGTCCAACTGCATGTATTTTTCTCCTTAGTCTCTTTTTAGTGATGTTCTAAAGTTTCAGCACTTACTTTCAGCACAGTACCCCCATCATGTCAGGATCCTCTATGTTTAAAGCTTTCATGTTTAGGGATATTGTGAGAGATTCCAAATTATTATTAGTTCTCATTTGAATGAAAATGAGCAGCATCCACCTGACTATAAATTGTGGCCTGATTGTTCAAATCAGAGTGAATAATGAAAAGGATTAAAGTCCCTGACTGAAGATCATATTATTCTGGAGTCCTGTCTAACCTTAGTTGTGTGATACCCTGAACAGATTTATACACTGATGAGCGCAGTGACATCCTCTGCAAGCGATGACATGATTTTGATCTACATACGAATGGCCGCCTTCAATCAGATATTTGACCCCTGGATTTACATCATGTCTCAAGTGTGCCGACTGAGGCGAGTAAAAAGCAAGGCAAATATTCAAATGCTGTTGCTAAAGCACAGCTTACCATGTCACTGCTAACCCTCATCATAGTTAACTTTAGGCTCTAGTTAAACAGCCACATCAGCTTGTCAAAGCCATCTGCTAATGAAGCCTGTGAATAATATACCCGAGAGCATGCTTGATTGTGCATTTTTGGTTTTCATCTTAGTTGCTGCTCTACATCTCATTTCATTCAAGGCCATTAAAGAATGTTTCACTGATATTGTTTAAGCCTTGTCGACATGCTTGTGCCACATTTCATTTCCTGAAACACAGATGGTTTCATGTCAAGATATGTATCAATATCATGACAGGTTATCACTTTTCTGTTTGAAGTTTCATCAGGTTCATCAAATATTCCTAATGAAACAGAGTTGCAGAAAAACATTTGGCGAAAAAAAACCAAGTTGTTCAGTCCAAATAATAATGATGCTCTGCGGAAAATGCAGAGAAGCTTTCCACTAAGGCCTGCCTGAAAACCTCGTAAGCAACACCCTAGACAGTGTTGGGCGAGTTACGGAGTAGGTGTTAACTCAGGAATATCCCTTTGAATTATGACTACTCTAAAACTAAATGCGTTATTTTACTTGGACTAAAAAATAGCTCAAATTTAGTAGTCAACATGGTCAACCCAGTCTTTCAGTCAAACCACAGACTGTAAAACAGCAACATTGGTCAACAGCCCGAAATACCAGTTTCATAAGATAGAAAAAAATTTATTCCTTACCCTTTTCCCACAGAAATAGCTTAAGTTTCAATTCTCCACCCCTTTTTTTATTTTTATATAAAAGATGTGAAAAAGAAAAGATGAATGGAAACTGTAAAAAATTACAATAAAATAAGTAAATAAATGTTGTGATTCACCAGCTTTTCTGGTCTGCAAACAAACTTACAAAAGTGTTTGTGAAGAAGCATTTTCATCATTTTCTTTTTGTGGATGTCCGCCACAGTAATTGTTGTTTTCTTTCTTTTTTCCTCCTTGAGGTAAAAAGAGTCCAGTTGAAAAATCTACTAGGCTTAGGAACCTTCCTAACTGAGTGCAGAGTCCAAGAATTTTAGTAATTTTAGGAAGTGTGAACAAACATAATAAAAAAATAAGAGAAAAGGAGCCTGTCAACTGGAAAAGGGTAAGGAATACGTAATCTGATTCTGCTTAAGAAAGTGTGCCAAACAAAGACATGGGTTTATACACCATATCAAAATGTGCATGCCACAATCTTTAACAGAATGGTGTGAATTGAGTCAAAGCTTTCCATGCACTGCTTGGGTGTGAATTGCAGGAGAACTGATTTCCAACAGCTGAATGTTGAATAGACACTAAGAAACACTAAGCCAACTTGTTATTCCAGCGGGAGCTTGTTTGCATGTGTTAGCTTAGCAGGATATTCTTATGGTAATATCAATACAGTAATGCCTCACACAGATGTTGCAGCTTAAAGCAAGAGTTAATTATGATATTGTGACTCTTGCTAATGAGGGCAATGGCAAAACTAAAAGTGATTTCACATGTGCATTTGTAACATTAATCAAATTAATATTTTTCTGTGGTTCCTTATCTCTAACTCTTCATTCAACCATTTCAATCATTTGCGTCTTTTAATTCTTATCTTTCCTGATGTAAAGTTTTTAATTATATGATTACTTTTCCACCCTTACCCTTTTTTTCTCCTCTTTTTGCTCTTTCTTTTCTGCATTCTTATGTGTTTATCTTATCCCTACAAACAGGTGTTCATAGCTCAAACTGCCCTGTCTGGAAGTCGTGTAAAGGTCCAATACCTTCTCAGATGGATTCGATTCGCCACCTGGAACCAGATCCTAGATCCATGGGTTTATATCCTGTTTCGCAGATCAGTTTTGAAGAGAGCACACCCTCGCCTCGACTGGTCCCGCAGCTCCATCATATCCATGTACCCACCTTTCAGTGAGACATTTCGCAGATTGACGCGATCTTCACTTGGGAGTAACCTGGGCTCAGATGGCGGAGCAGAAATGGCGAAATCAAATGTGACACCATCACCTCCTTCTCCATGATTAGATGGATTTGAGTTATAATTACAGCAAACTGACAATAAGGTCACTGTGTTTAAACTCTTTAAATAGTTTGTTTATGTTAATTAAGATGGCAATATGGTGCACCAATAATGTGAGAGGATTGAATTTTATTTCATATTCCTTTTTAAAATGTTTTGTAGCATTAATCTATCATAAGAAAAAGTGTCTGTTAATAGTCAGCTAAGGCACCTTAAAGCTATCTGCATGCTTCTTTTAGATATTTTGAGCTTATTATTTTTTTTATGCTACACATTACGTTACAGAAATTAAGACAGTTACTGTTGTAATAGTTTTAATGAGATGCTTCTGTGAAAATGAGTTTTTAATCTTGGGTCTTGTTGTGTTAAAAATGGTTAAGTCAATGTTGGATTTTGGATTTTGGAATTGGAACAGATTTATGTGAAAGGAAAAATGCAAGGAAATAATTCCTTGTATTTTTTCCTTTGTTAATGCGTGACTGGGATCTTCTGCTTCAGTGTTCATTCTTGTGTGTCACATGTCACACTGTAAATACACATAGATGTTCGCAGGAAATGCAAATATGGTAGCCGGAATGGATATCACTTAGAGGGCTATGGAAGGAGAAAAGATTAAACATGATTATTGGTGTCATTAGTTATTTAGAACTCTCCTCAAAACTCTCTTTACCTTTATTTTCACTTACTACTGTCTTACAATTTTTTTTGCCCTGGTTTTAAGATACCGATCTTTGAAATTTTTTACATTGGATGTTAAATGCACTTGTGCTGCTTGAATAAATAAAAAGTGACATTTAATCATTTTTTATACAGAAATACGCTCAGCAAGTATGCTTCCTTTTCATAAAACCCAGTAAAAGTACAAGCAGGTTTGAAAGAATATTTCTATTATATATAATATGACTGTATGTATGTTTTGTGACAAACTGACCTAAAAAATAAATAAATAAATAAAAAAGACTGAAGTTCTCCAATCAAATTATGATGATAAATGCTCAAAAGTTTCATACAATTCCATTCTGAGAAAGTACATTTACAGTGGGACTGATACTGTACTGTATATTGACCACAAAAGAAACATAAAAATTTATTTTAACTGTAGCCAAAATTTCAGATAACGAGGTCAAGATGTGAAATGAATCCCTGTGAGAAAAAAGTTCACACTTTAGATTGTTTGGAAAAATGGATTTCCAATGGTTTTTGTTGACAGATATTTGGATTTGACCCTTTTTGAAATCTAGCAGACAGGAGTGGGGCCCTTGCTGTCATAGTTTTGTGAGACAAAACATTACTCATAGACTCCAATATAACTCTAACACTTCCTTGTTGTTAACAGTACATACTGTGCATTAAAAAGCAAAGAGAAAGATTAAGAGTAACACACTGAAACAAAGAACGTTGACACTGAAGTATATAGGCTGCAACACACTAGTGTCGTATATTCATTTTATTTCTTGACACAAATAGTTTCTCTCTCTGAAATGTGGCAACAATATGATGGGTTATGATGTGCTCTTTTACTAGGAGTAAGCATGAAGATCTTTATTTTGTTATTCAGGCCGTATCGATTAAAGGTTCGAAAGAAGGATCTACTTTTTATCTACTTTTTTTTATCTTATCTACTTTTCATTTCTGTCCATGAGAAGTTAAGGGTTGGATCCTTGTCAGTAATGGTTATGATGCAGTATAAATGGGATACATGACCATTGCCATTCAATTTCTCATCATACGTTTCATTAATAAATGATGATGGTATTTCTGATTGGTCACCGACTACATGACTGATCATCTTATTTTATTCTTATTTTAGATTTGGGACTTGCTTTAATTGTGCCCACAGATTTCAAGCATGTTGCTTATTGATGTTGGAGTACTAGAAATAAATCCTTCCTTTTGCAACTCTTCCTCCTTCCCTTTAAACCCCTCTTAACAGATGAGCACATGCATGTGCAAATATGCTAAATACAGTTTATCGTTAATGAGACTTGAACCACTCCTTTGGATGGAGGACAGCTGCCTAATCTATTCAGCTGCCATATCCTTCTCCTCGAAGGGACTCACTAATATGGTCTGGAAAGGCGTGTAAGTGGCCAAACACTCCTTTGCCAAATGCTTCCTTCCACAGCCAATAGGAGGGGTGGATATCTATTTTTAGAATGCTTGAATTCCACTACACTGAAAGGCAACAATGTAATTTCTGCCCAGTATATCTCACACAAATTGTTGCCAATAGTAAAAAATATGCAGACTGAGTGTCCCATATAGACTTCCTGTCCAGTTTTTCCCAGCAAACTTTCATCAGAGAAAAAGGGTTTACTTTTGCTTATCCAGCTTACTTTATTCACAGATGTCCAATGATACAGTAACATGAGTTTTTGAATATAATTAAGCTTGAAAAATGTATATGTTTTCTACAATTATCAAATGTTAAAAATGACCATTTCATCTTCCACCCCTTGAGAAGAGACTCAACCCAGACTACAATACAAACGGCCTTAAAACCACACGGCAGTTTTAAATTTAATACATTGACTGTGATGATCTGTAAGGAGCAAATCTGACCGTCCGAAGGCAAATTGTTACAGCAATGGTGGTCACTAAAGAAAGCAACTGTAAGTCAAAGCAAGGATTGGGACAACAACATTTAAACAAATCTGCATGCTTTTTGTTCGTTTGTTTTTTACAACTACATGTTTCAAAGATCTTAGCTCTTTCTCTTCATTGTGTTTATGTCTACATTCTGCCATTTTTAACATCTCCAATAGCTCCCCAAACATCAAACAAAAACACATCAGGGAATGCGAAATCTCCCAGAACTGAATCCAGTGCCTCAGCAAAGTCATCTGGGTTCTTCTTGTTTTTCCCTGCTTCCACAATGGTGGTCGCTGCAAAGAAAAGTGGACATGAGTGGATTTTTTTCAAGATTGAACTGAAGGTTGAATATGGATACTGCAGTCAAAATCTCGCAGAAACATGTTTCTTGCTAAATGTTTATTTTATCTATGTTTTTGCAGACTACTTCTGCAAAAATATTACTAATATACCAAATTCAATGTCTAGATTTCTATATTTCCTACATATTTAAACCTAATTATATTCATCCACCCATTTTCTATACCTATCAACCACGCATAGATAGATTGGAAGGGCCTGGGATACTTGTCAATGTTGGGTGGTGTAAAATACAGATAGATTCTTGAGGGAATCATGTTTCAGTCTTCCAGGGAATTGGGATGATGATTTGGATTCACCATTCAGAATGACAATGACCCTCACAGCTTAATAAACACTCCAGGGGTTTATGGGGAACTTTTAAACATTCTAGGATAGTTTATTCAAAGTCCAGGCCTAAAACTAATTAAGAATCTTGTGTATAACTTTCAGCATACCAGCAGAACCAGTGTGAGAGAGCTGGATCAGCTCTGCCTTGTGGAATGTACATAGTTAATCTCTTTTCTCAAGAAAAACACACACAACCTCTGTATATTGTGCGATTTATAATAGCAGACAACAACAGGAAAATTGTTTTTTCTAGGATGGTGGCAAACCTACTTTGATTAACCAGCACCATTGTTAAAGTCCCTCACTAATAATTGCCAGCCAATTAACTTTTATGTAACACTCTCTAGTACAGCCTATGTGTGGCGGAAAAACAATAAAGCCTTGTGGAAATGTGCTACTGTAATTGAAATTGTATTTCATTTAGGGGTGAATCCCAGCTATCAAAAGGGGAAGGAACAGATTTAGAAATCATTTTAGAGTTTTGGGAAAGGGCACACTGACATCTGCTAGAAGATCATTACAATAAATCCCAAGCGGTTATTATTCTTCCTCTTGCTAAGCTGTTGACTAATGATGTTGACAGTTTACCTGAGCTTCTAATATTTTTTGATTGGGCGTCACAGAAGATTTCTGACCCTAATAAGAAATAAAACTTGAATCAAAATCCATCCAGGCCTCTTTTTAATCTTTCTTTCTGTTTTTTTAAAGATCTCAACCTTTTTAATAGGCCTCTTAAGTTGCTGGTTGCTCACATTAAGTGGCATGTGTTTGGTGCCCATGACAACTGAGTAGTTTCAGCAAGGGAAAAGAGACTGAAACATGGATAAAAGCTTTGAAAAACAATTCTCAAGATTAGTCTCGTTGAATATTGAACATTAAAAGAAAAGACATTAAAAAAATATATTAAAATCAAGGGTAAAAAGTGTTGAGGGGGCGATAAGTGCACTAGAAACTACTGAAATACCATAAAAAGACATAAGCTATTCTGGGCATATTTCATTCTCCAAATTTTTATGTGGTCATCTCTTGGGGTGAGTTCATTTTCATCCAGCAATCAGTCAAGCACCACAAGCATAAAAACTACAAGGAATCTTAATGATTTTCTCAGTGATCGCAGGTTGGTATCTCTCTCAGACAAGACAACTTTCAGCAGTCCAAATGTGAACATAAAGATGAAGTCTACTTTGAGGACACATGTGTTATGTGGTGGTCTTACCAAGCTCCAGGTCTCTGATGCCCATGTAGCTCTCCAAAAGGTCGTCCACTTTCCTCGTGGCCTGTTCTTCAAACTCATTTTGCTGAAAGAGCACACAGACAAACACAGAAGTGTTTATGGAAATATGCTTACATAATCTCTAACAGATTAACATATTATTCTCCTGCCAAAACACATGAGGCTCAAGAACACTTTGGGTTGTGTTTAATGTCATACTGTGTAAAGTGAATATACCTACGCTCATAGATGATTGCATTCTCGGTGTAGAAATAAAGACTGCATGCACAGTCGTGTTAAAAAGAGAATACTCACTGATTGAATGTGTCAGCACATCATAGAAATAAATCATCTGGTCTCTACCATGTTTTGGAATTACTATATAAAAACAACTTCAGCAGAACAGTAGCACATCACATACAGAGTAGCACTCTGTCATTATTTTATATGACAAAGACAAAATGCAGAACCAGTGTAAGAAAAACTAAGAACACCCTTACTGCTTTTATAGGAATAGTAGACATGACACTCCTAATCAAATTCTCTTGATTAATTTATTATAAGCGAATGTTAGCACCCAAATAAAATGTATTTGCTATTTGCAAACACAATTTGCCATCAATCAGGAAATGGTCAAGTTACAGTCCACCATTCTGCCAGCCAGGCTACCATTCTGCAACAATTTTCCCAGAAGTGGATGTCCCAGCAAGTTCACCCCAAAATCAGACCTTGCAATAAAAAAAAAATGTAAAAAAACAAGCGCTTCATCTAAAACTCTACAGGCCCAGTTAAAGTTCATGACAGTACAATTATAAAACAACTGAACGAGTGTGGTTTGTGTTTATGCGTGGCCTGAAGAAAGCCTCCTCTCTCTAAAAACAACATGGCAGCACAGCTTAGAGTTGCATTTGAACAACCCAAAAGACTTCTGGAACTATGTCCTTTCGACAACCAAGACTGACGTGAAGATGTTCCAGGTTCCAGATGACCAGGTCAGGTTTGGAGAAAACCAAACACAGCATATCAGTAAAAACGCCTCATACCAACTGTGGTAATGGTGGTGGAGTGCTGATCATTTGGGCTTGTTTTGCAGCCACGGGACTTGGACACCTACACTTATTGAGTCCACCATGAAATATGCATACCAAAGTATTCTGGAGTCAAATATAAGGCTTCCTGAAATTGAGTCATTAAACAGTGCAATGATCCCAAGGACAGCAGCAAATCTACAACAGAATGACTGAAAAACTAAAATAATCAGTGTTAAGATGTTGTGGTTTGATTGTAAGAGAGCTGTTCGTAAAGTAATGTCCACTAACCTTTATGATTTGAAGCAAAGTTAGAAAACAGAGTGGGACCAATTTTATATGCAAACAATGTGACAGATTAATAAATTCATAGAGAAAATGATTAGAAGGTCATTGCTGTTAATGGTTCGACAAGTTATTGAATCATGAAGTGTTTAGTTTTTCACACTTCTCACACTTTTGTTCAATAATTAATGACCCATGTTTTATGTCTGAGATTGTATTTACCTCATTTTAATCCCTGGTAAGGACCAGAATTTCTTTATGTCTTGATACATAAAACCTTAGAAGTGATAGAAGGTATATTTATTTTTCACATGATTATAGAATGTATCTAATTCATGCTTTTCAGCTTTCAATTTTTTTTAAAGCAATAAAGTCCATGGGTTCACTTTACAGATCAGTTTAGTGTGAAAAAAAACTGCATTGAAGTTACAGGGATAAGATCTACTTCCAGCAAAACACTTCAGTTTGATTTTGTGTGTGTGTGTTGGGCATGCTTGGTTAATTTCAGGTCAGGTCAGGTCTGGACTGAACGATGTGAATTTTTAGCCTGAATAAGCAGAAACAAAAACAAAAAAACTCAAATTAAAAAGATGCATGTGACAAGGTTAAATAGACGTATGATCAACTGTAAAATACCATTTAAGTGGTGATAAGAGTGTCTGTGTGTACATATTAATGTGCATCTGGTGCTCAAGCACATCAGAAAGTTCAGGCAGTCATAGTTCGAAAGAGCATGTGAAACTCACCACTTCCTGAACTGTGGCGGCGCCCTTGGAGCGAAGTCGCAGGGTCTCCTTCCCGCTCACTATCTTGCCTTCATTAGATTTTGGCGCTTTAGTCCTCATTCCAATCATATCTAATCACACACACAAGATGACAGTTATTCATTCTTTTTTTTTTTTTTGGTGATACGTCTAATGGACCTTCTTGGCTTTCACTGCATACCACTAAAACATTTCTCTATAAATTCCAATGAAACTATTTAAATCATTTGCATGTCACTGACATGCACGTTTTACTAGTTCTCAGTGGGTTATTTTTATCTAACAGGATGAACTGTTCAACTCCCTAGGGGAAAATAAACTGGTCAAGGGGGAGGTCACATGTCAGCATCTGCTAGGTATGTCAGTGTTTGTGTAAGATCCACAGTAGCTATCAGTAAGCTGCACTGTATTGCCAAAAGTATTTGCTCATCTGCCTTTACACGCATATGAACTTAAGTGACATCCCATTCTTAATCCACAGGGTTTAATATGACGCCACCCTTTGCAGCTATAACGGCTTCAACTCTTCTTGGCAAGCTTTCCACGAGGTTTAGGAGTGTGTTTATGGTCAATTTTGACCATTCTTCAAGAAGAGCATTTGTGATTCAGACACTGTTGTTGGACGAGAAGGCCTGGCTTGCAGTCTCCGTTCTAATTAAACAAAGTTCATGCTTTTTTCTAGAGCAAGAGGTATTGCTTTTAGCAGTTTGCACCTATCAACACTGAATGGTTGCTACATTGAGAGAGTCACAGAATATGAATTCCTTGGCATTTGGCTCGATGACTCATTTACTTTTAAACACCATATTGGAAATCTTGTCACAAAACTTCTTATACAGAAACAGTTCCAGTTTCCCCTTGGACTGTAGGAAAAGTATAGTCGAGGAAATCTTTTTATCAGTCGTTGATTATGGTGACATAATCTACAGGCATGCTGCTGCTACCACTCTCAAACCCCTCGACTCAGTTCATCACTCTGCTATCAGGTTTATTACTGGAGATCCCATCGATACTCACCACTGCTCCCTGTACAACAAAGTTGGTTGGACCTCTCTCCCACAGAGACGGGATAAACACTGGACTGGACCACAGGAACTTATCAAACCCGCTCAGCTGACTATCCTACACTAAAAGTCCCACGGGTCCACTCTGAACTAGGAAAATCTGCTTTTCGGTTTTGTGCACCACCCGCATGGAACCATCTTCAAAACATTCTCATGACTCTCACTACTACTGGACATTTTAAGAACTTACTTCAGTGTGCACCTGTTTTTAAGGAGTAGGCCATTGAGTATTGTCTCCTCATGTTTTAATTGTGCCTTAATCTTTGTTTTGTCTGTATTTTTTTCTGTTGTTGTACCTTGACATCATTGTAAATGAGGAAAACCTCAATGATTTTTTGGGCTAAAATAAAGGTTTGAAATTAAATGAAAATTCATCCCAAAGGTGTTCTATTGGGTTGAGGTCAGGACTCTGTGTTCTTCCGCACCAAAGTAGGTCATCCATGTCTTTATGGACCATGCTTTGTGTATTTTTTACGCGACCTACCACTTCATGGCTGAGTTGCTGTTGTTCCCAATCACTTCAACTTTGTTATAAAACCTCTGACAGTTGCCAGTGGAATATTTAGCAGTGAGGAAATTTCCTGACTGGACTTGTTGCTTGAATTTATACACCTGTGGTCATGGAAGTGATTGTAACACCTGAATTCAATCATTTAGATGGATGAAAAATTTGCACAAACAGTGCAAAACCATGTAGGATAGATCTCTATGACATGTAGTGCAAATATATATGTATACATAATTTTGCTTTCTACATGTGGGAGTTTCTAATGTACAACATGGATTAAATCTAGATATGGCAACCAGCTCATTTGTGTGTGTCTGTTCAAGGTTTTAACATCTTAAAGATCCTTTTGTACCGAAATTCTGCTCTACTCATCCTATGTGGAAGTGATTATATCGATGATCACACCAGTGACAGCTCGCCCACACACAGCAGAGGAAGACTAATGTACAAATGTATTTACAGAATAATTTCCACCCAGCAGCTCCAGAAGCAAGTTCCCATATCACGGCCAAAGAAGAGATATCTGTGCAGTCTCGAGCTTATTCTCATTAGCTTACAATGTAAGCTGGTACATGTACAGTGGTCCATACAACCCAGAGGCAATTCCAGAGGCTGGAAAACCTCTTTGATCTTTGTTTTTCCATTGTCATTCAAGTGCGGAGATCACTAATTCTGGTATTCATTTTAACGCCACAGAAAATTGTAATGAACTGAAGCAGTTGGCCTCAGGTTGGTCTCAGAAAAAATAACTCCAGTTTAGTGTCTGCTGGCATTTTAATGTGTTTGTCTCCTAACCGTGATGTGACGACAGATACTGATTGGTGGAAGGAAGTCAGACATTCAACCATGGATTTGGTTTCCTGTCTGATAAGCAGCCCGTTCCACTTAGAAAAGGGAACTTCCTACTGTGCTTTCCATGTTCTAAACCTAATGCAATAAACATATCTTGTTGAAGTACTGCTGAATACTTTCTTGGAAAAGAAATTAGAACTTCACACTCAAACTTCAATAATTGAACTGTGTGAGCAAATGTTGCCATGAGACAGCACAGAGCAGATGATGTCAATTAACATATAGGCTAATAAAAAATGTAAAAAATATATATTTGGGGAATATATTTGAATGAAATGTCCTTCCATCAATCCATCACTCCTTTTTCGACCACTTAATCTGGATGAGGACACCTAATCCACAGACCGCTCTCCTCAACCAGCTCTTCCAGATCCTTCACATCTCCAGAAAGTCTTCATTAAAAATGTATAATTTTATAACTTTAGGTTAGACTATAACCTAAAACAAACCGTTTAATACATGCAGCATAAGCCAAAGAAAAAGCCAAACCTCTCCTAATCTGTTAACCCATTTATAGTCCTGTCTGAAATGTGAATAAAAGCTGCTTTCAAACTCAATAGGAAGTACAACTAGTTAACTCCAATGTCAATTGGAAAAAATATTTACAATTTGTTTTGCACTGACAGCTGAAGTGCTGTAACCCACGTTAAACTTTGTCTTGTGTTTCTCATTCTCATGTTGTCAATGTTCTCATGTTGTACTAAACACAGTTCATAGCGTTATATTGTGAGAAAACTTGTTCAATAGCTAATGTATGTGTTTTATTTATGTGTTTCTATTCAATTCTTTTAGTGTATCAAGTCAAATCCTAACTGGGCTGTACTTGTTCCTCTAGTGCCACTTTAGACCATCACTGGTCAAAACTCAGTGTTACCAAACAGCATAATAAGATTGGTCAATTGATCATAGATGCTAAAATTAGCTGCTAAGACCATCATTTAAGCAACTACATCCTGTCTTCCTGTTTGTTTGAGGAGTACCCCGTGCTAGAAATATATCTTAAAGGGAGGTTTCTCTTTCGATTATACCAGAAGCACAGATAATAAGCACTGAGAACCATGCTGCTTTCATTCTATCATTTGAAGAGGTATGAATTTATACAGAGCATCAGAAGGAATGGATGATGTAATTTTTTGTCTAAATATGTGTCAAGGCCGATCAATGTAATGGCCTCAGTGCACAACTTCAGTGCCACTAATGCACTAAATCCCATGCAACATTTGATATTTTCCACTCACCAAAGGCCTTCTTGGGCCCTACAAGGCGAAGAGTGAAAGGTATGCCTCTTGGTTGCTCTTTTAGCATCTTAGCCACCTCGTAATGTCGACACCCTACAATGCTCTGGTCATTGATAGCCTCAATGTGGTCACCAACACATACCGTCTTCAGCCTGTCTATGGTGCTGCCTTCTTTAATTCTCTGGGGAGAAGATGGCAAAAGTAACATTTACAGGTGTAAATCATACACAGTTTTTCATATTTGAGATCCAAATGCTTAAAAATGCAAAAACATTTCAAGGCAAACTGAAAAACAGCAACAAAAAAATATTTGGAATCTAGAATTCTTTTCTGTCTTTGTTATTGTTGAAATTATCTTCTGAAAGGGAAGCATTTGTGATTTTTTTTTCCTTACCTGTATCTCAGTATTACCTGATATCATCCTCATATCCTAAACTTTTCTCAGAAGAGTGCATATGCATGCAAAAAGTGTGACTGTGGTAATATTGTAAGGAAAACTAGACCTTTGAAGTTTTTGTAACAGTAGGCAATAAATAATAACTTAGATTCCCTGTTAGAGGTTTTTAACACTTTGCCACTGAAATGTTAGCCTGATCAGCTGAAAACTATTCTTTGTGATATTTTGCAAGTAGTCAATAAGAACATAAGTATTCACAAGTAACATAAGTTCTACCTCTCATTCACCTTAATGAAAGCATATCCCGCTCCATTGTCTGTGATGGTGAGACCCAATGCATCCTCTGTCTTTGTCACCTCCACTTCTTTAGTCTCCCCTCTGACATGAGCAAAAATGAAGTCCTCAAGTCCAATCTGTCCCCCCAGTAGCTTCTGCATGTCCACCTTATGAGAGTTTAGTGTACAGAAAAGGATCTGGGAGGAGGACATGGGAAAAAAAGTTGCACCAACTGATTCTAGTTTAAAAAAACATCCAGGCAATAGTTTGAGGCGAATCAGTGACTGTAGAACAGAGATTTTAATACTTTGTATATTAAAGTGTCACAAAGCTGTTGTTTTACCAGTGAGCCACTGGTCTGAATATTACATCACACATGCATTACCAATCTTGTCCATCCTCTGTACTATAGCATTACAAAAGAAGACTCAAGCCATCAAAATTTTCTTTAGTCATGCAGTACTGATATTGACCAGCAGATGACAGTAGAGCCAAATGAATTAGAATTGCTATAGCTTGTTTATAATGTGATAGGCTTAGAAAAGTTCAAAAGACACAAAGGACATTGTGTATTCTTAATACAAGTATACACAAGAAAAATATTGAATTCACATGATTATAGTGAAATCCCCTGTCAAAAGCATTTTTGTCATGTATCTCAAGATAATAACAATACATAATGAAAGCTTATGATTGTTTTTAAATATATATAATTTCCCTTAAAGTATTTTCTATCTTTTCATTTCATTTAATTTTCAGAACCAAAATGAATGTCAGTCATGTCAGACATTCAAATGTTTTTAAAATGGCAGCCACATGCACATATTGTTTCTTTCTATCTACTCCCTCGAGTGGTGTGTTTCACATTCAGAGCCAATTTGTTGCTCTTAATTCATGCTTTCAGCTTAAAAGAAACTAAAGGATGTCCTTCAAGTCTTCAACTTAGGATTCTGCAATCTGAAGTTAAAGTTCAAATTTTGCCTGATAATCCATTCAGGAAATGTAAGATAACCTAAATGAGCTCTTATCTTGGAACAGTTTGTTGGCAAGCAAAACAGACTGACTGGACTAAAGTTCAAGATCTTCTCCTGCATCGGACTGTTCATTCATTGTAAACTGCTGATGCTGCTCAGTACTTTGGAGGTCAAGGAACCACCTTCACTTTTCACTATCACTAGTTAATTACCTGGCTTTTTTTTTACAGTAGTTTCTTGTATCTAGAGGTCTGCATGAAGCTCAATGTCCTGCAGATAATATAGTGGTCATACAGTTATCAAATCACTGTTTTCATTGTATTTTCTGCATTTTACGTGAATCGAAATCAACCCAAGAAACTTTTATATCATATCTACTCAGTAGATATACACTAACACTGACGAACGAAACTTGAAATACAGATTAAAATAAAGTATTATAAATAAATAAATTCTATTCTAAAAAGATGAGGTTTTACTTGTGTGTTTATTACAACGTAAGTCTCCACCTGTTGCATTTCCTACTAT
Source organism: Odontesthes bonariensis (assembly GCF_027942865.1). Classification (NCBI taxonomy): domain Eukaryota; kingdom Metazoa; phylum Chordata; class Actinopteri; order Atheriniformes; family Atherinopsidae; genus Odontesthes; species Odontesthes bonariensis. The sequence goes on along the minus strand of NC_134520.1, from coordinate 23,539,329 downwards.
TAATTCTAGGGCAAATAGAGAGGAGCTTCTGAGTGTTACACACAACATACAAACTCAAGGCAGACCTTATATCATGACAGAAATTTCTCCATCAAATAGTAGTATATACATATATAGATATATACATATATATCTATATATAATAAAGTAAAATAAAGTAAAATATATATATATATATCTATATACATATATATATGATATAATAGTGGTTATCAAATGACATTATCTAATTTCTCTTTCATAGGAAATAGGGTTGTGCAGAAGAGAGAATTATGGTTGGTGCTTGCCTGAGATCAACAACTCTGATTAGTTTGGAAGGTACACAGGCTTATTTCACTTCATCCATAAGTGTTTGCACTCGTGATAGGAAAAGCTGATAGGGAAAGACAGAGACGGCCTTCATGGTGACTTTCAGTGTCAACAAGTGTTTGATAAGGTTAGTGTTGAATAGTCATTGCTCTTTTATTGAGTGTGTTAATATGATTTACCTAGCAGTGCAGCAGAACAGTAGCAACCACACCTGTCATCGTTGCCAGACAAATCATTTTAAGTGTTTAAAAGCTGCTGTCTTTGATTAAAGTTGTGCTTCATTACTTTCTAGAATCAAAATTAGCACATGTTCAAAACAAACCAAAAAAAAAAGCATCTACATTTTTTTTTCCTCCAGAATGTGTCACCTTCTCATTTTTTGAACTTCTGTTACACCTACTAGTAGCTGCTCAGAATATTTGTAATCCATTGTAGGTATCTGTTTGAAGTGCAAAGAAGTGATATGGGGAAGTCTCTGATACCACTGAGAACAGAGTGAAGGTGCAGTGTGCAGGTTTGGCCAACGCTGACCTACTGAAGGTTTGGTGTTAAGATGTCTTCTTGAAGACATGAAGAAGGCTTTGTGATCAGTTGCCTGCTGTAATTTGACTGTACACAAGAGTTTCAATCCTTTAAAAATTAAAAAATACCTGACATGCTTTATTCATTGTCTTTGGTACTGTAATTGTTTGATAATTGAATTTATAGTGTATTATTATTCTATCATTTGAATAGATTCTGAGGGACAATAATTATCAGATAGTTATGTTTTGCTCTGAAATCACAATCATGCCTTGTTGAGCTAAACGTACTCGTGTTGGCTGATAACAAAACGCTATCTAATCATGTGTTTCTGCTAGTGATTCTTGTTAAAGCACAGATGAGTACAAAGTCTGGCACACAGTTGTTAGACAAATGATCTCCAATGGTACATCATGGAAACCTAACACCTTTTCACAACTGGCATAAAAGACCAGAAATACTAGGCCAGACTTTTATTGCTTGACTATTTTTATTCTAACTGGACATGTGACTTTATAATGCTACAATCATACCTCTGAAGGGGAGATGTTGAACACCTCTGCGATCTTGGCATACAGTTCCTTGACATTAGTGAATCCATGAATGCGGCCTGTTGGGCTCCCGTGAGCCAGCTGAGTGTGGAAGATGAGCCTTGGTCGTGGGTATTCTGGTGGCCCAGGTGGTGGTGGTGAAGGAGGAGGTAGCGGAGGCGCTGTGGGCTCCAAACAACCCTGATTCTGGTTCTGGGCCCTCTGGTCCTCCATGGCCTCAACCCCCGCTGCCTTGGAGTCCTGTGGGCTCATAGTCTCCCCGTTCTGCATCGGCCCCCAGCTCCGGTGTGATCCTTCTTTCAGAGTCCTGCTGGTGTATTGCACTAACAGAGGGGAAAAGTACTCTCCTTTTCCAGGCATAGATGACCAAGCACCCAACCAAACAACCCAGCTCACCCAGAGTTTTAGGGTGAGGAACGCAGATAAATTAGTGATGAGTGCAACCTGGTAACAGGAGCTGAAAGAGGCCAGCCAGGCCCAGAAGGGTAGAAACCCAACACCCTTTGAGTTGAGGATTGTATGTGTTAAACCTGAGCCTTTGGCAGCTCACGCATAGAGAACATGAACAAAACACACCTGGTAAAGGTTTCTTTATACATAACACGGTTAAAACTCTAATGCCCCACGTCAGTCAAGCAGGAAGACATGTCAAACACGCACATGACCCCTAATGTGTGAACATTGTTCTAAAGTATGAAAACGTCCAGTATATTGACTGCTACTAAAAATTACTCCTACACTGAGCAGTGACAGACAATGTCCCAGTGTTACAGGCAAGATGATACCACAGTAAATTGTCCCTTCCCACTGGCCTCATTGAAAAAAAAAAGTCTTTTGCTGGGGTGAATCATTGGTGAAGCACTGACCTTTTTTGAGCCAGCCAATAGATACATCAGATGACAGTTTAGGCCGGTGAACAGAAGTTTAAATTGAAAAGGTTGGTGCTTTGTACATTGGGAAGTTTTTAAAATGTCTATTTTCTGAACTTCCTCTAGTAAAATGTGTGTCTGCGTGTCTAGCCAGCCTTTGAAAGAGTGGGATGATGGAAGAGACAGAAAGAGATGAGAGACAGGGATAGCTTAGAAAGGGAATTTCCAATCACCTGACCTGAAACTGCACACACAAACACATGGATGTTTGCTATGACCCATTCACTGAAATTGTCATGAAAAGCCTCGATGGTCATACATTTTCAATTCACTCTGCTATGGTGGTCATATACCCATGACACCATATTTGTCTCACATTGTTCCATGTGAGGCAAATTGGGGAAATTTTCATCTTAGGATACAAAAAGTTGTTTTTCTGTGCAGTAAAAACAGCTTTTTGTTTCCTGACATTATACAAAAATCCACATAAATCAAATTTTAAACATTCCAGCTGGTTAGGTATCACCAGCATTGTTCCCATCTGATAATTCTATTAAAAGGCTACTTTGTGATTCTCACATAGCAGAATGATTTAAATTCCTGATGATAAACACATTTTCAATTTACTGACACTTTTACCAGTGTTAAGAAAGCTTTCTTTTCTGCCGATTTTCATACGTTCCTACTGAAATCTCCTGGCATCTGCATCACTTTAGTTCTGACAAATATTGTATTGCCATTTATTTTTCTTTCAAGTAGCCTAATGTAGTATGTCACTAAGTTGACCTAATGTACAATGTATTCACTTAGGATCTAGTTGGTGTACGGTTTGTGATATCCTTCGTTATTCCGCTTCATAAGCATTTTTATGCACCTGTGAAATAAGTTGCGTGGCTGCAGCAGTGTGTGCGTCACAACCCTGATCTTTCCAGGCCAAGGTGTTGCTAGCCTACCAAGGTTAGAGTCTTTCCTTCAGCAGCTGATGACAAAGTCTGATCTGTCTGCATTATATTTCAGCTTTATTGTTTGCCTTTGTTGCAGTTTCTACAGAAAAGCAAATAATAATGAAACATTGAAGATTCCTCTCTGCTTCCACAATTAAATAGAGAGGCGACAAAAGAGTGTAATGAAGGCCAGAAATTGAAAGTAAGTCAAAGTATGTTTGCTAAAGCATGCTTTAAAATAGATGTATCCGTATTGTGAGACTCTCAGCTCCCTGGCTCTTGAGAAATCATGTGGTTTCTTTTCAGTGTTGTAAAGTCTTTTTAGAATATTTACCAGATCGAGGGTAGATTAATCTGAATGAATCACCCAATCTGTCAATATTAGGATATTGTGTGGTATTGCGCGACACAACCTTTGCACAACAGTAACGGTAAGCTGTGTTGGATATTATTTCACATCCTTAACTGCAGGTGAATTTGTGAAGATTTAGTTTATTAGTAATTCACACGCTCATACATGTTAAAATATGCAACAGTTAAATATGAACTATAATCTTTGGCTCGTTGAGTGTTCTTCAATAAAATGATGCGGCATCTGTTTAATTTTTGATCACTTTCAAAAAGTATTTACATAAACCATAAGAGGAAAGATAAAGCTCTGTTTGGGTGGATTCCCCCATTTGGTAATCCACAAAAATCACATCTTTACAGATCCTCTGAGGACAAGTGAGTCAAATGTTATTTCTCATAAGAATTGCATTAACACTGCCTCTTCACAAGAAAAGGTCTCGTGGTTATATAGACGTCGTGTAAGGTTCACATATCAAATAAAATCCATGATTAATCAAATTGCATCAAACCAGTTGACACACTGTGAGGGTGGGCTTTTGTGACTGCTGTGTCCTTGTGCTTATCCTTTTTGTCCAATTAATAATCCATCATCCACGCTGATGATTCAACACAGAAAAGCCTGTTACTGCCTACGCGGCATTGACGCCACCCAATTACATGACACACTTCCTCCCTAAGCATGATTTCCTTTTTTCTGCTTTGTCTCCCAACAGTGAGGATGGAGGGGATGTACGGGGGCTGGCTGGTGTAGCACAGATTGTGTGAGGGTGGTGTGTTTGCTGTGTCATGAGGCAATACACTGCCTCTTCTGTTCCTGGTAACGTGGCAGTGGCTGGGCTGCCTGGTGAGGAGAAAAAAAAAGTCTTTCATTGCTAATATTTGCACACTTTCTCGAAACTGTTACTTGATAATACTCTTATGTATTAAAGGTCTCCATTAGAGTTGAAATACTCATCATTTGTCCTGATGGGACAAATCAGTGACTTAGAAGGAAATATGGCGTTCAGCAGAAAAATAAAAAATGTCCACAACACTTTTTTTCTCCTGCACCAAATATTATTTTCTTTCCCCTCTTTGTTAAGTGTAAGCTTCTCCTCACAACTTTTATGCAGAGGCCAAGGTTCAGGGTCAACTACAGAAAACACTCACACAATACTCAAGGTCACTTTAAATGGTTGCTGTGTCTGGTAGCTTTTATATTTACATATAAAGCAAGTCTACTCAATATAACACACCCTTAAACATATTCTATTTTTGAAAATGATAGTCACGAGTAACAACCGCAGTCATACAGTGTGATTACACTGAGAACTGACATCTGCCAGCCTTAAGTTTGGCCTTGTGGTGTCAGTCTGCTGATTGTACAGTAGGTGAAAGTCATTGCCATTTGTTGCAACAAATGTTACCTTTTTTTCCCAACAATAAGGATAGGGACCTAATCAATAAGGAGGTGAGACTTTGCATACGGTGTGTGGCATGAGAACAGAAGTCATCAACAGATAAACAAGTTTTTTGATTTCCCCTTTAAAGAATAGGGCACCGTGTGCTTTGGTTTTCTGGCCATTTACAAATGATTAAGCTGAATTCAGATTTTACTTTATAAATTCTGCCGACTTTTAACTTTTAAAAAGTAATTAGTTACTAACAGGTGCTCTTTTTAAAGCAGTATAATTATTCATGGTAGTATGAAAGCAAATATATTTGATAAAATCTTAACTTACAAAAGCAGCAAATTAATAAGGCAACTGCGAATACTATTTATTGTTATCATTTGTAACATTAGGGCTTATGCTAATTCTAATCACCATGCAGTAACTGTAAGCTTTCAGCATGAAAGGCAGTATGCAAAACAGCACAGGGTATTGCCCCACCCAGGTATGTAACAATGACAGTGGTTCTCTCAAACAGATAATGCTTAATGTGATGTGGAGAATGGACCAGTGTTTTTAAAATACTGTGTCCTTTCCGCACAACACGTGATAAGTCTAATTTTCGACAAAATTACACATTAAAAGGCCAACACAAGCACAGTAATAACAGGCCCTGCTTTATATGGGTCTCAAGGCAGGGACAGCCCAAATGCCATATAAGGCAATGGGCGGTTGGTGTGAGCCAACTACCCCAATCTGATTGGATGACCGGTCTGACATGACTTTTTTTTCTCAGGTCGTTGCCGATTGTGATTGGTTGTCTGACTTGGTCCGATTTAGGATCATTATCCTAATCAGCCGTGGATGAAGTGAGAAGTGGGAGAAAAAAAGAGCAGAAGCTACAGAAGAACGGTGGAGTTTGGCGTGGAGAGTCGTTTCTACACGAACCGACCACCACTGGCTGAGGGGAGAATGCTCGAAAACAAAAGAGAAAGGCTGAAAACCTTTCTTCGGAAGATCGACGAGAAGGCCATCGTCAGAATAAAGCACTTCATGAAGGAGAGGTAGGCGGAATGAATGTGGCTAGCTGAACCGCTATCTGCCGGTGAGCATCATCAACAAGGTGGATGCTAACGCTTAGCGTTTATTTGCTAACAACATCCTGTCTCACAAGATTTGATCGTTGGGGCTAATGTTAATATACTGTTAAATATAGGACTACGACATATGTTTTAAGAGATTATTTTACGTAAAAACATGCCGAAGTGTACATTTCTCTGTGGCACAAGCTGTTAGCCTGCTAGCCAGGCTGAGTATGTGTTGGTTTTTAAATACACTTGATACAGCGTTTGAGTCACATTCCGGTAAACTCACAGATGCGTAAGTTTAATTAGAATTGTCTTACGTTTAGAACTAAAGCAGGCTACTCGTGACTGCATACGATGGTGGTTATTGGGTTTTTATTGCTGCTGTTATTGTTAATTTGCTTAAGAAACACAGGGGAATCTGCACTGTGCCCTTAGTATGATTCTAATGTCGTTAGCTTATTCAGTGGTTGAACTGATGATCTAAGCACCTGACCATGATGACATGCGTAATGACACCCCCCCCCCCCCCCCCCCATGTTCAATATAATTGATATTTAGCGCAAGCAGAATAAATTCTTTCAAATTATTTTCATAGGTCAGTTAGTTCCTTAAAGTTCCACTACAGACCTTCGGGTAGTTGGTTTCCTTTGAAACGATTCTCAGTCTGGTAATTCCCAATAATACAAGGATTGTCCAGTATCCTGGTTGTGTTATGTTATGCATGTTATTTTTGTCCGGTAGTAGCTGGATTATCCAGTCATTTCAAATAGGTGGCATTGCATGTGGGGAAAATGGTGTAAGGAAAAGCTGGTCCAGATTTGGTCAGTTAAGCCTTTGCCTACTACTCAGAAATCATGACTTCATCCAACCCCCCCATGTGGGCTGGGTTCCCATCAACATTTGTTGTTCAATCATGGTTAATCCAGGCTTGTCCTGTTCCACAGTTTTCCAGCTTTACAGTTTCTCATGTAAACATCACTACATTTCAGTCTTAAGCATTTGCAAATACAGTGTAGTGTGTTCTTTATACACAAAGCGAAACATGCACGCACGCACTTGTCTAACATTGGACGAGTACGTACATTATGTTTTCACAGGACGGCTTATTTTTAGACCCCATGAGTCAACCACAGGTGGTACATAGTGTTATATAAATGCTCCCAGAGTCTCACTGTTGGTACTTCCTGTCCTGAGCTTTGCCTTTAACGTTCCTCCCCATAGATAGCCATTTGCTGAAGTATAAGAGCCCTGCCAATCAGAAGTGGCGTGCTGGTTATCAGTACAGTTATGGTGTGTCTGCTGTGTAGCATGGTGGGTGATTATCAGTTTTCACTACATAAGCACATTTGTTATGACAGTGAGGCTTAAGTGAGCTAATGCTCTTACCTTACAAATGCAGCAACCACCTAAAGTAATTTAATTCCCTGCTGTACTTTCCCGTCAATCTCCAGATCAAAGGTGAAATTTTAAAGGAACACAATTGATGATGACGGCAAGTGCACAGCAGGCCTTAACTGAACATCTTCTTTCAAGCTGATTATAAGTTGCTTTGTGTGCAGGTTCACACAGCACACTGTCAGAAAAATATGAATTGCCTTGGAAGAACCTGGTACAGCTGCAAAGCTTCTTGAATTGGAGTATCCTAGAATAGGCTGGGTGGGGCAGCTTTGCAAGCGTCCTGTTGGCTCCAGGAAGATGCTCCCAGGACAGAGCTTCATTGCTGCTGTGGGCTGTGAAAACTGTGCGGGTTTAAATTATGATATGTGTCCAGACTTGGAGAGAAAACCCAAGTCTGAGGATGAAAACCACATCTGCAGGACTGTTTATCGCTTAATGGAGGGTTGCAAACTAACCATTTGGTCAGGGTTGAAGTTATGTGTTGCTTCTGTCAAACTATTGCTGAAGACAACCCCACTACCCTTGTAACACAGCCAAGAGGAAAAAAGCTCTATTCTTCTTAGCTGTTTCACGTCTGTTACTCGCAGTGGCCTGCTGAATTCCACTTCAAGTCATTCCCATGGGTTATTCTGATTTCAGACACACATAGCTTTACTTAGGCTCATCTAAAAGTGTGACTAAAGCTTATCTTTTTTGTGCTTGACTTTTTGTACTTTTTGATGGTGCCTCTCTGAGACTAACAAACTAACTGTCGTTATTGATATGCACTATTTGCTGTATTCACTTTTTCCTTGTGAGCAATGCTTTTTTTTTTGTACTTTACAAACCAGTGTACAAGTGTGAATGACTCAATTGAATTGTTATCCTTTTGAAAGAATTGGATTGCAATTTATGTTGATATGATATAGAAGTATACTCAAGAACACGAGGTGTAGATCAGTTGTGTATGTTCAGTAAACTGTTGCTAATCATTAGCATCTACTGCGGATTAATTTGTACCCTCCATAATGCATAGATGACCCTTTTCGCTTTGTCATTTAACAGGCAGTGTGTCAACGTTTTAAGAGGGATAGCATGTTGGTCATGAACTAGTTTGTACCTGATTTTTAAGACTACTAGTGATGAGACAACTTTTTTAGAACCTAACTGAGTTTTGTTCCCTCAAATGGAGCTTCCAGTTCAGTACAATGGTCTGCTTTTGTATTTAATGATTTTAGAAACCCATATGGGTTATTGCAGCCCCCACCGTCACACTATTTCCTTTGTAAACATGCCCAGTCACTATACAGTCAGTTTGAAGAAAGACACTCTGTCTCTGTGCTCAGTTTGCATTGAGGAAGTCTGGGGGGATGCTGCATGCTCAAAGCCACATGACTTCCTACTCCAGAACACGCACACACACTTATTCAGAAACGCATGCAAACAGTTGCATGCGTTTCTATTTAATTGTTAATGCACATTATGTTGTCATTGCCATGATATATTGTGTTTAGTGTTAAAGTCATTGTTTGATTTTAATAACTTAACTGTTCAATGGAGGAAACACGGCTGCAACGATCAGTTTTGCTGTGGAACAAACAGATTTTGAATGGATGAAGGGGAATCAGTGCAGTTGGATTATCTTTGAGTTCATAGATGGTGAGTTCAGAAATGGGGATGGTCTTTAAAAACAGTCCTTAACTGTCCAGGAGAGGGAGCTCTCAAACTGTGTGGCTCTGATCATTCTTGGAGATTTAATGGGTGAAAAGCTTGTGCAAGCCTCACGTGTCAACCTGGGACTCGCGTTGTAACGACGGCAGCGTCGGTTGTGTGAAAGGATTCTGCATAGAGGCAACTTGGTCTTCAGGGTGCTAGCACCAGCTGACATAACTGATGTTTTCTGTAGCAGGACTCCTGGGATCATCTGTCTCATCTTGAGACACAAATGAAAGCATTGAATCTTTACACCCCAAGGAGTTAATATGCTGACTGGAGTGTCCTGTGCTTGAAAAACTAGTCTCCACCTCAGTCATGGCAAGATCTGAGTCTTAAATCATACTGTATATTCATACTGGTTAGTTCTTTAAATTATAGGCTAGAGGATTTTAGGCTTAAGTGCTTTCTCAGGAAGATGAAAATAATATTGATCTTCTTCACAAACATTGTCCAAGTCTTACTGTAGATAAAATGGAGTGAGAAACATAAGTTTATATTGCTTTTTGGAAAGCTTACACAATGTATGATGTCACTATCGGTGTACTGTTTGTTAAGAAGTATGACCTTTTGCCCACTCTTATGTGGTTATGTTGCAAATATTTTCGATGTATACATTACATTCAGTTATATATCCAGCTTTTCCATTTTAAGGTCAACTTTATGTCACGGTAATTTAATATTTTGTGGTTAAGATTGTGAAATGTCATAGTCTTTTAAGAGCTTTATGAAGTTTGATTAACAGATAAAACGGTGGCTCATTTAGCCAATAACATCCTTGAATATAGCATGCAACCCTACTTTTAGATTTTAGTGTTTGTATCCAAGATAAATGGATATTGGCTCAAAGACTCTGAGAGACCTCAGGGCTGACTTTTTCCTCCAGTAGGTAATTGCTACTCGTTTACAGTGAGAACGTGGCCGTTGATGTTGAGATGGGAGAGGTTAGTAGGTGGTTCACAGTTGGACTCTCTTTGAGTTCACAGATGGTGACGTCTTAGGAATGGAAATAAACTACTGATGAGGAGCAACTTCCAGTCAAGACATGCGATGTTTTGGCTTTGGTTTTTCCAAGCTTTTTAGTGTTCCCTGCTGTCAAACAGCTGTTCTTGTGCTCCATTGCCCCATTTACATCCCCCACAAAGGCTAAGCCAGCTATTGTCATGCATATTGTACTTGATGCTTTTAAAGTGATCTCCCTGTTGGTGGTGAGAATGGGGTATTGAATTCTGTGGGTATGTTTTCCAAACCAAGAATAGCCTTGTAATGTTCCTCCCAACCCCCACTTGTCCACCAACTATCTCCCACTGTTAACAGTTTCCACGACAACACTGCTTAATGCAGCACCAGAGAGAACAAGGGCTGTGAGAGCATTTTGGGTTTGAAACTGAAAAAAACTATTTCTCTCGCTCTTTTTAGGTCTTTTTTTTAAAAACAAAAATTTTTTAATATACCTTTTTTATTTGGTTTATTTAACTTGATTCTTGGCTTACAGTGTATTTCCTGCTGTGGCTTTATCTTTATGCTGTGTTCTTTTATGATTTCAACAGTCTTCGTAAGAAAGACCTTTACTCCCATCTGAGTTGGCTGTTAGGGGTATAAGTGCGTAAGGCACTGTCATACTCTGTCATTCAGCTGTGTTTTTTCAGAGGTGGCTATAACCTTTTTGGGATTGTTGGAGAACGGATAGGAGAACTTTAGTTGGTCATGGAGAAAGGGAAAGACTTGCCGAACCAACAGGGTTCTTCAGTTGATGTCGGTTGCTCCGTGGATTCGAAAAGGTAAAGTGATCAAAAATATCTACTTCCTAATAACAGCTGGAACTTCTACAATAGTTACACAGGGTGTAACAATGCTGACTGAGTGTTTTAACAATGATGATGCGTTTTTGCGCTGACCCGTGGGAACAACTTTTTCAGTTTGTAACTTTTTTCCCTTTTTTCTCATGTCATCGCATCAGTTAAGATCTGTGTTTGTGACCAACAATCCTTACACTTTTGATTTCACAACAGATCATCTGAAGATCCTGGAAAAAAGTTAGTCTGACAGCATCAAGACCAAGTCTATGATGAATTATTTGTGTTTCCTTAGTTGCCCAAATCAAAGCAGATAAGAAGATCAAACTAAAGTATCTGTCAAAAAGTCAAAATACGACTTCAAGAGAGGTTGTTGTTTGTGCTCTAGAAAGGAGACAAATTTTACTTGTGATAAATAACCTCCTGCATGTCTGTTGCTATCTGCTGGTTTCCCTATGCTCATTTAGAAATGTTGGGTGGGGAAAAAGCAGGACTCCTTTTCTTTTTCTTAGTTTGTAATTTGACATAACACTTGAACGGCAAAGTAGGTCAGAGGTTATGTTCTCCGTGTGAACAGTACACGCCTCTACCAGGCCGCCTCCTGCTTGTTAAATGTGGCAATTTAGAGACGCCATTGTTGTGCAGGTCATTTTATTCATTGAGAAGTTTTCTTCCTTGTTGCTATCATCTGGTGATCACCCCCCTCCCCCGATGAGACTTACCCATCCGGCTTAAGGCTCTAGCATGGTTGCCGCGTCTGCCTGCGCGAGCGGTGTTGATGACGTCACGAGTTCGTGCCCGCCATAGGACCCTATATAGTGGCGCAAGTCATTGCGCCAGTAGTTGCAATTTTCTCAGTCACAGAGGTGGTGCTGCCAGGTGAAGGTTACCTCTACTCTACAACCACGGAAGTGGAGAAGAAAACAATGCCGCTGTCAAGAGCAAGAATACTGTAATTAATGATACTGCTGCAGTTTTCGGATCATTTTAATTTTTTAATTCAGTTAATAGAGGTGAAGGTTTGAAGCCCCCGGCATGAACAGAGTCTCTGCCCTCTTCTTTGTCTTCACGTATCTGTCCCGTAGCTTCTTCCACACATTCTTACAGAACTCTCCCTCTTTCCCCAAAGTTCTGCCCATCTCTGTGCACGAGTTTTGGGAGTTTACGTTGCTCCCTGTGCTGTTTCACTGCAGTTTCGTACAGCTGCCTGTACAAACGCACCTCCTCACTGAGCCTGGTCTCACATCGGTCCATCCGGTTCGTTGTGCTCGGCGCCGCCAAGTTACAAAAATCGACTGGTGCACGACAACGCGCTGCGCCGTCTTTTCAAGGGAAGCGCCAGGCCTGAAACGTCATTTTGACGTCACAGTGCGACACCGCCGTGACAGACGCGGCAACCATGCTACCGCCTTTAGAGTCTCTCGGGACAGTTGTCCTTGGCATGAAATGTACAGATTTGAAATAGCATTGTATATTAATTGATTATTTCATTATTTACTGATTTTAATTATTATTATTGTTATTACCATTTATCCATGGTTAAATTTTTGCAGTAATTGGACCAGAATAATGACATTAATAGTAATTTCTTGAATTGCTATTGCTCGTGTTTTTAAAAACAAACAAAAAAAACAACTTTTAATCTTGCTATTTTTTTTTCCCAGTATAAACCCTACAGAGACAGCAGTGTTGGTGAGGGTGCAGTAATTAGAACCTAGCATCCATCATCAAAGTAATATTCAGGGACTTATAAGTAAAAGTATCACGGAAAAATAAAGTTTAAAATGTGTAAAAATACAGCAGACATCCTAATGAAACACTGTGGCTTTCTGTGTGTTTAAAAGAAGCAGCTTTAACTTCCTCATGGTCATAACCTTTCCAGACTAATTAAAGAAACAGATGTTAAGAGAGTATGACTGCATCAAAACTCTGCCTGTATTATCCTGCTGCGAAACAGAACTGGGTCATGTTTAATCATGCACACTTGGCCAACCTTTAACTGTGGGTTATGAGATTGTTCTCTCTCTGGCTTTGTCAAAAACTCCATCCACAGTGGCTGTCTTTAACAAGAGTTAAGAATAAGGCAACAAGGGAGATAAGGGTTGCATAAGTTTTTCCCGGAGCTTTTAAGATGGCTGCCACTCGATTGGCAATCAAAGCAGGTACGGGTAGGTAAAGTTGCATAACATTTCTTTGTTCCTCTGGCTTACCTTTTCTCTAGTTCCTCAGGTGACTCTGAGGAACATTAGAAATTTATAGGGAAGATGAGTAGGGTATTTACCCAGTATTTGACTTGATTTAACAGAGTTCAAGTGTTTAGCTTTCTGTGAAATGACTGCGGTAGATCTTAAAGACTACTGACTTAGTTGCAGTAAGAAATTTTTGATTGTTGGCCTTTAATTCATTACAGAAGATGTGGAAATTGAAGCATCCCTACTTGGGACCAGATTGTGTAGTCTGAGCACTTCACAAGAATTTTACTTTCATACTTCCTTGGGCATAGAACTGTCATATCCACTTCGCTCCAAAAGATTAATCTAGATGTGATTTTTGTGGCTTGTTGGGATATTTTGTGGGATGGGCCTCGTTCTTCTTCTACGTGTCTGTGCCTGTGGTGCATTCCAGTTTGTGTGAGTCTTTGCATAAGAGAGGGAGGAGAAAGAAGGGGTCGTGTGTATCTAAGAGCTGTGGGGGAGTGCCTAAGTTTGACGTCACCCACTACGGAGTGTCACACCACTTTCAACACAAAGTGGCTTCCTCTCAACGAGCACATTCATACAGCAACACAGCCAGGATGTTGCAGAGAACTTGATTAGCAGAATAACAAAAGAAGAAGAACGAAGAGGACTAAAAAAAATTGATTTTTTTTTTTTTTTTTTGTAGGGGGGGATCAACTACATATTTTCCCATCTTACTGAATTTCATTGTAGTTATTATTATACTTGTAAAGCTTTTGTGTGCGTCTGTGTTTTACCTGAGGCCGGTGAGTGCAGCTTATAAAGGACAGTCACTAAGAAGCTTTTTATTTTTCATTTGTAAGAACGGGAAATGCCTACCGTCAGTAGGTATATGAGTTTTCGTTCATCAAAGCGATTTAAGTCGAGCAGGTAAGTTGTTTATTGATTTCAGTTTCTGGCAGTTGTGTTAAAGTTGATTTGCTCTTTGATATTTATCAGTCGAGACAGAACATCTACTCCAAGTCTCATATTGAGACTATACAATGAGTTATGTATCATCAGTTATGGGAAGCGTGTTTATGGGCTCGCATTCGTTTTATCTTTGAGGTGACACCATATCCTTTCAGTAAATTGTGGCTTGTTAAGTTACTGGTCAAGGACAGATTACAGACCTCAAAGAGCATTTTAACTGCAACCTTCCTTTAATGGGACACTCTTTTTTTTCCCACTTTATAGATGTGCTATATTTGTAAAGGTTTGTTGGTTGTAGAACATACACAGAGAAGCTTACAAAACAGCCAGGAAGTGCGTTCGAACTGTCTTGAGTGCTGACGCAACATGTATCAATAAAAGTTTACTTTCGGAGGATGATGGACATTTCCCGCACATCGTAAAGATAATCCCTTGACAGTTTGATGTCATCCCGTCGTTACAGACTTCATTTTGAACAGGATCAGTGATCTATTTATCTTTGACTAGATTCTACAGGTGATGAGTGTTTTTAACTGGACGCTCACGAGTTGTTGTTGCTTTCCAGTGATTTCCTCTGGTTTTTATTTTGATGTCAAAAAGCCTTTTCAGGTCTGTTGCTCATCTGTGGTCAAGTGTTTCACTTTCTGTGAAATGACTGTGGTAGATCTTAGTACTAAGTTCGAATGTGTTTTTTCACAGAGGCAATGAGTGTTTTCATTGGTTGATCTTTTTGTGCATCACATACTAGTTGGATTGCAAGTAATCGTGTTGTGGCATGTCTGTCTTCACAGTAACTCTCCCACAAAGCGTTCTCCATGCTAATTGTACATTTACATGCAAGTGCCCTGCTAAAATGTTTAGCATTTGGCTAAATCACTGTGTTGTTTCCCCCTTTTTTTTTTTTTGCAGCAGCTACCCAGTCGAGAGCAGTGGTGGCGGGCTGCCAGCCAAAGCAAAGAAAAGCAGGAGCAGCCTGAGCAAGAAGGTGGAGACGAGGAAAGCCTTGAGTCTAGAGGCAGCCCAGCTTGAGATCGAGCAACAGCACAAAACCCTCATAAGACAAGTAGCCATCAGGTAGGACTCACGCAGAGTGAATTGGATCGTTTACAAAATCACAAGAAGTGTGTGTGGACCTAGAGACGATGTCCAAATATTCTACTTCCTCTTAACGCACAGCTTCAGTTTATCCTAAATTTGAATGATCTCCATTTACATATGTGGTGGTATTATAAGACAAGAAATGCTACTTCACCGTCTTGGGGAGTTTAAAATCACATATGCTGTATTGGAAACTCTAAGCTATTCCTAACATGCATCACAAGACCCGAGCCAACTCTCAGCTGTTGTGCAGTCGTGACACACACATGACTGCACAGGCCTTGTAAAGCTGACAGCCGTCTCACATGATTCAGATGTTTGAAATAGATTTGTGATAGCTGTTTGAAGTAAAAATGATAAAGTAGCGATGACGGTTATGATCACATTTCTCCCTTTTCTTACTGCGTGGTCATGGGCGACACACTGATGCGACTTAGGCAGTTTTGACCTCCCGCTGTAAGAAAAGAAGGCCACCACTGTCAGAGAAAACCTCAGTACAGGGCAAATCTAAGGAATCATTTGATTTCGCCCATTAGCTTTCATACAGTATTTAAACTCTTATCTGTTGGTTTTTGAGAATTTTACCACAGGAATATGATAAAAATGTGTATTCGTGTTGCATCTCCGTATCTTAACACATTAACGCAATCTTACTGGAACCAGGTTTATTTTTAACTGACAAGTGAGCTCTTTGTATCTGCAGGTCTGAGACGTTTGATGTCGACAGCAAAGTCTTTGAGAAGACGGAGGGCCCCAGCACACAAAGTGTAAGTTAACTTTAACGAATCGACTTTTCAGATGGAAATGAGACATTGATGTTACTTTTTAGGGCACCGAGAGACATTTTGATTTAAATTCAAAAGAACAATCTTCTCTTTCCAGAGTTTCACAAAGCACAACAAGACATTCCACAAGTTGTTTCCGGACATTCCTGAGACTGAGGACTTGATACACGGTAGGTAGACAAAAATGAACAAGAATCCAATTGAAACTGGAT
This sequence comes from Odontesthes bonariensis, assembly GCF_027942865.1. Taxonomy (NCBI): domain Eukaryota; kingdom Metazoa; phylum Chordata; class Actinopteri; order Atheriniformes; family Atherinopsidae; genus Odontesthes; species Odontesthes bonariensis. The sequence continues at coordinate 23,523,195 of NC_134520.1, read as the reverse complement.
AAACCTGTATATAACTGATACGGTCTGCTCCCCTACAGCATACATCTGTGCCCTGCAGAGGGAAGTGCCCTACCATGGTCGGCTGTACATCACTGACACCCACGCCTGTTTTTATTCCTCCGTTTTGCTCAAGGACACTAAGGTAGACATCAACTCTGGCCTAACGTTTTTTATTTTAATTTAATTTTTAGCCCATTGTTTGACTTGACTGACTTCTAAGTCTGACCTTTTATGTACGGTTTTGTGCTTTTGCAGGTAGTGATTCCAGTTTCCTGCATCCACATGGTGAAGAAGCAGAATACAGCGTTGCTGGTACCAAATGCTTTGTCACTTCGTACCATAGAAGGAGACAAGGTCAGTCTCTCACCTTTAGCCCCACATATTGTTAACACTTTTTAAAGCCGTACAATCCGGTATCTTGCTCATGAGTCACAAGTGAGTTTTGTTCAACAACATTGAACTTTGCTGCAGATGTGATACAATCTATGACATGGTGCATTTTTACGCTTTTAGGTTTCCCCATAAGTAGGCGGCTAACAGTTCCTCTTTTTCTTCTTCTTTTCCTTCTCATTGTTCAGTACCTGTTTGTGTCGCTGAGGAACAGAGAATCATGTTACAAGCTGCTGCGCTCAGTCTGTCCCCAGATAGAGGTGAGAGGCTCAGGTCAAATATTACACACTACCCAAAAATCAGCAGTGTTACAGTTTATCAAAACCTGTTTTTAAGAGCAACTTCACAGATATTCTCACCAATTACAGTCAGATTTGTTGCTAAGTTTTTTTTTTTTGTTTTTTTTTTTTTAATAAGGCTGTAAAAATACATGCTTTCAGATGCTAAGCTGTGTCTGTGAAAACATGGCAAATCATCGCCTTTTTTTTTTTTTTGTTCAAGTACAACTTTAAATTAGAGCTTGAGGTGGCTGTTTGTTTATATCTATAATGCAAATCTCTCTTAATGTTACGGCAATAACATTGTATGATATTTGGATTTGTTGTTACAGAGTGGCAGCACAAATAGTAGCCCCATCTTCTCCTCAGGCGAAAACAGCTTTGACAAGAGCAAACTTGTGGTGAGATGCCTTTTCCTCCGTTTTGAAAAATACACACCGTTAACGTATTGTCATAGAGTTCAGCATACGTGATGTAGAGTATTATTATGGGCTCATATTGTATATGTGAACCCTCTCCTCCCTCCCATCTAAACCGCCCGACTCTGAAATTGTGACCCATCGTTTCTCATGAACAGAATTCCAGTCAGTCCAGTTTGGAAGACAGCTTCGACCACTTTGATGGTTCTGAAACTCAGTCTTTACAGGACCAGACTCTGCAGACACCTCACAGAGGTAAGATTTCCATGTTGAACACTCTGTTACCCTGTCAAGCAACAAAGAGTTAATCTAGTAAAAGTTATGCCTACATGGAACTATTACGTATGATGGAGAAATATTTGTTAATAACCCAGGATGTTGCAATTCCTCATACAGTACATTTGGAATGATGCTGATTGGTGGTTGTCAAACACAGCGAAAGCTTGTTTTAGCCTCTCTTATGCTCTCTTTTGTGTTCTCGACATGCAAGGTTCAAAGTGTATTGGCATTGATTTCTTTTTCATTATTTCTTCCTTCTTTAGAGGCGGTGCCTAATGGAAAAGGCTCAACTTTCAAGAGCTTGCACATGCAGCAAAGTGATGACTCTTCCTTCGAGGAGCTTTCAGAGTCAGGTAATACACGCACTCACACAGGGGTTGGTAATTGGCATTAGTTCCCAGTTTATGTCTAAAACTCTGACCAACCAATTGCAAAGCCAGTAGAAAAGATGGATGTCCATCATTTTTGTCCAATCACTTTTATATTTGAGATTTTACATATTCATATATTACACCGTTTCTTTTTTTTAAACGTAATGGTCATCATTATGTCGATAAAGTTTCTGATATACCCATGATGTTCATGCTATGTTTACGTTTCCCTTCACTTTTCAGGAGGATCGTGGGTCTGGGTTGTGACAGAAAAAGCAAAAACTCTGCTGGTTCAGAGAGAGGCCAGCACCCTCAACACACTCCTCTTCATTTACTTGATTTTGTAAGTTGGTCTCTTGTCTGTTCCGTCATTTCTCCAAGCTCCCTTTTAATCCAGGCCCTTATCTACTTATGAGCTAAGCTCTGTTTATCACTTTCAAAGTCAAAACCTGTGAAGCAAAGGTTTAGAAATGTCACCTCCTCATCAGTCAGATTATCTTCCAAAATCTTATCACAATAAGAATCTAACCTGTTCAATTTTGTGATGTGAGACACTGCATTAGAGCGAACATTTGCATGTCTGCCTTTAAATCCAGTGATTTCTTAATCTACTTCTCTGTATTGTAAAGGCTTCATTGAGCATGCAGTTGGTTTAGAATGACAACACTGGTACAGCTGGCACCAGACTGAAACTATTGTCTGATCTTTGTTTGTCTATGTTGCAGGGTTGTGCTGCTGCTGCTGTCGTCTGGCTACATTGGTTTGCGTATTGTAGCCCTGGAGGAACAGCTCACATCCCTCGGCGCATTGCCTGAGTTCACCTTACAGAGCGGGTAAGTTGTCTCTCCTTTGTGATTCTGTGGGAAGCATTTCATAGATTTTCAGTTCAACAATGTCTCACATCCACTTTGCAATTTAAAAAGGGACCCAGGAAAGTTTGTCCAGTTTGTATCCCAAAAAATCCTCAGTAAACATTTGGCTTGGAGCTTGTAATAAGTGTGAACTCTGCACATTACTGCCACCTAGTGGCCAGATGTTTGTCCTTTTTATTAGAAAGCCCAACATTGACCTCTTTTATTTTTTTAACTGAACTGCAGAATGAGAATAATTTTGTTCACTTAACTAATGTACCGAAACTCATTGTGTAGTAAATTACGTAGCATATTTACAGAATATCGCCCCTTTCTAAAACAAAAGTGAAATCCTAATGAGCAAACTAAAACAGGCCACGTCCTACATTAATCACCTTTCACCACTTTTCTTTTCATAGATTCTTTTACATTTTTGTCAACATTGTTATACCTCCTTTACATTTTCCCTGCACTTCCTCTTGGTCCGTTAGCCGGTTTCTCTGCCAACACAATTTAACTTTTTTTAGAGTTACAACTAACAGTAATTTTTCATTACTGTCAAGTTTTATGGCCTTTTCAGGTAACTCAAGATATGACTGTTTAGTTTTAACTTATCTATTACCGTACTATGTAGTGTGAGGTTTTTGTTTTTTTTTGTCTGTCAATGGAAAATAAGTTCCCGTCATGGGTGTAGCCTGACCTTCAAGTAAATATTTTAAGTAGCGTGTCTTTGTTGTTGGTATGCTGTTCTAAACGGTTTCCCTATCTTTTGACAGGTATCACAAAGACGCATAACACTCAGTGACGGAAGGAGAGATTGGTTGACTCATGATTGGAAGAGAATTTCAGCAGAACCCAGAGGGCAAATTGTAATGTACTCAGACTCTGCTCCCACGATGGCCTGTGCTGTTAACGTAGAGGTAGAGCGCTCAACCTGTGCAATTTCAGAGATGTCGACTTGAAGGGCTATTATCCCCCTCGGTGCAGTAAACTAAAGGACATGCCGCAGATCAGTCACGCAGAGCCAAGCCTAATGTATGCTCACGCTGCCTGGTTGCAGCGTGTCTGTCGTTCAAACCAAAGCCAAATGGCTCGAACTCATTAAGGTGCCACATCAGCCAAGTTGACGGGCATCTTTCTTTCAGAAACTTTTCCACTTCTGTGAATTTATGTCGTCCTTTGTCTTCTTCTCCCTGAGCATGCAGTCTGAACAGGGCTATACCAGTCAGCGTTAGCCTGCTGTAGTGTTTGTTACTGCACCTCAACACTGGAGACGTAGTGCTATGCATAGCCAAAGATGCACACTGTGCACGTCTTTTGCATGAGTGCACGGAGCTGACTTTTCTATCTCTTACATAACCCTCCATTTCTAAACTGTATATTCAGTCCTGTTTTCATCTTTATATTCAGTAAGTTTTGGGTACTTCAGATGGTTCTTATCTTTCTAATCAGGTGTGGGCTGAAATGACTGAAATCCCAAATGCAGATCAGTCCACGGAGACTTGACACTTTCCTGATAGTCTTGTCCTTTCTCTCCATCTCCAATAAGTAATGATTGCAGTATTACTTTCCTCATCTTTGACATGATTTAAAACTGTTTTAATGATCAATGCTCAGAGGTTATTTTCCCTCCAGTCTTTACATGAATGCATTATCAATGCACAAGTACTCAGTACAATAGGATATGAGGAGTTTGTCGTCTCAGAGGCATAGACTTGTTTTTTCTTCACGGCCCTTCTATGACTTTGGTCTTCAAGAGTAGATTTAAAATCTGTTTGGTTCAGATGTTTTGTTGATGTTCTGTCTGCCAGGGAAATGACCCACCTGTGTTAAAGTACAAACTCTTTGACAGGCCTGTTGAGGACCAATTAGCATTATCAGGCTATTTTAAAGTAGCACCAATACTGTATTTCTAATGCATGTGTCTGCAGTCATTGACACTTGACTGATAGTGTATATGCAATGCTGCTCTTGTCACCTAGAAGTGCGAATTTGTAACATTTGCTGCAAGGTCCATGTTTTCAAAAGCAACACAAGTGGTCCCAAAATGAAGATTTCAATATGCAACAAATTAATATGCATGGAGAAAAAAATGTAATTCATGTTTGTGTGCAGTTTTTACGTGGAGCTTAATGTATGTGGGGAAGAAACTGTGTAAGAAAAAACAAAGAAGTAAGTGAGAGGAATGGCTCAAGAGAGCGAGCGCACTTTAAAAAAACAAATGTCGTGCCTGTCGCAGTCTAAAACGCCTTGTTTGGATTGAGAAGAAATGGCAACACTGGCGTTCTGTGGTATCTGATGGTGCTAAGACTTTTTTTATTTTTTTTATTATTGTTTTCACTCAGGGGTAGTGGGCTACCTGCCATGTGGCTTCAGGTGTTCCAGCTTGTCATTTCAAAGTCAAGTGCTCATGATGGGTTTCACATTTTGCATCGTGTTGATGGTTTCTTCATTAATCCTTAAAGGGGACAAAAAGCAATTTTCCACTTGACTTTAATCGCTAGACCTGCACTCAGCTCCTCAAAATGCTTTCTTTTTCTTTCTTCCCCTGTTTGGATCTTTTTTTTTTTTTAACTAACGTAACAATGCATATCCAAACCACATCTCAACAATCACCTTCATTATGGAAGCTCATTCCGATGAGTTGTTGTCAATCGGTCAACTTTTGCTACATCCTCATCCAATAGTCCTTTATCATATTGAGCAAAGGTTATTGCCATGCCATTTACAGTACTGTCAGTAATTACTATCCCCCACCAGGGGGCAGCACACACACCCACTGCCCTCAAATGACTGGATGAGGGCAGTATTGGTGTGGTTTTGCACTATTCAGAGTGTTGTAAATAATTTTGTACCAGTTGTTAATGTCCTTAATTCTATTGTGTTCCAATATATATTTATTTGCATTCTGTGTAATTCAAAGTAGTCTCTGTGAGATCACTTTGCTATTGTTCAAAATAAAGCAAATGTTTCAAAATAAATAACGTGTATCTGCATATTTTTCTTTTTCCACCACTCAGTAAGTATTAACACAAAATTAACTCATGGAGAGACAAACAAATTGGAAAGTAATAAAAGCGATCACACTGTGTTAAATGAAAGCAGATCTACAGGATGAGATGGATCTGCTTGCATCTCGCATAGAAATCGAGAAATTGGTCTTGTAACTTGGTCCTCTATGTGTAGCTTTTAATATATATTCAAAACATTAAAAGCTAGATGGGATGTGAAGTCTTGGATTTCCAAAATGCAGATTTTAAATTGATAGCTGAAATCAAGACGGTTAGCGGTTTGCTATTAGGGTGAATTATCCAGTAACCGAGCCAAATGGATCCCAGCTTTTTATCATGTAATCGGGAATTATAAAAGTTTGCATATGCCAGGGAAATTAAGGCCCTGAATGACCTCCCGTTGTTATGAGGCACTACTGCAGCAGTAGTGTTTTCATTCTTGTGGCTTAAAAGCATCATGTAGTAGAGGATATCTCAGAAACTAATGAAATGCTACATATGAATTCATTTTAACCATCCTTTCACATGGTTGGATAAAAAAAGAATTATGATAAAATGATTCCATCCCTGGCACCCATAGAGAAAGTGGATCTGCTGGAGGTAAGAAAGGTAAGATTCTTACATTTTTTGGAGTTAAGTAAGAAAGAACTTATTGAATGTGTAGCAGAGCTGCAGTGAAACCACAGAAGACTCCATGATTTCTATTTATTCCATTCTAAGTTATCAATAGCAGCAGCAACATCCGTTGCAACATTACTAGAGCTAATCAGGAAGTTGATCTTGTTCAGCTGTCCGGGTTATTTGAAGGAGCAGGCTCTGCAGTGGTCCGCTGGTAAGCACAGAGCTGAAACCCACCTAAAGGAAATGACAGAGGCCTTTTAGACTATCTGTGAATGACAGGCATATCAACCTATGTCAAGAAAAGCACTTAAAAGCATGGATTGTTAGTGGACATTTTTTAAATCCAGGAGAGCCAGAGGTCATTTGTTAGATTTGTTCTAAAGTCTTTGGACTAATGTGTTGATGCTGTGTGTTAGGTTGTGTTGCTCTATACAAGAGAAAGCATAAAGTTTGATGTTTGACAGAAACTAAAATCATAGTATCTGATTATTAACTTACTAACCCCCTTCCCCAACAGCGTGCAATGTTGTGTCTTTCAGGAATTTCTCCAACAGTGTACATAGCCTGTAAAATGGAGATTAAATACAATACAGACCTGCTGCAAAAGCCAAAATGACAGCAACCCAGCCTATGATGTAGGACCAGGAGAAGCGCCAGTCCAGGAAACGTTTGCCGAAGAAAGTGACGGTCACTCCTGTGTAAATTGCCAATGCCAGCAATGCAAGAAAACCTGGGATAGAAAACAATATGAAACTCCATTGAGTTAGTCATGAGAACAGACCCAAAAAAGATGCACATTTTCTGAGAGGCCTTTCCACAAATGGAAAAACAAAAACAATTAATATAACCTGTAAGAATTTTACAAGTTACCTTGGACTTAAACTCTTGGTGACACCAAACTCCAACTATATAAAAGGCTCAGATTTGAGAGACAGTCTAATACAAAAGCAGTGTTAGGAGTATTCCTTGACATTCCTTGGTTACCTGACAGGACCAGAGCGATGCCACCCGTGCGGACTCTCTTGTTCTTGGTGCCGTTCGTGAAGGCGGTTAGGCCGAGCACCACACCGGCAAAACAGCTAAGCACTGCCAGCAGCATGAAGGCTCGTGTAGCATCCCAGAAAGCTGGACACATAATGGTCAGGACCACCTTTACATGCTCAGTATATACATACAAATACTAAACAACTGGGTTAATTTAACAGGTGATGAAAACAGTTAAAGCAGACAAAAATATCCAAAGGCAATTCCTGCTGTGCTTACCCACAGTTGTGGTGTGGGCATGGCATTTGTGGTTGATGCAGAACCTCCAAAGCCCTTGATTGGCTGAGCTACCCGAGTACCGATACTGCATCCAGAAGTCCGTTGCTGTGGAAACAATGAGAAGCACAAGGGCGGCCACACCACACAGAGTGCCCCCTCCTGCTAAAGTATACAGCATCGTGGAGAAGCCTGGGAAAACACAGCCCCCCTAAACATTCAGCAACTGTTCAGGGTAGAGAGGACACATTAATAAACATTATTAAAGTTTATCTTAGACATTTACGACTTACTGTCTATTTAAAAAAGCATTTTCTATTCCTTTAACTACAGTTTTTTATTTTGTTGGCTTTTATAGTTATTCTTCTATCATGATTATGAACTAAAAAGGCAGGTAACTAAGCAATGCATCAGACACTTTAACCAAATATATCTGTTACATATCAACTAAAAACAACACAATTTCTTCATGCACTTAAATTTAGATGCATCTCTTTGATAGTCGTGAGTTTGACAATTCAGAACTTCAGCTGCTAGTCTCAATTTAGGGAAACATCCTCCTGTGAAGTTAAAGGCTGTAAAGCTCCAATAATTAATGCGAACCATGCCTCTCTCAATTTCCTATGTAATACTGCTTAGTTTAATTTTGATAGCCAACAGATTAACACATTGTATTCTACTTCAAATGCTTCCAAATGCGATGCACACCAGTGGAAGGGATTGAAGTTTAAAAACACAAATGTCAATCAATACTTGTCCCCGTATAAGATGAACAAAATCAATAATGAAATTGGTTGTAGCCAGCAAAGCACTTGAGCCAAACTGATTTATGACAATAGGCTTGCCCATCAGGCATTTCCAAGCCTTTGTCCACCACTAATTCCTCTCTATACACCACAAACTCTTCCAATACCGAGCAACTGAACCGTCAGCACTGTTGGTCTCTGTCACCCAGCCAGCAAACCGGTGATTTCATACCCTGATTTTAACACCTAAATGCAGCTCTTAAAACTGGTCAAAATACCACTGTGCATCCAAATGAAATTTGTCTTAAATGCCCCTAGTAACAATGATCCTTTTGTGATAAGTAACACCAAATATCAGGGTCCGAAGCCCAGTTCGTAGGCTGCGCAAATCTTTATCGTTGTTAGAAAAGAACAGATCCTCAAACTGAATCTTTCCTGAGCCTTTGTAGTTCCTCTTGCTCCCCAAAAACAGCTTCACTGATTTTCTCTTCAAGAAGAAAGTCGGATCTTCCTGGTAGGAACAATAAATGCGGGTTCTGTGTAAATCCAGGTTATTTTCTGATACCTCTAGTTTGGCTGGTCTCTCTCCAGGGTTGCTGTCGGTAACAGTGTGCCAATGCTTTTTAAACCCTGAACCTCTGGTTCTCATTGTCCACAGCACAAAAGAGGGAATGATCGAGTGCAGCATGTGAGTGACGGTAAATCCCCCTCTTGCCCTCCTCTTTCCTGTTACCCCCATCCCTCTATCACCCTACTATCTCTACCCTCTTGCACTTGATATTTTTACATGTGCAAGGCATGACTTCATTTTTTTTCTAGTGTTTTTCTTCATTGCTTCTCAAAACCTTTCAGCCACAGTAAATATAATTGGAAACTCCATCCTGTCAGTGGCTTTGGCCAACACCCACAGGTAAGCCATGCCATTGATGGAAGTAATGTGGACAGGCACAGTCGTCCTGTGCTTAAGGAAGCAATTGCAGGGAAGAAAGTGCACCTGCGTACATCCTGGCCCTGCATTCCGCCGGTGTGCACACAATGATGTGCCTGCTGCATACATGAATACACGAAGAGCACAATCTTTCACTTCATATCTTTATTCCATCAGACTGTTCTAAAGTGCCTTGAGATACATATTCATTAAAAAGCAAAACAAGTGCGAGACAGACTCTTTTTGTGTTGTTTCAACAGCTTGAGCCCCGTGAACTCTGTGGTTTCTTTATTTGTCCATAAACGTCATTTAAAGACTACACTGGTGGACACAAACACTGAATATTCCATCGAGAGCAGCGGGTGTAGTTAAAAAAATAAGAGATGCACATTATGGTAACCCACGACATATTCTCTCGTCTTGCATGAGCCTCTCTCTCTCTCTCTGAACAAGGTGATTATTTAGGTGCTCAGGAAACGTGAGGATGAAATCAGGTGCTTGTTGTCCAATTTAAGAGACCCGATTTGCCATTTCACGTTGGGCAGTCTTGCAGCATTTCCATTGTTTAAGTGCATTATTGCCATTGTCTTCACTTCAACCGGCTGACATTTCCTAGAAATTCTTTGAGAGTTTCGTCTAAGAAATGGATGTTTTGTTATTCTCAGACTGATTAGCTGCATTAATATCAAGCCTACTAAATTTTAAACTTTTCATTTATCTACATAAATAGACCTAAAACATCAACACATTTTCACACAACTTAAACAAATAATACCAAATGTCTCCCATTGGAATTTTGAGCTTTTGAGGAAAATGAAGTCTGATCTAAACAGGAAAATTGTTTTATGGACAAAACAGAACAGAGCAAGGCAAAAGTTTCAGAAAATGCGGTGATCAGGTCATAGTTATGCATGAATACAGAAAACTTCTCACAGATTTTGTAGCGCAACCACGTTTTTTTTTCAGTCTGCATTAATGTTTTAAAGCGCCAGGTTTGTTTTGGAAGCGACAACTTTAAGTAACATTTGCTCATTTTTAACGTTAGGAAGAGCTGATTTCTTACAGCTGTTCTAAGCTTTGGTTTAACTGTGCTCACCCTTTAAAATTTCAGCAAATGTATTGGCCATCAGAGTCTGCACTGTGAACTTGCACATCAATGTGCACATGCCAGAACTGACAAAAGAAAACATTGCAAAATTGCAATGTCTTTGTTTTGTTTGCTGAATTCTTGTCAGAGACACCTTTAGAAATGACTTTCCAGACCACTGAAATGCCAAACTTCTACAATTTCTATGTTTTGAGCCCTCATATAAAGCACCAATAACTAAACAAATCTTCTGATTATACCAGAGAAAGAGACTCTTGTTTTTACACCCTAAGTGGCCAAGAATGGTAACAGTTTTTCTGCAGCATTTTTACAGAATTTACAGTTGTCAAGTCATATGAAAACAATACCTAAATAAAATTACAAATAAATAATCTCTCGATTAAAACATCCCAAAATCACTATGACCATTACAAAAAGGCACATTATGATATGCATAACTGAACGTGGTGTCCAGTCACTGTTCCCAGTAGAAACCAGAATAACAGAGTCATGCTTTGATGAATCTAGTTAAAAATGCTGATGTTGTGTTACACCAAAAGCTGAATCTTTCATAAACTGGCCATCATCATTTTTGTACCATGTTGTGATTGCAGCCGACTCAAATGTATCCGCGCATTGTGAGAGAAGACTGTGTTCATTTCAAAGTGTGCTTGCAGTGAACTCACTCGTGTTTTTTGAGGCAGGCGTTTTCTGCCATTTTGTTAACACTTTGCTATTTCATCTTTACACTGTAGTTAGAAAAGCCAAAAGAAAATGATGAAGCAATTATACAGACACATCCAATGTTTTTAAGAGTTGAGTCACATGGATCCCAAACGGAAACACTAAAATATTACTGTTTCCTCTTTTTTAGCATATGCTAAGTATGCTTATCATTATCCTCTAAATTCAATTACAGTCCAACCGTAAAGCCAAATACACACACACTTATACGGCATCGTGTTTACTTGCAAACACACGTAACCACATACTAACAGTACAAAGTGGCGTTCAAACACACACAGACGCACACACATCGATATAAACTGTTGTCTTTTAAGTGACTTCATGCCTCAAGAATGGCTCTGTCACAGCTTCTATACACACTGAGCTTTAAACTGAGCATTTTGTTAACAACCCGGTGTTCAAGATATGTAGTCCTATCAATGCACATATACACACCTTACAGCACTTAGTGATGCCGTGCTGGGATGTATGTGGACACTGCTCTTAAACTCGCGGCTGCTTTTGTTGTGAATAGCAGCGTTTTTGGCTCTCAGGGGCCCGGAGCCCAGAGGACGACGGTTCGGTCGGCAGATGAGGAGAGAAAGGTTCCGTCTTGTGGGTGCCACCTACACTGGATGACCTTGTCCCAGTGCTCTCCGGCCACTGTCTGAGGGAGGGGCTTTGTCAGGTCACCTGGCATCAGGGAGAAGAAAAGCGTCTCACAGAGATGGCACAAAGTGCGGTCAAACGGTTTTGAATTTGAATAATTCCATTCAAATAATGAATTTACTGGGCATGTCTGTACTGAATTATGCACGCCAAGCACAATCATTTTGTTTCTTTCTCCCCCATAAAAGTGTTGGTACCTTGAAGGTCACTGATGATGATCCTGTTGTCATAGGAGCCAGTGAGGAGATGATGGGCTCCAGATGAGAAGCGCACGGAGCGAATGTCACTGCTGTGGGGGCGGCACGTCTGGACTATGCGGCCTCCTCTAATGTCATACAGCATGCAGGTACTGTCCTCCTGACCAGTGGCCAGCAGACGGCCGCTGGGATCCACAGCCACTGACGCAACTGCACTTCCTGTGTGAGACAGAGAAGTAATGTCACTGGCAGAGCAGATATTTAAATATTTCCCACGATCTAAATGAGAAGCCCTGTTATTTTTCAGCCTATTATCAACAATTTCACTTATGACTGTCAGGACATCTAACAAAATAGCTATTCAAGTTACCAAGCTCTGCTTCAACTTCAGTACAAAGGTGATCTGTAACAGTGTGGTATCAGTCCTTTGCAGTTGGGTCAGGGATCAGCTCCAGTGCAAGTTTGTCTTGATTTTGTCTCACCTGAGCCGTGCAGAGTTGTTCCCACCACCCGAACACAGCTCGGCACACGCAAGTCCCAGAACCGGACGGTCTTGTCCTGAGAACCCGAGGCGATCATCCAACCTCCCCATGTGTACAGAGTCAGAATATGCCCTGTTCAAAAATAACAGTGACATTAGTAATAACGGTGTTATATACATGCCACACACACATAAATGTAAATATCTATATGTAATAACTATAATAGCCTCTCATAATTGATAGTTTTTGTAAGATATCTTGTGCATAAATGCTTATTCAGATGGTCTTCTGTAATTCTGTAATTTCTTTCACTCGCTTGCAAGTGAAGAACTGAAATACCTGTGTGTCCACTCAGGGCGTGAAGGCCTTGTCCTCTCTGACAGTCAGTGGTGTAGATGTTACAGTCCCCAGCCCCAGCACTGATCAAGATGGATCCTCCACTCTCAGGGCCCTCCATGAAAGCCAGGTCCCTTATGGTACCATCATGCATGCTGAACTCAAGGTCGGGGCCTGAATCAGAGGTGTACATTAAAGGGTTACTTGAAAGCCACTCACTGCCAAGAGATAACCTGCATGTTACTTGTTAAAAGTAATGTGATTTCATTTTAACAGTCATTTAACAAAACAACACAAACTTTTTCTCATTCAAACTATTGCTCCATGCATCTCTTTCATATTTCTGCCTGAAAAAAGCTCAGTGTTAGCTCCTGTCCTTCCCAGTCTGCACTCACTGGTCAGCTGAAATAGTGAAATTGCTCATATTTTGTCTGAGGCATGCCAAAGTAGCCATTAGGGTGGCATTAGGAAAATATGTCCCATGGTGATGCATCCCAGTTCGGGAAGAAAAACCTAGGATGTGCTAAAATAGCTAAATAAACGTCATCTTATGTTTTTTCCTAAGCAACAAGTATTTGTGACATTCTCCATGGAGTTGAGGATTTTGTAAAAGACAAATGGACTGCTGAGAGATCCTAACTTCACTTTTACCAGGCTATCTTTTCCATCCCAAATAGTGTGATAGTGTCTTACAAAATGATGCGCTGAATACTGCTGCTTTTCCTATCATTTCTGGGATGGCATAACCTCATAAAAAGGATATATAAAAAAGAAGCCACTAAAGCTACTTTTCTTAGAAAGTAGAAAAATCTACCAGCTATTATCATGGCTGCCACTTGGTTACTTGTGGATCGTATCCTGCTGTTTGGAATCATCTGAAAAAGACTGTTTTTATCACACCCCGGGATTGTGAAAGAGATAATTCATGAGGAGTGAAAATGACTTCCTTTGGTGTGGACTCTGAACTTGGTAAAAAAACAAAAACAAACAAACAAACACACACACACACACACACACACACACACACATAGATCAACATTAAAAGAGATACAAAAAAAAGAAGATATGTACTTTTAAAGAATCTTAAAAAAATAAACTAAAACTGATTAACTGTACCTGTAGCGTTGCAGCTGTCCGCATTGAAAGGCAAGACCTTAACGTATTTATCATTGGAGCCAGTAGCCAACAGCTGTCCACAGTGGCTCCAGGCCACACAGTAGATTGAGCCCTTGTGATGTTTGTTCCTTCTGAAGCGCACCGCCGGCTGCTTGACTGCACCAGAACCACTAAGGGAGCAAGCGCATCAGACACGGATTGGAAAACTGTCGGGGCGTGACTTTCCCAGCCGGATTCTCCTCATTTAGACCAATTAGTCTTTATGTTTCCACAGCATTGATTTCTGAGAGATGAAACTTCTGCCATAAAATACATTTAACACATCTAATTATCGTGCTTTGACAACAAAAAACAACACTCTATGTTTTTAAAATCCATGAGATGCATAAATCCCAATGTACTCGTGTGAGCATTCTATCAAGTCATCAGCTATTCTGCAACTATTCAAGAAACACCTCCTCTATCTTAAGATATTTCATGGTGGGCAGCTGTGAATGGTGCCTACTTAGTGGTCAGCGTTTCTGGGTAGGCACAAACTCTCAGGGTTTTTGAGTTGGAGCCGACGGCGTACAGTGCACCGGAGGGATGGAAGGCCACCGCACGCACCGCCTGCGTGTCCTCCAGCTGGTTCACCTTGACAAACTGTGTTTTGGACTTCCCGGTCTGCACAATAGCAGAAAGGTCATCTTTAGCATTATGATAAGTTTCATTAAGTCGGCAAATGGGATTTTTCATTTACTCAAAATGTAAACAGGGGGATTCACTACATTAAGACTTGTCATGTAATTAATGTCAAAACGATTAACTATACAAGTAAAAGCTTGACAGAGCTCTCTACTGGCTTTGTTGACACTTTGCTTTACCTTGTGTGTGTTACATGTTGCAGAGGAGCCAGAATCGTCGTGGATAGCAGGAGCAGACGCTCTGATTCTTTCAGCACTGATGATGACAATGTAAACACTGATACAGTTGCAGCATAAATAATAGTCAGAAAAAACTTTTATCCGATTTTCTGTGAAATCTGATAACCAGACAGTTGGCAAGTTCTTACCTTTGACTGGTAGGAACTGTGGACTCACTGAGTGAAGGCGAACCATGGTTCCCAGAGCTTAATGGGGCGCTGCTGCTAACCCCATCGGGCTTGTCACTCGACAGCCCTTTATCTGCTGTGTGGCGTGTGTTGGTCACTCTGGGGCTGGAGGTGCTATTGTTCTCCGTCAGTCCATTCCAGTGCTGCCCCAAATGGTTCATCACTTCGTCTCCTTTGTGGTCAATACTGACATTCATCTCCTCCAACCTCTGAATGGATCTACACAAAAGACGAGATCTCTGGTAGCGCTGAGGTTGTGTTTCACTCGACAGTGATGCCTGAATCTTTTCATCTGACTTCCTCACCTGCTGAGAAACGTCTCGGTGAGGTTGTGTTGGGCTCCATCCTGAGGCTTCACTCCTCCTTCCAGCAGCATCTGCTGGTAAAGCTGCCTCTGATGCTGCTTCTGTTCCAGGTGCTGCTGCACGCGAAGCCGCTGCCTGTAATATTCCTGGATGTGCTCTGTGGAGTCACAACGCTAGACAGACAGACAGACACACACACACACACACACACACACACACACACACACACACACACACACACACACACACACACACACACATAGGCCGTGACCCAATATGAGCAAATTTTGGTTGTAGGAATTGTAGAAGAAATTGTTCAAGTGTTAAGAGAGCAGATGTTTTAGCTGAGCAGGTCCTGGAACCTGGTAGAATATCTTTTACTGCCTGACAAACTTTTTCCAAGAGCAACTACTAACAACGCTTCAGCTCCCAAGGCCGTGTCCTCCATAAATATCCCATAAAAAAAAAGTTTTCAAGGCCCTACAGAGGTTATTCTCCTTTGTGCCTCTCCCCACCTTTCACACACGCTCACACACACACAAAAAAAACAATCTAATCTCAAAGTACTTTGCTCCTGTGGGATGCATAAATATGAGTGATGATGAAAGCAGTAGGCCATCTTGGATGCAATCGCACATCAAACCAGATTATGTGCTTCCAGGGTCCATGATCTCCATCTCCTACACTGAGACAAGGGGGCAGTCAGTGGGGTGCAAGTACCCCATGGTCAGCTCCAGCAGAGATTTAGACAAGATTTATGACATGGTAAAGGTACTAAAGCCAGGCAGTTCAGGGATTCGGGGGAATTAATACTATATCCCTTAAATCAGCAATAATGACTCTAGACATCTGAAGAAGAAAAAAAGTAAAAAAAAGAAATAAAACAGATCCCTCCTTCACCTGAAAACACTCAGCCACAGATAGTCTAATATACACCAAAGATAACATAGGATGACCCTTCATAGATCAACGGTCTCTTTAAGGTCTAAGCTGCACAAACTGTAAAACCTCATTTACGGCCTGCCGTTCATATCACCTCATGTGTTTCTGTACTGCAGGGTGGCCCGCCATCTTTCCCCGGAGTTAAAGGGGTACGTGTTACGTTGGGCCCTTCCAGCCCCTGTGGGTGCTTCCTGCAGACAGGAAAACATACGAATGACTGTGTGGCAGTCCATTTGAGCAGATTTCAGGGAACATAAATACAAAAGTACATAAGCGTTTCGCAAATGTGCAAAAACAACTTGGGAAAAAAAGTAGTTGTGTGTAAACCAGTGTAAGAACCTTGTAGTTTATTCCATAATCAGTGTACTGGTTGTACTCTTTAGCTGTGTCCAGCAGGTGGAGACAGAGAGAACCTGGCAACATCTTGTTTGCAATTTTATAAAATCTATTTGAGATCACACTGTAAAGCAAACTTGTCATCGTCTCTTGAACGGAATGAGCTGGTGGACTTAACCATTGTGCCTTATGTCCTTAGCTTTTATTTATTTATTTATTTATTTTTTAAACGAGGAGCTGCAGTTTGACAATTTTCCTCTTTGTGAACAGTCAACAGCAGTGGACCTGATGATGAAACAGTGATTGAGAACATGACTAAGGCCTGATACTGATAATCTAGGAAGCCATTGTAGTGGATGAATAGACCATGTGGACCCTGCTAAAATCATACCTATGCTGTCAAACATCTCATGTTTCCACACAGGAAAATGATCTTCAATTCAAAGCATTCATTTAGAACGGTGTATGGCAGGATGGCATCACATCCATCAAGCTACACTATCAAGTGCTGTGTGCAGCCCTGTTAACAGATAGTGCATTACAAGTGTGTAAAGGCAGGGCTAATGGGATTAATGATGCTATGGATGGAGTCATACGGGAACATCTAGGTGCACAACTGAGTAAGACAGCTCTGGATGAGGAAAAACAAAGATTATCCAACATACATCGAACATCGATACATATATGCATATATTCTAGAATAAATACATTCTATTCTGTCGGAATTACATACTTTAAAACATCACTATAGGTTTTTTATACAACTGGCCAGAGGTTGCAGAAGTAAAATTATTCAAAAAGTTAGGACATCTAAAAAAAAGAACAAAAACAAAAGCAAACATTTGAAATCAAATCAAAATAAATCAAAGTCATGGATAATGGTGTGCACTGTATTATACAATTTATTTTCCCATGTACTATGACAATTGCCTTACACAGCATTCTGGAACCCACCTTTCAGGGGAATCATCCAGGTGATGTACGTTGTTCTCCACTAGACTCCGGCTGAGATTAGACTTCATGTTGGCCTCCATGCCTCTCTTGTCCTGTGCTGCCAGACCATGGGACAGGCCGTCCAGCGCGGGGTTGAGGGATCTGGACATGTAGGTGTCAGCTGAATGAGGTCGCTGACGAAAGGGTGAGGTGGGGCAGGGGGAAAGACGGTTGATTAATGGAGTGAGGAGGTCAGCGTGTCCGGCCTTGCTGGGTTTCACCAGGCGGTCCGTGTGGATGTTCAGGGTCTTCTGCTGGAAGGCGCAGGTGAAGGCAGTTGAGGAGAGGTTCTGCAGCCAGGAGAGCAATGACAAATCCAGCTCATTGCAGCCGTTCCCGCACAGCAAATCCAAGCCGAGCAACACTTCCCCCTCGCTGATCTCTTCCTCTGTAGCTTTACTCTAGAAAACACAAATGTGCCCTTAGATTTGTCATGTTCAATAACTTGTTCTGTACACCACGTGATACGACTTCATTCAGTTTTGCACCAGAAAACAGTGCGTTATTGTGCCTTAAAAGATGGCAACGGATTTTTGAGTCTTTCTTCAAATTTGCAGAGGTAGCATGAGCTTTGCGCATTGAACCTTTAACATGGTTTAACTTCAGCTAAACTGTAACCCGTTTAATCTTCAGAGTATTATCATACCTGACAGAACTCAACGCAGCATTCATAAAGGATCCCTTTGATGAGGAGTTGGAAGAGGCGATTCCCGCTCGCTCTGAAGCCTGCCTCACTCAGCTTCCTGTCTGCGGGGATGAACTCAGCTACCATAGCACAGGCCTCCTCGAAGCAGTGCACACGAGCTGTGCTCGGGTTCCAGTCTTTGAACTCTGAGTGGTGGGTGAGGCGAGGTAGGGTGAGCAAGAGACACAACTTGCTATAGTCTTCCTTGGTCGGGCAGAAGTCCTCCAGACAGTGGAGACACTTGACTGCCTCTTGCATGGTGAGCTCCAGCTGCAGATGGCAGGAAATTCAGGGAATGGTGAGGCTGACGATGTGATTATAGTGATGTATTTAGCAGCTGAGTTCACTGGTATTTAGCAGACAAAGGATAGAATTTTCTGTTCCGTACAAATTCAGAAGATCAGACAAATAAAAAAATCTGTAAAACCTGAAACTTTTTTTACATTACATTACATTACGGTCATTTTGCAGACGCTTTTATCCAAAGCGACTTACAATAAGTGTGTTCCACCTCAGTAGGCAAAAGAACTTCAGGTCACAAGAAATCATAAGTGCATTTCCTTCCAAAACCAAACAGCTAAGGGCATAACTAGTGCTAGAGTAAGTGCGATAAGTCAGGTACCAAGACAAATGGTTAGGTACCTAGATAAATTTTTATTAGCTGAAAGAGATCATACTGTGTTTTTTGTATCCACCCACGTCATTATGTTCTACGCTGTTTGTTCATCTAAATGATCTGCAGAATCACAAAACCCAAAGTTCCATCTAACAGAACACACTGCTTCTGAAATGACTAATTCATTACCTAGACTTTTCAAAGGGTGGCCTTGAACATTAGAGCACTCTAAAATAAAATGATGAACCTGTAATTGAGCATAATTTGGTCTTTCAATTGGAGTCGAACGATCTGACAATTTGATCGCTTTGTGTGAGCAGTGGGGGACTTTTATGCTTCACGACAGCCGTTAAAAGCTTTTACACTCCAAAAAGTAGGTTATCTGAGACTATTATTTTAAAATTCTGGAAAAATCAGAATCTGAAAACTATCATAAATTCTATAAAGAGACTGTTGCTTCACTGGTGGATTACATGGATCAGTGGATTATCTCTCTGGGATAAGTCGAGTTTATGAGCTGGACAAGTTAATTAATCATATACATACGTTATGAGGATCTTCAGCAGCTGACATGGCGTTATTTACGCACAAAACTTCCAGAAACTTCTGCTTCAGGATGATGTAACGAAACCTAGAAACACAAATTGAAGCATTAGGAAGTGCATTCTGATGATTAACAATTTTATTGAGTTTAAAATGTTCCCCATGTGTGTAGAGTGGCAGGTAAGGAACAGGACACCAGGATGATGAAATGATCATGCTGCTGCAGTACTGGAACTTGACCCAGTTTTAGTCCCTGAGGCTACCAACCCTCTGCTTTACAGGCAAAGTCAGTGTGGAAGTGAAGGGACCTATTACAATGTCTGCAGCTAATATAACGTTTGAAGAGTAGATAACACAAACATAGTAAGCCTCAGTTTCAGATAGGCCAGCTTTCTCTTCATAATCTCTAACCAGAAAATCCCTCCGGTCTTTAAACATCTTCTACATGACACTTTAGTCAGTAAAGCACTGATGGGAATCATGCAAATAAAAATCCTCCCCGACCTTTTCTTGTCAAACTTGTCCATCCCTTCTAAAGGCTGAATGAACTGCATCACCTCCTCCCACTGGCCGTCCAAAATGAGTTGCCTGTTGAAAGTAACCATCAAGCAACCGTCAGCAACAATCGGCCCCATCACACCTGCAAACACGATGCTTCGGAGGCTGATGCACGTTATAAAAACTCCTTTTAGTGTCTCCTCTTGCATATCATACAAGTGTGCAGTCACACCTGAGAAAGAGCATGTCATCAGAGTAGAGTCCGTTAATAACGCCGCTCTCTTTCTCCAAGGCCAGCATGCTGATGTGCAGCCTCTTGGAGTTGAGGAAGTCCAGTATCAGCTTGATCACCTCCACCTCCTTGATGTTGATGGTCTCCTCTGCCGTCATGATTACAGACGTGTTGTGGCAGCTTGTAGCTGGCTGGGAAACAGGAAGTGAGAAGTAGATAGGCATGCTAATGGAAAAGTTGCACTAAAAGAGGGGAAAAAGGCTGTTGACCAAAATCAAAAGGTTTACTATATTTAGTATATATATATAGGCTATTTTAATTCAATTTTTTTTTAACTTATTGTCAGCTTTGTTTTAGGAATTCCAATCAAGTCTATTAAACATTTAGACTTAAGGCTTAAATCATTATTTACATGTATGCTGTTGGTGGCTGACCCAAGGTTTTTGTGCTTCGAAGTTGTTCACATAATCTGCAGGAGGGGGGGGGGGGGAGATAAGGAGAACAGACATAAATATATACACCTTGATAGGTTATATAAAAGCACTTTTTCCAGTCTTCTCTCCCACCCCTTTAAGCCATTTTGCTGTCAACAAATGGCCTTTTAAGAAAGTATATGCTCGACTTGAATTTGAGCATTTTGCTCAAACAAATAAGTGGCTCATAAGTAAATAAGCAAGTAATACGTATGTAATGAAACATTGGAATGTGCTTTCGTACTATTTCCAGTCAAATAGAGTTTAAGTGATTTGCAGATCATTGCAAAATTACAGCAAATTTGGCTTTATCAAGCAATCCCAACAGTGTAGTGTGTGTAGGCATGAGCGACTAAATAAATGAGCAGTGATAGTGCACAAACACAATGCTAATGATGCAAACACTGAGGAACACTTTTTATTGCACACCGTGCCCAGTGGCTCACTCACTGAAGCTCAAATACAATAGTATTCCCTTCTTCTTTTTTTCGTTTTAATGAATTGATTAAAAAATAAAGTTTGGAACAATTTCAAGTGGTAAATAGACTCCAGACTTTGGCAATGGTACAAGGGAATACCTAAAAACGCAGTTGTTTAGCCAGGGCAGGTATATAAATGGTTAAACGCTGCAACATCACACAGACAGTTACAGCGAGACATTAAGGGGTCCGTCACTGTCTGTGCACGGTGCACTCGTGAAAAGCGGAGAGAGACGTGATGCCTCCGGGTGGCAGCTGGTGACACCGCCTTGTCCCCCGCCTGCACAAAAAAAATAAAAGAACAACAGCCAGCTTTGGTCCTGGATGTGGCAGCCGGTCTGCGGCCCAAATCTGACAGGCTCAGCACTTTATCTGCACCCAGACACACCTTGTTCGCACGATCATGACATCACTGAACGTTCACTTGCACGCAAAGCAGCTAACTGGACACATCCAGGACAGCCATATCATTAAATTTCCCCGCATAAGACCACACCGCAGGCTCAGTCTGTACCTGGCTCCTCACCTGTCAGTTTTGCGCCAACGACACGCCGCATTAGAGCCGCTCCTCTCCCTCTGCGGTCTCTGAATTGAACACAAAGAGGAAGACAGGCAGGTGTTTGATTGTTGTAATCTGATTTCCAGAAGGCTCCCCTCTGCCTTGTTTCTTGTACACAGCTCGCGGTTGCCATGCGGACGCAGACGCAAACCACCAATCAACTGAAAGGATGACGCCCCGAGGCCACACCCACAATCCACCGCAGACGTGAAAACTTTTAAAGGAAATCCAAAAATGACAGAAAAAGTAGTTTGAATGTGTGATGACATCATTCGTGTGGTGGTCAGATCCTCGCTTTATATACCTGAGAATGATTTTATAAACTGCTCATCTGACCTGTAGTTAATCTGTATATTTTTACCTCGTTTGTGAATTTGGTGTCGTTAAGCTATGCTAATTTGAACGTTAGCATATAGCTAGCTCAGATAAAACTTATTCTAGTGAATCAGAAGACTGTCTAAAGTCTAGTTCCATGAATTCACCAGTCAAATCGTTCAAAATTATTTTTTTCCTTTTTAATTTTAGGCTACTGCCGGGATATACTGTGCTGAATCCGTAAGAATTTGACAAAAAAAACAATTTTCTCCTTTTTAGTTGAAAACCTGTAGGCCTACTGCTTAAAACTACCTCTTATAGAATAGAATTTAATAAAGTATTTTTCTATTCTATTCTATAAGAGGTAGTTTTAGCCTCCAGTTGAGTTTGATGCGCAAGTGTCTTCAGCCTGCATTGAATATAAAGAAGAGGGCACCAAAACATCTAATTTTACATTCAGGATAGTGTACACATTCCTCAACTCATGTACAATAATTGTGAGTGACATGAGAGGACCTTAACCATCTGTCTATATATCTACCTGTGTTTTTGACTGGTAGACAGTAGTTTACATCTTTCTTATTGTCAAGTCTTGTTGGGTGTCTAAAATGTTTTTCTCTGTCACATTAAAGAAGACTGCAACAAAAATACATTGTGGATTGGACTAATTCTAATTCTCATTTGTAACAGTCATGCCAACTGCAATTAAAAGATTTAAATGACAACAGGAATAAAGAGAATATCTACAAAAATATGTTCATTTCCACAAAAACAAAAGCTTTATGATAACAGCTAATTGTCTTCGTACATCCTCTATTTCCCAAAAAAGAAAAAATAAGGCTTTTTAAAATTTTAATTCTATTATTTTATTTACTTTTTATATAATATATTTTGTTAAAGATAAAAAAAACCCAAAAGAACCACGTGACAGATGAGGCCATGCTTAAGTTTATTAAACATAGAACCAAAAGGAAAACAAACCAAAATGAGACTACATGTTCTGCAGTATGTTGAAAGAATGGACAGCATCTGACAAAGGAATCAGGATGAAAAGGCAACTTACATGAACATAGTGTACAGTATTATTACACATTAAATTGTCTTTTTCTTCCTGGACTTAAACAGCAAAGAGCAGGTGGACAGAGCTTTCTGTAGAGTTTCTTTCAACAAACAAAAATGGAGAACATCTCTCTATTACACTAAATTACATTTTCAAAAACGTGTACATGCTCATTTTTGGTCATAAATGTCCCTCCTTTTTAAAACGACATCCGATCGTCTAAAAACGGTGTTGATTTCACATTCGGGAGCAGAGGAATCACGATACTGACGTAAATGAAACCTGATGGCAAGTCTCTACCCGCAAGCAGCAATTGGGATCCACCGGCCCCACTCTGGGTTTCATTTTAGGGTGAATTGGTACTAGTGATTGAAATAAATTGGTAGTGAAGGATATCAAACTAAATTGCTGACCTAAGAGATGTTGACTTTGAGGGTGACAGGTAAAAGCGCTGCCAATCTGCAAATACACACGCTTTAAGATAAGTTTCCCGTGAAAACCCACTTATGCAGTGATGGAGAAAAAATGATTTCAGCCTGGAATCTAGAGTATGCACTGTACTTACTACATGTTCGTGCTGTGTGGAAGTGCCCTATAGTTTAATGAGTGGAGACATTATTAAGATATTTTTCAGTTGGAATCTAAAATCGAATACTGTTTAAGTACCGGTACAATTTAACTCACTGGAAATATAAAGAGCAATACGCCATAGGTGTCACTGGTCTTTGGATTTTAGTCACATTTTTCATACCAGCGAGTGGAAGTGCGATTATACATTATCTTCATATACTGTTGGCAACATTTTTTAATAAGGAAAATAACACTGAGTTGTTTTATTTGTTCACAAACCTGCTGTGAACCAGCAGCACAATGTTCTTCTACAATGGCTCTCAACCTTTTCAACAGAGTCGGTCCAAACAAATCTGGGGGTTAATTCTGCCTCCAACTAACAGTTTAGCTTCATTACAAACGTCTTTTGTGTATTCAGAGAAAAGGTAAGTTATCACAACAGTTACAAACATGACATGATGCTTGTATATTAGAAATATATTCATCACACATTCTTCATCAGAGTGTGAATCCTCTGCAGGTGTCCTGACCCACATGTTGAGAACCAGTGATTTATAGGTATCTCCTGCATTCTTCAAAAATCACCATCTAAAAAAAGGGTACTGAAAAAGCTGAAACCGCTTGGCTTTGTTGAGCTGAACTCACACATACTGTGTGGCTAAAACTAGCTGTATGCAATTCGTTTTTTTTTCTTTCTTTTTTGGCCCTTTGAAGTTTTACGTACCTTAATATACAAACTGTTTTACCCACAGAGATGAAGAAAAAAAAGTTTTCCAGCAAATACAAAAAAAAAAAAAAAGCAAGCTTCTGCTTTACAAACACTTCATTGCACTCACACACAAACATAAAATGCGCATAAGGCCACACACATCCAACAGGATAATGCTAACAAAATCATTCTGTACATGGATTAAAAACTTTCAGTGCTTCAGTGTAACAAGTAAGATGTCCTAGCATTCATAGTGTCTCTTTTTTTGACGTTTGGCACATAGTAAACAAACAAACAAACAAACAAACTCACACATGCCTTCATAAGTTAACTCAAATGTGACAATCTCTAAAAGGACAAGCGATGACGTCATTCTTCAACAGTGTCATACATTCCAGTTCATTAACTTTTAAGTCCTGTAACATCCAGTATGGAGTATGCAGGATAAACATGGACAGGATTGTAATGAGAGGAGAAACTAACATTAAAAAAGACAAATATGCATTCATCTAACTGGCATTGCAGGTGTTTGAATCTTCATGGATATGTACAGTGAAGTGCAAATTGAAATATGTATTTGGGAAGGAGGGCTGGGGGGTTTCAAGTTCCATTAAGACTGCCCAGGCACTACTTTTTTAGGGGTGGCTGGCTTCTTGGTTTGCCACAGGTGGTTGTGGATGGTCACTGCGTCCACACTGGCTGACATGGTCTTCGCTGGTATCTGACTGAACTGCTTCTTGTCTGAGTTGTACTTGTAGAGCCCGTCTATCATCTTGCGTGTGATGCTTTTGGGGCCGAAGCCCGTAAGCTTGTTGATCTCCTCTGTTTCCGGGCAGTAAGTGTAGAGAGAGCGAAACTGGCAGCCGCCATCTCGGAACAAAACCAAGAAGTTGTTGGCCCCTGATTTTTCCATCTCCTGTTAAGATCAAGGAAACGAAGCTAATTAGATATCAATGTGGCATATGCTTTGGAAAACACTGCCACTTCTACTTTATATTTTAAAACCTGCCCATATATGTACTTTTTATGTACCTTTATCTCAAACCATTTACAACAAACTGAAATACGATTCAGGACATAATTTAGATAGCATCATCATCCCAGCTGCATCATTGCATGAACCAATCAGAAAACGCTCCATGTTGTTACCTCCAGGATCTTGTTCTTTTGGGCCTCATTGACCTTGCCTGCGAGGCAGCAGTGGGCCAGAGCATTTTGGATAATGTGCTTGTTAGACTTGGCACTGGGTTCCTTGTACAGCTTTGGTCCTGAATGAAAACAGAGCAGGGGACATCAGGAGGAGATTGTTGCTGTAGCAACCAACCCAGCTACAGCACAAAAAAGACCTTCATGCATATTTTTACTCTCTTTTGATAAATCATGTCTGGGTGTCATCAGTTAGTCTGACAAAAGGAACGTGAGCAATGAGTGCATGAGGATCACAATTATTTATTTATTATTTAACACTGTTAAAGGAAACCCTGCAAAGAAGAAATGTGACTACCCATGACAAAATTAGGATCTTTATGGTATAAATACCTGCCAGATGAAACGTTCATGGAGTAAACATGATTTCCATCAAGCTGACTCACCAGTGTACTCTGCGTTGGATGTAACAGATGAGGTGGTGGATCCATTCTCCCAGTCTTTTTCTCCATTCTTGCTGCTGGAGCGACTCGGTGACAGGAAGCCATCTGCAGAGTCAGGCCTAATACACACAGATGGACTTTAAGCTCTGATCCTCTGATCCTGAACACGCAAGTAGCGTGCAGGAGGTGCAGGGCTGTTTCTCGGTTTGATTATCAAAAGCAGGGACTTGTCTTGAGATTCTTGCAATAACCAGTAAGGCAGCAGAGCTTGCAAGCACAGGCAGCAAATGCAGTGTGGTGCATGTCAGGTCAAGAAAAGAGGCCAATCAAAAATAGTGCATCACTTGTCTTACACTTGCTCTTTTATACTGAGACTGGAAGAGCAATCATTCGCCTGTACACACGGGCAACAACTGTGTAAAGTGACTATCTGAAACAACGACACACATCGTACATGGCAATGACTTGATAAGATGGGCCTTTATGAAAGGTGACATCTGTAGAGCTGAAATGTGGCTGCTCTAAACAGGATAGTTCATCTTCATCTTTTAGTGGAAAAAGGGAAAAATAAAAACCTGCAGGAGTGAAAACTGGCAGGGAAGGCACGGCAGAGCGGTGAGTGGAAAAATAAAACTATTTGCTCTTTGTCAAAGCTCATGCAGCATCTCACTGTATAGAGCATCTCACAGCCTATGTGCATTGCACATTTAATCTCAAATAGACAAACTTTTGGAACACTTGTCTAAAGCACGGCCAGTGCCCTGAAACAGCTCCTGAGAAGACATATCCACATTAACCACGCTGCAGGCTTGTAAAAGCTTTCAGTACACAGAGGCTGTGAAGTGCTTCACCATGAGATGCGTCACTACGCTTTCAGAGAACCATGATTACTGTGGTAATCAAGTATTTTGTGGTTAAGATGATGCAGAAAGGGTAGCATTAGACCGCCGCTTTGAAATTTGCTTTGAGTGTCGCTGCCTTATGTAAAAAAAGAAATTAATTAAAAAAAAAAAGATATAATGTGTTGCTTTTGGGTTTTTGGTGAAGGATTGGGACAGCGGGAAGTGCCTTCAAATTTCACAGTCAAGAAGAAACTAACCTTCTCCTTCTTAGTTTAGGAGAGCTCAGAAAGTAGAAGAGACTGCTAGAGGCTAAACTAGAACTTCTGACACGTGAAACAGCAGGAAAGAAAGTGGTACAAGGGGAAGATTAAAAGAGAACATGTTAGAGCTGGGAATGAGAGTCAGTCTGGATGTCCAACCAAACTCACTGCTCATGTTTCTCAAATTCTGTTTCGGAGAAACATCCAATTCTACATCTGCGGCACGCATTTTCTGCCCTGTGTTGTCCACTGTGTTTTTAACTCTATATATGCAAAAATCCTGCCGATTTGCAGTGGCTCATTAACAGTAAAATCAAAGCGCCTGAAACAGGTTTAAATAACAAAAACAGCACAAGCAGGGTGCTGTGACTGAAGGGATTGTTCCCCTTAAAAGTACTCAGATTTTTGAACATCTCACACTAAACTGAACTAAACTAAACAGTTCACATTAAAATATTGTTTCAGCAGCACTTAAAGACCCGCAGCGCAGGAACAACTCACCTGGGCGCTCTCTTCTCAGAGGGAACACTGCCACTGTCGCCCAGGCTGAGGGAGGCGAGGGACAAGCTGGAAACTGAAAAGATACGTTGCCGTGAACCTGGATGTGACAACAAAATGTAGCACAACATGACACAATTACACGGACACAACAAATGAAGACAACACCTGACTGCCTACTCGGTTATGTGCCAACCATAATCGGAGAGAAATGTCTTCTCAGGGCTGTGACTGAAATGAACTGACACATCCCGTAATACATGGAAATAAATAAATAAACATTATTAAATGTGCACAAACAAAATGCTAAATCGGCTTCACTCATACTTACACTTGTGCCGCATTGTAGGTTCAGGATAGTGTGGTAAATTGTTATAACAGCGTCGCTCATTATCATTGGCTATTGGATACAATGATTACAGTACAAATAAACACGACATCTCTGTAATTTTCTAATAAAATATATAGAAAAAAAAGATTCACTTTGACATAATCTTTGGTGGCACAAGGAAGAGCAGCAGCAGGACACAGATTTGACAGATGGGATGACGCCACTGGATGGGGGTTGTCTCCATGGTTACCTGTGGCAGCTCTGACAGGTGTTTTGGGCGAGTCCGTACTCTCACGATGGATAGACTTGGGCCGGCCTCGCCTCTGCTTGGCTCCACCAGCTGGTCGAGGTTTGATGATGGTGTCCATGTCCTCCATCAGCTTCAGCTGCTTCCTCCTGAGGTACTCGTGCTTGATGAAATCCTTCCTGGCCTTGTCCTCCTCCTTCCTGATACGCTCCTCCTCTGCCTTCAGTCTGAGCAGATGATGAGATGGAACAAGAGCCACGGGAGTGAGAAGAAACACTGGATTTTTAGTTCACGAATTTGGGGACGTTAATATGAAGCATCATATAAATCAGAGCTGAGACAAGTCAATTAACTAGTTGATCTAAAAAATGTTGACAACTGATTAAAATACCATGGAGAATCATAATTTAATTAATGTAATGAAAAAAAATTATCAAAATAACCCCAAAAGTAAATTCCAATCAGTTTTGCCCTACTTAATTTTTTAGATTATTTATAGTGAAATTATCTAAAAAAAAAAACAACAAAAAAACAAAACTGAGGGTCTGAAAAAGAGAAATTAAAGTCAAAGAGAAATAAAGTGGAAGAGGTGGACGCTGTGCTGTGACCGGTTATGAGGAGCAGACATGAACTGAGAAATAATTTGACAGATAAATAGAAACACTATCCTGAAGTCAGATTTCAGAGTATTTCCATACAAAAGACAGCCTCAGAGAAAGTGGGAATGCAATATGGTGACCTGAACCAATCAACGTGAGGCCTCCCTTTCACATTTTCTCTAGTAAAACACCAAATAAAAATATGAAGAATGACTGTTAGGATTTCTTCTATCACAATACCGAGCCTCCTCTTTCTTCTGCTCCTGCTCAGCCTCTTGTTGCATCTTCTTCAGCTGGCTCTCCTTCTCTCGTCTCATCCTTTTCTCCAGCAGTGCAGCCCTCTTCTGTGCCATGTTCTCCTCTGCCTTTCCATCCGCCTGAAGAAAACAAAGTCAGCTGTCTCACCCAATGATGTGATGGGTGCTCAAAAGTGAGTGAAACGTGTTTCTTGTCTGTCATAATTACTGTTATTGTCTCTTATTTTTTCATGTATGAGATAATACAATTTTCTTTTGATGTTGAGGGCAATAAAGACAGCCTGGAGATTGGATTTTTTTAGAGAGGCTTTGTAAAAAGAGATCACACCTATTGTAAACATAAAATAATCCTATAATCAAACTAATGTCCATGAACAAAATCCAATTGTTTTTATCCTCTAATTTAAATACAGACCGGTTTAATCTACAGTTTCCTTGAGGTGACGGTTTATTCTTAAACCCTCATAATTTAGTAAAGCCCTCTAAAACCCCATTTCTAAAGCAGCTGTGCCTGAATTATTTACAGCAGCCCTAGTTTTCTGACCTACATCCAAGCCCAGACGGCGGCTAACGACAATCTTACACACTTTAAAGGGGAAGATGATGCAGTCCCCATGCGGAACGCTTCTTGGACCTCTAAATGCTTCATGTTTGGAACAAAAAGGTCTCCTTACGAAAACAAACATGGCTGCCCTATGCAATTATTAGAGTTGCTTTTTCCACCAAAAGCAACTCGTGGAATTTGAAAGTTTTCAGTCATGTGTACAGCTGCAAATCAAACTCTGCAAGCTGGGATTTTTATGTTTTTGTTTGTTAGTATTAGTGGGTGGGTCATATTCAACTCATTGAGTGGAGTCACTCTTTCTTACTCGTATATTACACATATGGGCTTGTTGAAAATAAATTTGCTGAGAAAACCGATAATGGCTAGAATGACATTAGTCAGTACCTCAGATGTTATTGATACATTATATTCGAAGGCATTTAAAATTACCTTGAAAAAGAAACCACGACACATCTTTTGTTCGTCATCCTCCGTATCTCCCTGCTCCACCTCAGAACAGTCATCCAATGTCAGATCCTCAAGTGGCCTCACAACTGACAGAGGAACCTCAATCAAAGTGCTTTTGGCTTGACAGGAGAGTTCTGGCAGTGAAGGGATCTCTGTGGGTGTCAATGTGAAGGTTTCTACCACAGGGTGGGCCAGAACCTCAGGGACCGACGACTCTATGGTCGGTTTGAGGTCTGTAAATGACTTTTGAACGTGCTTTTTCTGGTAATCCGTTTCCATGCCATAGATCTTGGAATGATTGTGGGACACTTTTTCCTGGGTTTGGTCATTTGTATCTACTTCAATTTCAACTTCTTCTCTTTTGCTGAGCAGGTTGGGAGAGCTGGGGGGTGACATGGCTGCACATATACTTGCCAGCTCCCTCTCTGGGGATAGGAGTGGATTTGTCTCCTTGTGTTTATCCTGGTCTGGGTCTATTGTCTGTGGACTAGCAGATGCTGGCTCCTCCCCCATGTAAATGAAGGAGCTTGCTAAGGGCTGGCAAGGAGAAAATCTACGTAGCCGTGGGATGCTGTCGACAGACTGTGGAGCGGTTAGGACGCGATTGTAGGGAGCCAACTTAAGCTCGCTGGGTCGAGCGGTGCGAGGGTTCCGTGAGTGGAAGGAGGCAGATTTACGTTTGATGCTGGTTGGAGAACGATGGGTGGAACGAGGTGAGTCGGCAGGAGACGAGGGCCCTGAGGATCGAGTCACAGCTCCAGCTCGAGTGTGTTTTTGTGGTGAGGGGTTTGTTTGTGGAGGAGGGATGACCCATGCCTGCTGATGCTGTTGCTCCCTCATGGCCATGATCACTTCCTGCTGCTGAGCTAAGCGCTGCATCTCAGTCTGGAGGAAGGCTAAAGAATGGTTGAGCTTCTCTATGGAACGTGTGTACTCTGATAGATCCCCTTCAGTTAGCTGTGCATGGCTTTGTCCACCTTCCTCACTTGCACCCGGTGTTTTTTGCCAACAAGAGGCTGTGCTGCTTTGCTCTGCCCCATCGGGTGTGTCTGCCTTGCTCCTTCCAAATATAAAGGTGGGGCTTGTGCTTGTTGTCTTTCCTTCTCCCTCAGTTTTCCTCCCTTCTTCTCCACTGGCAGCACCATCGCCTTTCCTCTTTACCACATTTAGGAACACAGAGTGACCCATTTTTTGCCGATGCTTTGTAAAAGCAGCCTCCACTTTCTTCTTCTGTGCTTCAATAGCTTTCCGTTTCTCCTCAAGTCTCATTCTAAGCTGGACCATCTCTGTTGCCATGACTTGAGCAGGGTCATTGGGTGGAAGCTGGACAGGAGCTGGTGACGCCTGAGTTGTAACGGGTGGGGTGGCTTGTTGACGGATGGGGCTGTGCTCAGGGGTTGGTGCCCAGGACACAGATAATGGAAGGCCAAATTCAGAACCCTCTGGAGTGGTCTTTAGGGAGCTGCTGCTGCCCCTGCCTGAATCTGGAGCAGATGGACTGAGCTTCCTCATCTTCTGTTCGGCAAAGCTGGTCATCTTCATTCCTGAGGGGGATTTGCTCTGACTGCTCGGACAGGGGCTTGGTGTGTCCACATCCAGCTCCATGTTCACAGAGCAGTCCCTCAGAGAGGAATCTTCATCCAGCATGTCTTCTGTTCTGATATGAATGCCAGTGTCGACCTCTGTGGTGTCTGTGGTGCTTAAAGATCCTTTGGTGTCCATCTCTGACACTGGGTCTAAGCTGCCAACATCAGCTCCATGGTGCTGATTGTGCAGGAAGAAACCGTTGTTGATGCCCTCTACAGGGAGCTTACTTGGGCTGTGGATGATCTGGAGGGCTTCCTCCATGGAGGGAGCTGTTGCCATGACACTTCCATGTCCGTTGGGGTATGCTTGCCCGCTAAGCTCCATGCCTGCTAGGCTATCTGGACAGCCCTCCTCCTCAATGCCAACACTTTGGCCATTCACTGGCTGGAAGGATAGATTGCGCTTCATTCCACGGGGCATTTTCTGAATCTTGAAACCAGAACCATCATCAGTGCTGACAGACCTGACCATCCCACGTGTGGAGGCAGAAGCAGAATCCTCTTTATCAAAAGGAATGTCAAAAGACACTCCATAAGGACCAGACCTTAACAGGAAAAGCATAAATGAATGTGAATGGCTAGTTTGGGGAGCAGCTTGGCAGCATCACAATTAGATTATCTTAATCTCTAAATGACTCCATCTCTTGGGGACTGAATATTGTAGTTGAGCAGCACAGAAACAGGACAAAAACATGACTAACCTTTTCTCTTTGGGCCATGTGCCAAGGTTGCCATCAACAAAAGACATTGAAGTTGACCTCTTGATCTCTCCTGGATTACACAAATAAGCAAAGTGAAAATCAAGCAATACAAGTAATGATATTTTTATATATCTACCTTATACTTTAATTTTAGTTGTCAAGATCATTATAATAACCTGAGTTTCGAGGCTGGGGACGGAGTGGTAAGCTAGAGAATGAGGGACAGAAAAAGACATCCATCATGATTTCCAGTGTTAATCATTACTTTTTATTTTGTTATATTTGGCTTAAAAGTCGACAAAACTTCACACTGAATACCTGGACAAACATACCTGGGTCTTTCAGGACTTGGGGGTCTTTCCATAAAACTTCTTTTAGTTGCCTTGGAGATGGGGATGACTGGTATATTCTTCAACAATGAAGAGGAATCTGATATAACAGAAACTAATGATCAAACTGTGCTTCAACAATGCAACATACAATTTTACCCAAATATTACAAGTAACTTAACAGAGTAAGGACTATCACTTCTTGCAATTATTCCCTCGTCATTACAAACAAGACACTATTGATGTTATTACTACTATAAATCAAATTCTAGGGTTCTAATTTTACACTTGCCTGTGCCTTCATTGTCCAGCATTCTTGGTTTCACAAAAGATGGCTTGACCACCTCAAACCACCAGAACAGCTCTGCCATGAACACCAGGTAGTTACTCTGGTAGAGAAAACAAGATTAAACACACGATATTGAGTTTTATCTAATCAACCAAATCAAAAATATTTTAAAGAGAGACTTGACAGTTGCTGACAAAAAAATAAATTCTGAACATGTCCAGCCACTTTTCATTTTATCCACAACAGCATATTAGTTGCATTACATCTCTTTCTCCAGCAGGTGTCACTGTTAATCACTACTAATGAGCTAAGCGAGCTAAGCTAATGGTAATCATCATCATGGTTTTTCACAGGTTTGATAAAATAATCTTCCACTTGCATGATAATGTATATAGTATCAGAACCTGTACTAGTAAACAGGAGCGATGAAGCCATTAACCTCATTTGTATTATAGAGGACAGCTCTCTTTTCTGATTTCAGTCACCCAACAGCCAACTTGAATGAGCCTGGCTAAATTATGTCCAAGTTGTGTCCATGTCTGAATGAGGTCACCGTACAGTGGGAGGGTACACTGCTGGAGGACACTGCACTGCATCAATAACCATTGGAAGGAGATTTATCCCTCAGTGGTATGTCTCCATCTTCCCAACTGCTGTTTATTTTCTTTTACAAAGGTAAAAAGGGGTTGTATGTGGTGCAAAGTGGGGTTACACTATATTTGTTCCTGACAAAAAAAACACCTTGATTCAACCAGTGTAACAGATGTTTTTTCAACCCCTTTTAGCAACACTTAAGAAAATAATTTCTAATAATTTCAGCTACAAGAACATAAATAAATATAAATCAAAGCAAAAAAACAAGCGACTGGATAGTGTAGAGGTAAGACTGCTGTCTTTCATGTGGGTGATTGGGGTTTGAATCCTGACCCCGATCCTGTAGGGGTCCTTAGGCAAAACCCCTTACGCTACATGCCTACCTGGGACATAAGTGTAAGTTGCTTTGGATAAAAGTGTCTGCCAAATACTTCTGTGCCATGGAAGTCAAATTCCTCCACTCAAGGGCAAGTTATTTTGCATTATAAACTGAATTAATCATTTTCTGAATAACCCTTGAATGTATATTAAGATTCAGTATTTAATTAAATGCTATGCTAAATTAGGCATTGCAACTGTGAACACGCCACTCTAACAGCCACTTTACATATGCAAAGTGAGTACAATGAAGCAGGAACGACCTTGAGGAAACACACCCTCTCTCTGCCCTCTGTCCATGGTCCCCAGACAAAGACAGAGCATGGCTCAGCTCCAAAGATGCTCGATTCACCTCATCAGCAACATTTCGTTCTGCCGAGCAAACGGCAGCACACACACGTCATACAGACACCTCTTAAGCCCTTAAACTGCAGCCCTGAAGCACACCAGGAGGGGCAGAGGCAATTAACATCAGTGACACTGGCCTGCTTCAGCTCATGCTGCAGCCATTTACAATTCTCTGTTTTTGGATGCCTTTACTTAGCCACATCCTAGTGTGCAGAGCTACTGAAACAGATTATTTTGTGACAGTGCAAAGCAATAGCACATTGTTATCAAAGTAGTTAAAGTAAAGCAAATAAAAACATCTATCAATTTTACATTCAAATTTAACTCTTAACATGAAGACCTAGCAATACTTTAGAATCCTAATCCTAATCACTAGTATCACTAACTAATGCTAATTCAAACCATCTGGTTTACCTTTAGGTGAGTTCAGCATTTGAAGCATTCCTCAATGGCCATGATGAACAGTAGAGAGAACAAGACAGGCAAAGGGAAAACAAACAAAAAAAAAACAATAAAGACAGAAAGATGGACTGATCTCCTCTTATCCGTATTGCCCAGGCTGGTGAAAACTACCAAACCTTCCTTGTTCTCTTTTCCCATCTGTTTGCCTGTCTACTACTGTCACACCAGGTGTGAGGGTTAAACGTATAATACCATCCTTAAGCAGGCACTCACACATGTCCCTAAACAACCAACTACTGCACCACTGCCACACCTATCCCCCCGCTCACTGACTCTACTACCTCGTGGGCTGCTGGATTTGCAGCATTGCCAGATTAGGCTGTTTGGACATTTGAGTGTATGACTCCCAGGTTGAGGAGTGGAACCTGATTGGTGGTGCAAGAAGAGAGCTCAGCGTTGATTGTAGTTGGTCGAGGGAGGAGGCGGGCTAATCCACTCTGCAGGGATAGGCATGCCCCTATGCTTCACAATCATGGTGAAAACACCCAAATGCAAGGGCAATGTGTATCGGTTTAATCCATAAAAATGCACATGACAGAACACTCATGCACACCCTAAAAATGATGTCATTTAGATCTGCAACAGACAAGACCCAGCCACACACTGAGCATTCAGAGGGCATTAATCTCAACAATCACTGGGCCAGAAGGTTGATTAAAGGATCTAGGTCTACCGGCTGCCAGCCTGCCAGCCAGACTCACTCCAATCTGGAAAACCCCATCTTTCATTTCCTTCCAAGCTTATCAAGCTGCTGCTCGTCACCCACTGAAAAACCTGAGGTTATGTGAGTGTAAAAAAGAAAAGGCTTCAGAGAGACCTGAGGCACCATAATTTCATGTTGGAAAACCCAGTGATGAAATAGAATCAGAAGACAGAAAAATAGCTATTCCTACTTGAGCTTGCCTGGTGATCTAGGTAGCTAAGTTTATTCAAGAGCAACAATCATTGCACGCGTCAGCCATATGTAATGCTTTATATTTGAAATAAAACAGAGAAATCCGTTTGTGTTTAACAGCCAAACACTTATTTCTTGAGCAATTAGGTCAGTTTTAACAACGTGTGCTACTTTTTGGCAGATGAAACCTCACCGTGGAGCTGCTGTTCTTCATTACTGCCATCTATAATAGTCAGATTAAGGACAAATGACTGGTAGTCATGTTTAGAAGGCAGCTGATAAATTACAGTACATGTGTTAGTTTGCTTCCTTGAGGACAACCCCAGCATGTTTGCTACGAAGCTCCTGGTGGAAAACCCCCCCAGACATGGTGAATTTAATTTCTCCTCCCTGGATACACAGATGGTAATTTGGATGAGCTGTGAATTCATTAAAGGTAAAGCCATTAAATGGGAGTGGGTTGACGTGATTGACTGGCCTGAGCCCATGAGCAAAGAGTGGCCCTACACAATGTAATATATGGCTTTGGCAGCTGGGTTCTGGAGGCTAATGTATTTCCCTTTATTGAGGCATGATGAACATGATGTCTTACTAAACAAGCAAATTGCTGTAAGAGGGAAGTGACCTAATCCATTCACTAATGTAGTTTCTCTGTGTAGTGCTCTACATTTCACACCTGATCTGATATGAACAGACTGGTGTGTGAAGGTGGCTGCGTGAGGATCCAGAATTGGGTGTTGAATGTTCACACTGTGAAGCCTCATGTTAAGTTCCAACTTTCTGCATCTGATTTCTTTGAATGACTTATGATATCTCTTAGATTGTCTCACCTCCAGGAGCTACATCAGGATAGGAGGTTTTTGACAGTAGTGTTGATCATTTGGAGTGCACTCATTTAGTTAACACGATATGCAGTTATATGCAGTTATTTCTCTTAAAGCTACCAGTTTTTGAGGGGTTACTATGAATGAATACTTAAATAATAAAATGAATTGATACCACATTCTCTAAGATGTTCCCATTATGAGGAGGATTGCATTTCTTTTTTATTAGGGTATTCCTGATATATATATATATATATATAGATATATATATATATATATATATATAGATATATATATATATATATATATATATATATATATATATAGATATATATATATATATATATATATATATAACGAGCAACTCATCAATAATGTAACAGTATGTAGATAATTGAGCAATGACTTTCACAGTTAAGATCCAATCTTTTAGAATCACACCTGATAGAAGAATTAGCACAGAAACACAGGTAAGTGTCAAGTCTGTGTGTCTGTCTGATAAGACACTGCCCCTCTCCAATGCCCCCACCCCCCTAAGTCACTTCTGTCTTTTAATTGCCTCACACTCTTAATTGCCTTCCCCTTTGTCTCTTCTCTCTTGTTCCCATTTTCCTCCTCTTCAACACCTCTCTCACTTCGCCTCCCCTCTAATGTCTCAGCTCAGTCTATAATAAGGTCTCCATTAGTGCTACGGTGCCACTGAAGATGTGCCCGTCTGGAATCTGGGTCAATGTTACCGAGTCTAACTGGTTCTGTATGCAGTATGCAGTTCTGGCTGTATTGTACTGCTTCTCTCAGGCAACAACTCTGGCCAGCTGGGACACTTTTATCACTCCAGAAATCAGTGTCAGCAAAATAATGCTGCTGGCTGGCTCCCACAACTCGATCGTTATTTATTTTCACTCACTGTGTGCATGCTTTGGGTTGCTCGGTGCAAGAGAGTCTGCAGTTTGGTGCAAAATGAAACTATCCTACAAATATGACGTAACATACTGGATCATAATATACCTCCATCAGTACTAATATTACAATTGCTTCCACTGAGTCATTCCTTTGCCATTTTGCTGTATTTGCTCAAGGACTCTAAGCCACTGTTTCACACTACTAGTTGGTGCATTTTAGTGTTGCAAGGGGAGTTTATCACTTCTTTTCATTTTTAAAAAGGTCATTTAAGAGTGACTTTAATGAGCAGCATCCAAATCCGATGAAATTATAGAACTGAACTGTTGTTGTTGTTGTTTTTTTAAGGTATCAGATACATGTTAAGTCAGTTTAGACTGAAGTTTGTCCTTTCAGTGACCTCCATTCTGCCTGTGCTGAGAGCAACAGTCCTGCATCTGAGGACATGCTGAGGCGACAGTTAAGGCAAAGCCAAGTTCATCCATCCCGACACATCAACTTAGTGTTTATGCAGCTCTCAGGCATAACACACTGATTGACTCAAGAGGAACAAAACAAGCAGCGGGGAAGGACAGTTACATCACAACACCAGAGAACTAGAAATACTTCATAGGAGCTGTACGTACTATTATGCACATGTATAGTATTGAACATTTTATGAAGGAAAACAAAGTGTCTGTGACTGTTTGAGATGTTGGGGTAACTGGACTAACCGTAAAGGCAACAACTTAAATGCATGTATACGCAGCAATTCACCATGAACTGAATCAAATTAGCTGATTTTGAGTCAATATAGACCCTTAGAACAATCTAAGTGCTGTGTGCCTGTACAGGTACATGAGGGAAGCATGTGTACACAAAAAATAAGGCCAGCAGAATAGGACATGAAAACAGGGAACTAAACAGAAGAGTCAGAAAACGTTTACGAGTACCTTGAAACTCACAACTCTCTTTCTAAATCCCTGTCAACTATATTACAAATAATTAAGTTTTATTGGCCAATCTAAAGTGAGCAATATATGTTTTTAACTGCTGAAGAAAGAATAGCAGTGCAGGGAGGATGCTTACTGTAAAAAAAACAGGAGCAGTTTCAAGGACAGATGCACTACAGGCAATGAGACATAACAAGAAATGTGCACATATCACAAAACACAGTGGCTGCATGGGCGTATAATGGAACTGAAGTGTATGTAAACTTGGCTATCAGCAGGACAGAGTGAATTTGTCTGTCACACAGAGACAAATATCAGTTGAGAGACCACAGGAGAAAAAAAATCCCTTAAAATCACAAGGACCAGTGAAAAAAGAAAGAAGGAAAGAAAGAAAGAAAGACTCAAAAAGAGCAAAGAACTTGACAAAGAATTAGGTAAACGTATACAAAAAAAGAATGGAAAAGAAGAGAAGAGAAAGGTCAATAGCCTAAAGAAGGAAATGGAAAGAGTGTGTAACTGGGAAAGCAGGCTTTATGAGTCCTTCCAAGCTTGTGGTTGGAGGAGACAGTTTGGACTGAGATGTTTTTCCACAGCATGACTCACTGCACTGGCCTACAGTCCCACTTATTTCTCTCCTCCCATTTAACGCATCTGACCGGATGCAACCACACTATATGGATTCTTACCTTTTATTGTAGAAAAACTTAAAAACAAAAGAACAGTGTTTTGGTAAAACAACTTAACTCACTTATATTGTGCCAACTAATAAGGATTTTTTTTGTTGTTGTTGTTCAACCACCACTTTGAACTGGAATTATATCCAGAAGGCACTTTCCCAGTTTGGTAATTAAAGAGTAAGTAAAGAGTGCCTATTTTGCAGCAAGAATGTCCTAACAATGAACCCGAAAGGATCAGCAAAATTCAGCAAAATGTCCTGCATATTTTCTAAATAACATGTTTTCAAAATCTCTGCAATCAAGCTTCAAATATGTATGAATGACCAACAAAATCTCTCACAGGCTCTTTACCTTGATGGTGGAGGAGGCATAGAGCATGTCCTCCAGACTGAAGTGGCAGCAGCTGTTGAGGTTGTCTTTGCAGAAGTCTTGTATGAGCTGCAGGTTGTACAGTCGATCAGCCAGAGTCATATTTTCCTTCAGACAGATATCTGGGAGGACAGAGGGAGCCATCAGGTGTCAGGGTGATAGTGATTAAACACTCACTTCAGTGGTTTCCGCCATGCAGACGGTGGTTGTTTATGTACAGGGAGGGATGAAGTGGGCAGGGAACAATGTGTGGGTATGGAACAATGGGTGTAATAAGAGCAAAGTTCAGAGAAAGTCTGAACTATCATGAGAGCGATCTAATGTCATCAACTAGGAGGTGTGAGCTGATATATTCAAGACAAAACAAAGTTGATTGTTGAAAACTTTGATTATTTTCTAGGTTTGATGAATGATTTGCATACAGGTAACTGATGTGTTGGAATGTATTTTGACCTCTATTTACAGACTTGAAAGTGAATATGTTGGATCTATTGTTAGTGACTGATCTTCAATCGGCTAAATTAACAACTAAGAGGCAGGAGAAACAATGACGCTGCAATGTGCACAGACAGAGTAACTATCCCTCCTGACAATAAAACGTGAATTATTGTTTTCTGTAAAAAAATAATGCAGGATAAAAACAGTGTTTTGAAAAAGGGCAGAATCCCGCCGCTGCTTTGGTTTGAGAACAAAACAAAGTCGTGAATTTCATCAGCTTAAGTGACACCCTGAGATCATTTATCTGGTCAAAGGTCTATATTTCCCTCTGCTGATTCATTATGGTTACCTGATGTCCAACATACAGAGCTGTAAACTTCCAACTGATCAATCCGTCCACCTACTGTCTCTGTTTCCTCACCATCTAGTGACAGCAGCTGTGGGCAGTAGAAGTGCAGCAGAGCACCCAGGGCCGAGCCGTCTGTGCTGTCTTTCAACAGGCTGTCCACTGGGGGGATCTGGGGAGCTGGCTCGGCTGAGGCCTGCTCCTTCCTATAGCGGGCCTGCGTGACATACAAAACCATAACACACAATGGATTGCGCATAATTACCCTGTTTACATTTGCAGCAACTGCTGGGCCAGATTTGTCCTGTTTCTTTTTCTTTTTCATGTATTAACAATGGCTGAAAAATTAGGCCTGTATAATGAAGCCCCCCTTACAATGGCTATGCTTTATAGGATCTTTAAACCAGCAACAAAAAGTTTAAAAACCCAGCATGGCTTCATTATATTTAACCAAGGATGAAGGTAATTAAGCTGACCTGGAGCTTTGAAGCCTTACTCGTAAAATGTTTCAACTGCAGAAAAGAAATCTTCACGAGGTGGCGAATGGGCAACAGCAGCTGCTAAAAGAGTGAACAGTCACTGTTTTGTCTGGATGCTGTGATCTGATCTTATTGTTTCATCCTTGTAATAGAAATACCAAAATAATCCATCTCTGAACATTGTATTTGTCAGAAGGATTCAGTAAAGGACGACTTTGTCACCATTTCATGCCCCCAGATATCCAATCTCTGTAACTGATTTTTTTCCTTCTCTTTCTTCTTTCTTACTAATCCCCTGGCACCAATTCAGTGATTCCCCAAGGGTACCCACAAGGACTTTTCTCATCAGCAAATACAAGCAAACTTGTAAGATAAACATCCCTCATGTCTATATGGCTTTTAGTAAACTCAGTGTTACGTGCAGCAGTTGAAAAAACAAAACAATGAAATGCAATCAACAGATTTGTGCTGATTTTTCACAGTACATGAAAACACATGGCTACGCAGCATGGGTTCACTTGTTAATCAAAACAGAAGCAGAGAAAGAAAATCTGTGTTTATGTAACTGAAGTCGGATGTTGACAACACACATCCAATAAAATGATGGCAATGGTGACATGAAGAGAAAGGCAGGAGGAAAGACGGTCACTACGGACACACAGAATGAGTGCAGCACTGATTAGTTGACTTACAGGCACAAGCTTCATATACCACTTG
Source organism: Odontesthes bonariensis (assembly GCF_027942865.1). Lineage (NCBI taxonomy): Eukaryota > Metazoa > Chordata > Actinopteri > Atheriniformes > Atherinopsidae > Odontesthes > Odontesthes bonariensis. Next base: position 23,482,124 of record NC_134520.1, on the reverse strand, counting down.
GTTGGAGACTGCAGCGGCACAGCGATGGAAAAAAAATGAAACAACAAAGACATACCTGTTAGAGAGATTAGTTCATAAGAAGATTAGTATTACAAAGAAAGACATGACAACTGGGATGCAAAGGGGAGCGCACATGAAAGACATCCCACTCATCTCAAATAACCCTGAATTTCTATTCACTGCAATGTTGTGTTAAGTTTGGAATGTGTAAATCTGGCTTGTGCTGACTGCACATCCTCAGAATGAAAGCTTGGGCTTATATTGTACTTGGGCTAAATTAAGGCTACTTAGGAGGATCTTGGTCATTTTTTCAAATTAAAAAATGACACGGCAAGTCAAAACATTTATTTTTTCTCCTTTATGTCACAACAGCTAAACAAAAGCAACATTTCAAAGCCCACGTGTAACAAAGCCCACGTGTAACAAAGTACACGTGTAACAAAGCACACGTGTAACGTTGCACTGGCTTTCAGGCTTGACTGGAAATGACTAGAATGGAACATGTAGAGTCGAGTCTTTTGCCTATGAAAACTACTTACTATAGAACCATATCTACTTCTGTGTATTACGTAATATTTATCGTTGAACCTGGGGATGCATATGCACATATATATATATAGATATATATTATCTCTGTCACTTTGCCTTTTATCATATAAATCAAAATATCCATGAGGTATAGGTTATGCATGTACATGCATCTAAAGTATTTCCCACATCAGTGCTCCATATCAACACATTTCATTCTAATCTTGCAGTGGACGTACAAAAATTCAAAAGGAGGTCCTTGACAGCTTTGAGGCAAACAAATTAGCTTACTATTAACTTAATAATTACTCAATATGGAGTATCTTCAGCCCACAGACTGAGCTGTTAGCTGTGGTGGTACGTCCACACATATACCAAGAGAATTCTTACTTTGCCACATTTACAGTTAGGCCCTGAATGCTGGACACCAGCGACTTCTTATATTCTCGTGTTGTGTTTCTTTTGTTCTTGCATAACTTGAACTTTCACATATTTGAGCAGCTGGCAGAAAGCTTTGGGGATTATCAAAGTAAGTGTTAAATATCCTTCCAACAAATTGCCCTAATACACATATACATACATATTACACACACACACACATATGTATGTATATATATATATATATATATATATATATATGTGTGTGAGTGTGTGTCCTGAAAGAAAAACACTCAATGATGAATCAACTAAATCACTGTCACGTTATTGAAGCACTGTCAGAAGAGAAAACTAATCCAATAACATTTCTACGGCACGAACTGTCAGCCATCCATTGACAATGTAAGCTGAGCAGAACAGGCTTGCCTCAGTTAACAGCTAATTCTCACTTAACCTAGAGACATCAAAGACCCAAAATGTACACGCCACTCAAAGTGTCTGGCAAGTCCTTAACTTCAAAGGTAAGCCGTGAATAGTGAGAAAATACAGTCGCTCTGTAACAAAACTTTGAAAAAACATATAAAAAGGAGGGAAAAAAAAAGACAGACAGTGCCTGTTTTGGATGTTCCTCATGTGATCAGGACCATGTGATCAGCTCTCTGGACCATGATTTGAGTTTCCGGCAGAATCCGATGCCATTAGCGGAACACACCTGTGTAATCTAATCAACAATTTATTAGTTAATCAGTTTTATCTATTTGCCAGACGGTCTTTGGAAACGTGTGACGTGCTGTCTGAATCCGTGGATTGTTAGTCATGTAATAAAAAGAGTGTAAATCGATGAGTTTACAGGGAATGAAGAGATGATCCACGATTTTTTCATAAGCGAGTTTGTGCATTTCATCGAATGTACTACATTTCCAATTTCCCAATAAAGTTCAGGACTACTTCGGCACACAGTACACACACAGGTCTCATCCTGTTTGCATGATCCTGTTTTGATGCACCGGTGGGTTAGTTTACATGTTATTTACTATTTTCTAAGTGAATGAGCTTCCGTCACCGCTGTGTCATACATTTGAGAAAATATGTTAGCCAATCCGTCTCTTAATCACATTTATCTATGACATGTGCTGTGGAATTTCAATGGATGATTTATGTGTCAGTAAATAAAGTAATTCATTCCCTGAAAATCAAATACTGAGATGCTTGACCTATAAAAAACGCTGCAGCGGAATAAAATTCAGTGGATATCGAGGCGTGTTTGTTGACAGAGACCTCCTCTGCCCTCACGTCACCTCTTCAGACCGAGAGGCAATAAAGCTGCACTCCTCGGTGCAAAGTCGCAGCAGACTGACAGGTCAACTTAATCATGTTAAGGGGTCAACCTGAACCTTTGCTGCCTTTGCTTGTTTGAAAGTTTCCTTACAACATCACCGCTACCCAACTACACGTCCTAGTGTCCCAGTTTGAAAATAAAGTCGAGAAAACTGTCTGCTGCTAAAATAACAATTCAAGATTGTGGACTAAACAAGGTCGTAGAATTGGACCAGCAATCGAATCCCTTTGGGAGATGCATAATCTCCTTACAGCAGAGCACACACACACTTCATACAATGCATGCACACATCCCACCTAACCAACTTCAATTATCCTGCGACTCTGCCTTTTGCTGCAAAGTTCATCCTCTCATGCAGACTTCCCCGACTGAGCTGCAGCTCAGCTTTTCAAACCGAAAACGATTAGTCCTCCCTTCCTTGTCCTGACGCTGCCTTTCCAGTTCCCTCCTCTTATCCTCCATCCACCCTTACCCCCACAAATAATGCAGTAGGTTCAAATAAAAGTTCTCTTAAAAGCACTCAGTACCATCACCTGGCGAGTACCATAACGATGTCCTAGGAGAACAACGCCATGGTGCTCAGCAGTGTCTCTGTAGAGTCTGACAGACAAGAGGCTGCCTGCGTGACTCACACTGCAGTCAAACAGCACAGACAGAAGGAGAGAGGGATGAAGGGATGAGAAAAGGAGAGATGAGGGTGCTAGTGATAGAAAAAAACCAGCAGGGATAATTTTTTCAATGTTAGTGCAGTTTTAGTTGTTTCAGTTTGTTCTTTTTTCACACATTTCTATCATATGATATAACTCTCTCCAGGGCTAATCCTCAACAAATCTTTCATCTTTTCCAGATTGATTGTTTTAACTGAGAATATAAGAATTGCCATTTTGGCATTCAAAGAAATCCAAAGAAATTTGCAGAAGCAAAGGACAATTAGACAGAACAAGCAGTTTAGTTCAATTTATAGTCATGATTGCTGTTCTATAGTAGATGTTCACACGTTTCATTTACATACAGAGGCTTTACAGTTGTAGCCTAACAAAGGCACATAAAAAAACAAACAAAAAAGATATTAAAACTGCCTTCCAACACAAGTAGTTGTTATTATGTAACATATTGTTGTGTACGAGATAGCAAGACCTTGAGCTAAGAAACAAATTGAAAAATGTTTTTCAGATGGTCCAGCATTTCATTATTACTTCCTCAGATGGTTCAATTTATTCCCACTGAAAATGACTTTAAGCCATATAAAAAAGAAAAGGAAAGGAAACAGAAACGGAACAAACAAAAAAAGACCATCAACATCTGCAAGCAGACTGATACATACAGCACATCTCAAAGTGTTCAGCTGCAGTGTCCACTGACTGACTTTGCCTCTAGTGAGTTTAAATGGGAACAACATCTGCCATAAGCAAAAGACACAGTCATGATAAGGACATAGAAACCAGCATGTGAGCTGCCTGGAGGTTCAAGTGGACGTTTTGTTGAAGGGCTACCTCTAGCTTAGGGGCCAGACAAGTGGAATAATGAGCAGACATAGCTCCACAGATGAGACAGTCAGTGACAGGGTGCCTAGATTGCAATAGTGTCCTCTTTTGCCACTCAGTATCATAAAGTCTTTTTCCATGTCCAATAAGTATGAAAAAAACATGCTGCGCTAACTGTTTTTTGAGACTACTTTACTTTTAAAAGTGTCTGGGCGTGTACCTTGCTGTGTGTTTGTGTGGGACAGTTGAAGCATGCTGTGCTGAGTCTGCAAACTGACTGGTCGGATCAGAGTCAAACACTGACTGTCTGTGCAGCCCTGGGACGAGCATGGGAAACACGCACAGTGCAGTTTTACATTTCTGCAGGTCAAAACACATAAGTAAGAGCTGTCTTCTTTTTTTTTCATCATAGAAGGCAAGACAAAGCAAGGCAAATTTATTTGTAGAGCACAATTTCGCACACAAGGCACTTCAAAGTGCTTTGTTAGTTAGAAACGAGTTAGAAAACTTAACTCTTTGGATATCTCTACAAAGAAGCATCACTGATTGTAATGACTGTGTCATAGTGCGTTGCCTCACTTGGTAGAGATGAAAAGAGGAAGAGGAGAGGAGTTCATTTATTTTCCCTGAGGAAAAATACATCAATGTGTGAGGAGAGGGCAAACTGTTGCTGTTGGATGGGAACAAACATTTTCCTTTGCTTCAGAACAAGCATTGAGGGTCTTCATGACATTCATGGGTCAATACAACTCCGAAAAGAAAGTCACTGTGTAATTTCAAAAACCACAGAAAGGTCACTTTAATCCATTCCTGAAAATTGCTGGTGGGGCATAATGAAGGATATGGAGGTGAGGTGAAGAAGCAAAGCATGAAGGATGAACATGGAGGGGAGTACATGAGTGACATCATCCATCTCCTCCCCCCTCTCCTCCTCTCAATCTGCTCTGTTGAGTTAATATGAAGCCGTTGTGATGCCATTTTTGTATAAATAAATAAAGCTTGACGGTTAACAAACAATGAAGTAATAAAGACAGCAAATACATACAAGATACTTTGGTTGCAAAACATAATCAGTTTTTCGTCACTGGAAAATTAATTTCCTCAATAAAGACGACATAAAGGACCACGACATCTGCGTAAATGAGATTCACTAAGACAGGAGCAGCTTCTACCACCGTGCCACAAGTCCACAAATCCCTAGATATTTTCTCAAACTGATTCTTTTTCAGAAAAAGACGGTTTGTGTGAGCTTTTCCTGAGCAGTAAATCGGCATTACATGATTAGTAATTACGAAAAACGTATGAAAACACGGCCAGGCATTAAATTAGCCTGGAATGTGAACATGTCGCTTAACAATACAAGCAATACGATACGCAGATATTCTTAAATCCATATCATACTATTGTGGATGGAATATACATTATGCAGTCCACATTTGTGCATATTTACTGGTATGACAGTGTAAAACAGTAAAATGACACACTGACATCTGTATCATCTCATATTATGAATGAAATATCCAAATCACACAACACACCTCCAATTTTATCCAAGCACTCGACAGCCCTGTGTGTATTTGTGTGCGTTTGTCTGTGAATGCACACGAGCTTATAAGAGCCAACAAAGATTCCGTCCAGAGATTTACAAGTTGTTTGAATTCAATGTGGATTTCTGTCATCTAATCCATTTCCACCAGTGAGTGAATACATTATTCAGTGGATCAGAGATTGATTTATGACAAATACAGAGCCAAACTGCACAATGCAGACAGAGATCACTCCGGTTAATCAAATGCATAATACACACACTAACACACAGGCCACATCACATGCCGAATGGCATTAGCCATTACTGTTGATTCTACAGTCAGTTACACATTAGGTCTGGACTGTGAGCTGAACCCTGAATAAGGCTCCCTTCTAAATAAAAGGCTGCTTGGCTAATTAGACTGGAAAGCACTGGCTCTTTAATGAAGGTACAAATGAAGTAAGTCAAATGATTAAGGTGGATAAACTTGTTATGATTTTAAAGCTGTTTCCTGGCTTCCCCTCTCTTTTTTAATGAATCAGTTGCACATTGAGCTCAATATAAAGCTTGGCAACAAGTGAGAGAAATATTCTTCGAAGGTTCTTGAGTTTGAACGGCTTACGTTCTGTCGAGGAAGCTTGTCCTGGATATAAAAGTGACACAGACGTTTAGGACAAAGCAGTGTGAGTGAAAAGGCAAATGTTTTGGTAAATCCATGGCACGGAGCCAAGATTTACCTTAGCTTGCCTGAAACAGTCCATCAAACCTGAAATGTTTACAGTGTGTGTGGAATGTGAAATGCCACAGCAGGGAGAGTAGAGGAAAAGGAAAACACTGACCCGAGGACTGCCAGCTGGCTCAGCACTCTGGATTTCCTTCTTCTTCTGCTCCTGAGCCACAATATCTTTAAGATACTCATTTACCTGAGAGGAAGACGACAAACAAGATTTCAGTGACCTCGGCCACAAGCAGAATCAACGACCAAATCTCAATCCAGTCTCAGGAGCCTTATTTGACTGATACGGCTCTTCTCCAAAGAGTAGCTTTCATTTCATAATCAAAAAGTTGAAAGCAGCAGTAGATGGGCCCTGCAGCCAGGACAAAGAACCACAATTTGTGCCGACATTACAGCCGTATCTTATGGATTCTTCCTTTTTCTAGATTCAAATAAATCCGAGTTAAATCACGGTGATGTGCAGATGAGTGGGATTGAATTGATAGAGTAAAAAAAGGTTGTCAAAACTAAGCATTTTGGAAACAAAATGCAGAGAGCCATATGCCTGGCCAGTGGGACATCACCACCACACCCCCTCTTAGCTTTTGTCTGTTCTCTCCGAGTGAGTAAAGCTCAAAGCTGGCAGCAGCCCAGTGCTCAAAGAAGAATGTAAACAGACTGGATTCTGTTGTACTGTATGGAGGAGCCAATGCCATCTGTGCATGCAGGCCGAGCAAGTAACGTGTTTCAATTAAAAAAAAAATCTGATTACACAGGGCGAGCAGGTTCAAATGATATCCAGCCACATTTGCTGAAAAATAGTAACCACACGCTGTAGAACTGTTTGTTTAATCAGATCAGAGGATTTTGATTTAGAGATTCAAGTGCTTTTTGATCAAATTCCCAGCGGGCCGTCATTAGCCTTTTAGTGAGGAAACAGCTTCTGTCCGGCCACTCTACAATATTGTTCTCTCACGTCCCCAAATAAACTCTAAATGTAATTCATAGTGACCATTGGCTTATTGGTTTCCTGTCTGACCGAGGCTCTTTGTCTTGTTTGGCTGAGCAGCCAGATCGAGGCAGCATGTTGGCAGGTCCAAACTTCTCATCCCCAGATGAGTGCCTGTTCCTTTGACACAATCCGGTCTTACAGGTCTACAAACAATGCTTTCAACCTTGTGGCTTGGTGTTGTCTTTCTTTCTGAATGTTGAAATGCCCCCTGAAATGTTTTCAAGCACAATTTTACCAAACCACCAACACACTCCAAAAAGTGTTTATTAAGATGAGTCTTAATAATGAGGAAAAAATATGAAAGGCTCGAAAAGCTTTCTGTCAGCACTGAATTCATAATGAGAAATCTGTTTTTTGAACTTACAGCAGGGATCAAGCATGCAAAACAAGTGTTCTGAACAGATTTCATGGCATTTAGGTCATTAACTGAAACACAACGACATGCAAACCATGAAACACACGATTACAAACCTTGTTAATCCAGGTGGTCACTGCATCCTCTGTGTCATACGGCTTTTCCACCTCAGGCTTGCAGGGCGATGATGAATACTGACAAATGCAGGCCATCACTTTCTCCACAGTAACGGTCTCCACCGTGTACGCCATCATCAGAGTGTCAATCATTGCCAGGTGGGCGCTCTGAAAGAAAAAAAAACAGTGCAAACAAAGGTTAGAGGGTAAAATGAATAGGTATCTCAGGCCGATGATGTAATTCCTTGTCACTTAGCAGTAAATACAACATATTTGATTCACAAAGATCACAAGCTCAATGATGAAAGCTTGTGCAATGGAAAAGGGCTACATTCAGTTTCATCTGAGCCTACTTCATCAGACACACATCAGAGAGAGATGTGCCCACTTTGAACCATGACAGCATTCTAATCCCAGAAACAGATTGAGATGTCAGACTAAAGAGACACTTGCAGGGTCAAGATGATGAAATTACATAAAAACACTGCAGACAGAGACCTGTCACATCCACTGAGACCAAGAGTAAGACATGGATATGTCACTGAGAAAAGTATGTGACTGTCCGCAGAAAAAAAAAAAAAGGTCTGATATCCGAACATGTCACTTTCAGACTAAAACAGGAACACAGCTCTCCACAAACATATTTCACTCTGGTCTGGAACGGAAACTTGTAAAAGTAAAATGTTACATTCTTAGTGGGAAACAATTACTTTATTAGCAGATATCACACGAAAGAGACTTGTCGCTCAGTGGAGGGTAAGGCATTGAAATTGCAGTGATTTACTGGATTGGACCAGGAATCTAAATCCTCTTCTGTACAATACATCCAACAGTCTTCGGATGGATTCTCCCTTGTGGCTGTTGCCCTAGAAACAAGTGAATCCACCCCTTGTTACAAGACCCAGTTAGCTCACAGCAATTGGTAGACTTCGATGAATCACTGAATCATGTCATGTCATACGCTGCTCCACTATTTATTATTGTTGTAAGTTATTATACCTCACCATCCATCATACTATGATCAAGTGTGTTTTTGACTAGCTTACCTCTATCTGAGTAAACTGCTAAAGCAAATCATTCATCATCATCTCAAGACAATCAGAGTTTTTAATGTATTAAATTGGCTACATGCTGGAAGATGTTGGCTCTATTTCAGAAGGAACTATTGTGCAAGATCATGACATCTTTCTCCTAAAGGAATTGTGCAAGAAAAGGTGCGATAATCACTTCTGCAATACAATATGCACATTCTCCAGTTCGCAACATTAATAAAACTGTGTTTTCGAGGATTTTAAGTTCTGATTTTGTCAGTATAATGTTGAGTGAAAAATATCCTTTTTCTCAACATCAGTTCTTGTTGCCTGATTTCTATCTTTAGGAACACGGGCAGTAATCACTAGTTAGCTCATTGCAGTTGTTTGCAGTGACACAGAGGGCGTTCCATCTTTAAAGCAGATTTTCTCTTAGCTACAGCGAAAAATAACCCCTGAGAAGTGACACTAATGTATGATAAAAGTGTCAACGCTATCAATTATTAAAAAATACATTTCCATTTTGGAATTAATAAAGCATCATTGAACTTTTGAAACTAGCTTTTGAAACACGTGTGTAACTACTGAATAGAGAAAATGAAAGTTAGAAAGTTAGGCTGATTTTTTTTTTTAAACTTTCTTTTCTTTTTTTTTAATAAAAAGGTATTATCCTCACAAAGAACAGCTACTACAGGTCAAACAAAAGTCACAATAGATAATACACACAATATTATATGATTGACTTTTTCCCTAAAGTACAGCGTGACAAAATTATATTTAATAAGTTGGCAAATCTGATTGCATTTGGAGTGCTGAAATGAATTTCCGGTATGAAATCGCATTAGTCTAACATTTGAGTTCCACGATCTCTAATTTGGCTTCCAGGCAGCAAAGCAACCCCATTTAATGATACACTGCCAACTTGTTTCCAACTGGCCTTTATTTAGCCTGTCCAAACACTGAACAACATAATCCCACACCAAACCAAATGAACACGCATACACACAAATCTTCTGCAAAAATCCTTTTGCAGGCAATAGTCACAAATCTGTCTTTTTAGAACACAATTATAAACCCAATCTTAAAAAGGGGCCGAGGGACCGGCATTAACACTAGAAATACTCTCTTCTCTTCTCTCTTCTCCTGTGTAATTTGAGGATATTGATTTGTTTCTGCTGTGGTCTGATGAAACACAATAAACAAGGAGAAACAAGGATAATTAATCTTGTTTACTAAACCAAAGACCCACAGTCCCTAATCATATTGAATTTCAACATGGTAATATGTGGGAAGAAGATGTTAGTGTAGGACCAAGTGCTCATATTAAGGTGCTTCTGATACTACAGTCAAGCATTCGTTATAAAGTGACCACAACTTCTTTTCAGTATGTAAGGAAATCAACAATTAGCTGTGGTTTAGACAAACTATTTTTGCATGCATACCTTAAGAGCAAAACATTTGGTTTTATTAACTGTTAACAAAACAACATCCCTTTAAAAATGTAAGTAAAGGGATGATAGCATTTGAGACAGAGGATGATCCACTACAAAGACAATAAAAATTGTTGCTGAAGTATAGGGCAGATTTGTTACTTAAAATCCAATCGCTGTATGGTTACCTCATTTTGGGGTGTGCACTTGAGTTGCTGACTAATTTTTCAAAAAAGGTCAACAGACCCAATAATAAAGCCTCTGTGCTATTACAACAAAACAGCACCAAAAAGATAGGAACACATGAAAAAGACTTCAATAGATTAACAAAGAGATAGCTTTTCTTATTACAACAGATCTACCTGACATTTGCCACAAAGCTGTTTCCTCTGTTGTGTCATGGTACCTACCCTTTAGGTTTGCTGCACACATGTGCTTTCCTTCAACATTGCTCTGTGTCATCTTCCTCCAGCGGCACACATCTATAACTTGGAGCTGGCCAGCAAAAGCTCAGTGGTCAACATCAGCTCCACTGGGGCATTCAGTGATCAGATGCCTCGCACGGGGGTTTCTACGTGGCTGTAAGAAGGGTTAAAGGCGCTAACTGATTCTATTTGATTGATATCTTGAGATTAAAAACTGAGATTTAATCATTTAACCTCAAAATAATTGGATTTAAAGGTTGCTTCTCCTACGATTCATCCATTTTTCCATACGCTGACTATAAAATCCGTATTGACAATGATACCTCGTAATCTTACTCACAATTTGTAAAGTGTATTCATATTTTTTCTTTTTCATCTAAGCTGTTTGGGTCCATACAACTTGTACAGATTTCTCAGGAGGTATGACGACGCTGCTTCACAGTCAATATGCTGTTTTCATTGTACTGTTAAAGTGCTGGCTCTCTGGGGAAATAGGTAAGCTCCCCTCGTCCTTAAAAAAGCAATGATGGAAATCCTCCGTACAAGCTTAACTTATCACATAAGAGAATTACAAATATGAATCACAGAGACCTGCAAAGGACCATCTGTAACATAATTTCCGTCACAGTAATGTGTCAGAAAAAAATCTCCTTTGTCAGAGCTCTAAGCCGTTTGTAGGGACCTTACCATGGTGATCACAAGATGAATAATACATTCATCCTAACCCCTACTAAGGAGATGCTAAATGAAAGGTCTCTGCTAATTCGTTAGCTCCAACACAGAGACTTTATTTTACTGCAGAACGGGTTCGGGATTGAGGTAATGACTACAGGAAGGTCTTCCTGCGCCTTACATGGAAAGCTTACAGGTCTGCAATACATGACTACTGATCAGCCTGGGCCTGTTTTTAATTAGACCTCAAGGCTTCATTGATTATTTATAATATAAAACTTCCATGATACAAAGTGGGAGCAGAACATTTTAAGAAGTCGCCAATCTGCGGCCTCTCTCACATACACAACTGGGGAACTGCACGCATACACACAGTAATTTAACAGTAACTCGAAGGTTGATGTAATATTGAACTGCCGTCAGCTTTCAGCATTCCAGCTCTCCTGTTAAGGCTAAATACGGAGGCAGGTGACTAAAAATTGAATCCATCTAGCTTCAGGTAACTTCACGCCAACTCAGCTGGACATGGAAAATCACTCAGCTGTGCCTCTCTCTGGTCTTCTCCGGAGGTCTAAAAAGTACTGCAAAGGTAAAAATCCGTAATGTGTGCGAGAGGTTTTATATATATACACATATATGTTTTTTTTATGAAAAGGGAGAGAGCTTAAAATACAGCAAAGTTTAAGAACTAACTAAACTACAGTAACTGGAAATGTGACACTAAACTATACATTTACATATATACAAAGACAAAAAGACAAAGACAGAAGCAGAAAACCAGATCATAAGGTTTCCCTGTAAATCCACCAACTAATCAGGTAAAGGTGCATTTTACACAAGCTATTTGAATATCACAGAGCTCCAGTTTGAATTTGGAGCATTTCTCCACTATCATTAGCAGTTTCTTTTTAAAGCACTACTTTTGCTTTTCATATAGATTGATGACAGGACTTCTTTAATAGTCTGCCAGACTCAAAGCAGAAAAAAAAAAAAAAGTCACACACAATTTCAAACATGCACATTTTTGGATGTTTAAAATGCCAACTGTGAGGTCTGGCATCACTTGTGGGTATGAAGCTTTTAAGCAGCATACCTTCTCCCTCCATATGCTCCAAAACTAACCTAGCAATTATATAGAAACCTCAAAGGAAACCTAAGAGCAGTATCTGTGGACCGGATCGTGGCTACAAGCCAGTGCTGACAGACACTGGTAAGATGTCTGCACTCTACGTCATAACATCATCTTTCAAAAGCCCTCTGGGATGTAAAAAAATAAAGTCTGAGTAGTGAAAACAACATTTTGAACACAGAAAAATTAAAAGAAAAATCTAAATAGGTGTTTTAGTTTTAGTATGAGAAGATATAATTCTAACTTGCTTTGTATGTGACCTCGAATGGAATTTTTCCAAGAGCAAAATCAGATAAAACACTTAAGTCTTGCTTATTTGAGAGTTCAGCATTATCTAAGTCACATTTCTTTTTGTGTCAGGGGCTCTTTTCACACCGGTTGTTAAATCTGAGAACACTGCATTTCGCCATATCGTTTGTGAGGTAGAGTGATGGAGCGGACAAAGTTGCAGCGTCTGTGTGTGAGGGAGAGCCGGCTCTATGGAACTTTCTGCAACAAACACCTCTGACTCTGAGCATGCTCTTTAAAAATGACACACTGGGATGCTGCTTCGCCACCTCTGTTGGGTCAGCGTGAATAAGTAAAGTCATAAAAAAGTGGTTTTGTGAAGGGGGTCCTCTTTGAGGCAAAATAGCACAATCTCTCTCAGGAGAGACTGCAGATTATCTGCTAAGTATTACCTGATTTCACCAGGTGTTAAACACAGATCATGTGTTTCCATTCTAGCTGCAACAATTCTCCTTATTGTGGGAATGAATCACTTTTTAAACTATATGTTCGTGATGTCTTTATGGAAAAATGACAGTTGTTGATGTGTGCATGAACAAAGTATGTGAAAAAAGAATTTATTACCTGTGCATTTCCATGCTGTAATCCATAGCCTGCAGAACCTGCAGACTGAGAGCTCATTAGTGAAAAATAACCCTGCTTTAAAATCTAATGAGCTTTTTAGAAAAACACAGAAAAAACAGCTTAACGTGCTGCTATGATAAAAAGGAAGATAAAGCATGTAACACTGATATTGTAATGCACATATTATATAAAGAAATCAAAAAGATCAACGCATGACCGTGAAAGTCATCAGTACAGAGCGATGCAGCTCTCAGGCCATCACATGGCAACACATAGTGTGCCCACTGCTCATCCACCCATACTGTACTGCCTGGGAGGCATTGGACACAACATACTGGCTGTGACTTTGCTGAGGCTGACGAGAACAGACAGTGCTTGGACAGGCTTCCCCGTCCATCCTGCTGCTTCAGCTCGTCTTTGTTCATAAAACCATGAGGCTTGATGTTTTGAGTATTGAGCCTTCTGCCTGGCACTCGCATCAGCTTTCTCTTCTTCTGCATGTGAATGTGTGAGAAAGGAGGTGCTTCTACACATGAAACGCAGTGACTTAGAAACGCCACTCGCCTGCTTTTATGAATCCAATGTTTCAGCATTCTCAGAGCAGGGTGGTGCACACTACTAGTACACCACCGCACTCCACACATATATCTGCACATTTATACTGCACATACAAACTCACAGTGCTGGCACAAGCTGCCCCACTCTTGCACCCACCATCACACAAAAACACAACACCCTGCCTACTGGAGTGTAACCATGGGAACGAAGCGCCTCCCCGTACGGGTTATGATGGAAGCAGCAAAAGAGATGGGGAATAATGGAGGAAAAGTACTCCGTTTATACCATTAGTTAATGAATCAATCTGTTACATTGTAAAAATAATATTTGGGACACACGGTGTTAAGAGTGAGATGTGACTGGGATTAAAGTGGGCTCTAATAAATAGATAAATTATACTCTGAGCAAGCATTTGTTTTTAATTTAGTCTGAAAGCCAGTGTGCTGGTCCTGCGCTGTAATTTATCTGCAGCAATTAACCGGATCACGTTTGTTTTCTTCATTTCTCCAGATGACACGCAATCATTTTTGCAAATAGGCCTTGTCTAATAAATGTCAACAATAGAAAATCACAATCGGAAAATGTTTATTTTCATTAGAAAATATGGCTTCAGCCAAAGCCATATTTTTTGTTTTTCACACCACTAAAAAAATACAACTAGGAAATAACTAGGAACTAATTAACATATGATTTCCTGTCAGGACACTGTGTGTGTTATTGTATTGAGAAAGTATAACAGATGTGCCGCATAAATATCAACAGCCTTGATCTAAACATGGCAAATAAATAATTATATATATATATATGTATAAAACATAGTTTGGGAGCACAATTAAAGTAAAATTTAGAATGATTCCCCACATAAAGCAGCAACATGTCTGCTTTATAGCGCATCTAAAATCAGCCGCAGAGGCAGCCCACATGTAGCTAATAATAAACCACACGAGGTCTTATTATCAACATCCACAGCATAGAAGCATCAGCATCTGATTCATATACATGAAAAACAGCAACATGACCCATTTACAGCTGCTTTATCAAATAATAAAGTGATGGCATCCATGGTTCAGCAGCTTCACATAAAAATGATTCTCAACACATTAAGTACCAACTTTCGAGATTTTTCTGGAACACGTTTCCCACCTCCTCATAACTATCCTGCCAAGGTTAGGAATCTCATCACATGATAAACTTAATAGTAAATTACACTTATAACAAGAGTCGTACTTATTTCATTAGTGTACTTATACCAAAAACATCTCCAATTTTTTTATTTTTTTTATTCACACATATTTGATTTAGGATAACTGATTAGAATGCAAAATAACACTGCCTGAAACCCTGCTCCTATTTCTTAGGAAGATGTGGGACTTACTGCCTTACCATTTACACTGAAGCTGTGGCTGATCAGTTTGAGTGGGTCATCCACTTCTTTGTGGGATGCTCGATCCTCAGCTCCTTCTGTCCATGTGTCAGTATATTTGAGCAAGATAGAGAACCCTCCCTTTCCCCCCGATGCAGCATCTGTGTGTGAATGTATGTGTGATAGAGAATAATGCTGCATGTGCTGCTTGATGATATGTCTGAATGTGGCTTGTACTGTAAAGTTACTTGTATGTCGTTCATATGACTGGAATGATGCTATTTAAAAGCCATTTACCTTACGAGTAGGAAAAGACTTTGATCAATTTGCATCAATTTGCTTCATCTTCTCCAAATTAACACACACTGCATCTTTGTGGGGCTAATTCGCCAAGACTTGGCAGGGTCAGTATGAGCAGTGATTACTGATGATGAATATTACTGCAGTTACCCTCGAGCAAGACAGTTCACTATCACCCTACAAGCCTACTGATCATACTGTGATCTGACTGTGGTGACAAGTTATATAATAAATGTCAACCACAGTTTCTTGTTTGTACGTTGAATTGCTTCAGGTTGAATTAACCTTACTGCTAATCTACACACGCATCAGATGTGATGCTTCGTATAAATGTACAAAAACACAGATCTTATTTTCATTCTACATCCAGATTCTTTGGCTTTTTCTGATTTGATGTCACTCATTACATCTGAAGCAATTTCCCCATGGTAACAAACTGACTTTGGACAGGGATATGTCCATTATTGGTTATAATGTCAAATGCAAATTTATGTTTTGCTACTGGTGAAAAGATGCCCAGCAACAATCTGAAGTTGCTGTCTGCTGATTGCAAACTTCGCAGATAAAGGTTTTTGTTAATATCCATTTGCAATTATTGATGTCACATTGGTGCTTCCCACGGGCTCTAATGTATCATGCTAGAATAATATTTTCAGAACGTCGGCCCACCTCCACATCTCTCCTCGTTCTCTGTGAGCACTTTAGGTGGAAGAGTGAGCCTGCGATACAGAATGTGCGTAGGCGGCTGAGTGGGTGCAAGCTGCGACTTGGATTCTGCATTTTCACATGCAGAAATCCGTCACATGGCACAAGAGAGAAATAAAACAGCACATAATAGTGGTGGAAAGATAGCGGGGCGCAGAAATATAAGACTAAGCGGAGAATAGAAAATGTCAGCGTGCAGAGTTGTGACACCAGCATCAGACATCATCAGCATCTCACTCTTCTGCTGACCGGCCCACTCAGGCTGCCTTGAACATAATCTAAAGTTGCTGATTCAGAAAATTCTGGTTTCTTACACCAACTGCTAAGTTGAAAAGGATGCTTATCTAAAATATCAGGAAGCAGTATTTAATGAGGAGCAGCTTACATTTCCACTGCAGCTAGGTGCTCAGTCTGTTCCTGTTTTACAGGCAACTACAGAAAATATGGCTTCAACTACAGGCAACTACAGATCAAGAACTAGTGACCTTCTCCTCTTTAGGTTTTTTCTAAAACATATCAAAATAGCAAACCATCCTCCCGTAGTCATTTTTCCACTGCGTCTGCTCTTCTTTCTTCTCCATCACACCTCAACACGAGCAGAGCATATACAGCCTCCTTGTCAGCCGCGTCAGAGTTTGACACAGGTCTTAATAATTTATAGCTCAGATGTGCAGCAGGTAAACTCCAGACCTCAGAGCGAACAATACTGATACTGACTTGACTGAGATGAACATTTCTAAAAGCGAGATGCATCATATAGGTCTTGTGTGCTTCAGGTTCTGGAACAAAAGATGCATTCAGTGTGAGGAAGACGAGGACGATATGGAGAGCATCTCGGAAAAAAGCAAAACAGGATCATTAAGAATGTTAGAGGGTGAGGAAGTACACGAGGGAGAGGAGGCAGTAAAACTGGATAGGTGAGCAAGAAGGAAGAAAGGAGGAAAATAAGAGATAACTTGTGAGGGGATAGGAGAAGTAACTAAAGGGAAAACAATGTAAGAAGAAAAGGTGCAACTCTGGGCAGCAGAGGGAGACGAAGGAAAAAGACAGTTTCACCCTCTTCTATCAACTCATTTTCACATTAAAAGAAAAAGATACAGACACTGTTGTTCACCACTGAGTCAAGAACTTTGCTGGGTTAAAGTGTGAACCTCTTTTACAGCCCCGGGACACAAATTCAACCGTAATCTCTGACAAGAATCGATCCATCCATACAGTGTCAGACAGACACTAAAACTGTGCACTCGTCAGTGCGCTGCTAAAATCACAGCAACATTTTACATAACAGAAATGCACTTTTAGAGGCTAATGTACTCCAAAGCTTTGAAAAAAGATTTGATCTGCACACTTGAGCAACAGAGAGTTGCAGGGAGACAGAAAAACAACAACAGAGAAAAAGGGATCCTGCACGCTATCATGCAACTGAGGCTTTATTTGCAATCTGCCTGGCCGTCATCAGGTATATGGACTTAGAATATCCTCGTGTCTATGTATCCAGTCCCCTATCCAATCAGACAACAAGATTCCTGTTCATGCAATCACATTGAAACCAGTGGTTGACAGTACCGGAGTACATTTACTTGAGTACTGTACTTAAGTAAATTTTTTGAGTATCTGTACTTTACTTGAGTATTTTTTTTTTTTGGAAACTTTCACTCCACTACATTTCAAAGACAATTATTGTACTTTCGACTCCACAACATTTCTGGGAAGCTTGTCGTTACACATTCCTTTTAGGCTTTGTAATCCGCCGTTGCTGTTTTTCTTTCCTAAAATGCAATTGGCCACACCAGAGTGGTGTAAAAAGATCTGGAGTCTCAGCAGAAAACTGCAGCACGGCTGCAAGGCTGTTTTCTGCCGAGACTACGAGAGTGTTTTGAAAACTGAAGATATTCATCAAAGCAGAGATGTAGTTTGTTCGCGATAATGGACTCAACAGTAAACTTCTGCTCCATAGTGAATGTGTGGGGAGAAAAAAAAAGGCTCTCCTGTTTTTTGGGTGGGGATGTTTTAAATACATTTTTTTAATGAAAATAACTGTCCTTATTATTTTTTATTTAATTTTAATACTGAAGTTTTTACAGGTGGTACAGCCTTTTTGCAGCAGAGTGGTACAAAAAGTCAGTACATCATCAGGTGGTTTCAGAGAGTTACATGGTTCTGTAAAAGCACCCAGAAAACAGTACAGCAATGTACTGATATAACAAAATGTACTTTGTACTTTTGAATACTTAAGTATTTTTAAAAGTCAGTACTTCAGTACTTTAACTTGAGTAAAATTTTGACCGAGCAACTTTTACTTGTAGTTGAGTAAGATTTGACCATAAGTATCAATACTTTGACTCAAGTACTGGAGTTGAGTACTTTGTCCACCACTGCATAAAACAAGGAAACTGCATTACTTTCCATATAAAGCAGCAGCTCAGCTTTGCCAGATTCTTATGAAACAACTTCAACATTTGGCCATCTAATTTAGACCCAGTACTCGATGTGAATTAACAAAATAACAACAAATACAGGAACAAGCCATGAACGGACTCATAAATCAACAAACAACACGCACTGCTCCCAATCACAACTAAATACACATGAGCAGCATATTTAACATCCGGACCCATTAGAAACACTTGATGAAACTCTCTAAACCTCTCAGAACAGGAGCTAATGTAATGAAATACTGATTGTCTTCACAATATAAAGTGTTTAGAAATTCAAACCCCAACAAAATTTAAATAACTTGTAAATTAGCATAGAAAGGAAATTAGCCCAGCAAGAGTCTACAAACAGACTGCAGGCACACTGTGTGCTAATTGTGTCTAGATTGCTAATCGTTGAAGCAATAAAGCCTCCAATTGAGATTCTGCCCCAAAATAACGAGGATGCCCCATCGTCACTCACTAGGCATGCTAAGTCGTATAATTTCCAACACTGAAAAGACAACGATAATGCAGGCTCTTATGTGGGGACAAAAAACAGACAAGGGCAGGAAAGGCCTTGAATTCCAGGTAAGTCTGGGCTGTTTGGTTATCAGTCTGAATCTCCAGGATATTAGAAAATCTGTCTGGGAAGTAAATAAGTTGTGCTTTTTTGTCTAATATACATTGTTGTGATGGCCTGTTGCACTTTTTTCTTGGGGTGTTTCATAAAAACTGTTCAAATCGACAACTCTGGACTTTAGGAGACAGCGCTCTCCATCCCTCTCAACTTATTTGCCGAGGAAACAAGTGAACCACTTCCTATTTATACTGACTCTACAGGTCAATCTAATTGGTTTATTACACTGACTTTAAATTTATAAATACGCTGAATTAGTCAAGTTTTTTTTATTCTTTAAAGAAATCAAATAAAAGCAACAGAAACATTTTCAGAGAGAAACTTTGATGACCAACATATTAAACTATTGGAGCTCAGAGCTTGTAGCAACATACGGCCACCGTCTGCGACAAACATATGTGAATACAAGTATGACTTCCTGTTGTTTTTCTTTTTTATACCCATGTTCCTGGTTTACTTAAGTTTAATAGACACGCTGGATGGAATTATCGAATGAGGAAATATTGTGTGCACGAATCATCCCTCAATTACTGAGAAAAACAATAATTTAAAAAAAGTTTCTTACCATTTGCAAAGGCCTCTTTCGCAGGTCCCTCTCAGTGACCAGTCTCTCCTGATCAGTGACGTAGAGACCACGCTGAGCCAGTGCTTGGATGACAGCATCGTGACCCAGCAGCGGCTTGGCAGCGGCGCTCTTCAGGATGAGGCTGCCGGCCCTGCAGTAGAGGTCTGCCGAGAGCAGGAGGCTGGCCACGGGAGGCTTCAGGTGCTCCTGCTCATACTGGTCTGTGTAGAAGGGGTCCCTCAAGTCTGCAGGGATGCTGTCTGCGTAGCAAAGAGGAGAGATGACTTTCTCTCTACCATGCTCAACAGGAATAACATGGCACTCGTGTGTTTGATCTACTGCACTTTAGATATCAACCTGCTGGCAGCCAGTAGCATGTTTGGATTCCTAAATCAGAATAGTACCATCACCTCTGACAAAATCCTGCCCCATCGGGACAGGAGGTAACAGAGGTTAAAGGAGTAGGCTACATATTGTGAAATGAGGGAAACACGCACAATGCACAACAATATTTTTTTCTCGCAATGCATAAACTAGACGAGTTGAATAATCCATAATACCATGAAGGAAACAGCAGGTTAAAAAGAAAAAATGTAATAAATAAATTTGGAAAAAAATTTTTTAAACACCAAATCTGCCAAATTCTAAGAACTGTTTTCCTTTAAGGGTGCCACCTTTTTCCATCGCCGTGGTTTGACAATATCTTGACGTGGATATGTGATGTGAGCACAGACCTCAGTGTTGCTATAGCAACTGCAGGAGGAGTGAAAACTGATCGATTCATCCAGGCTTTATCTCCCTGGGAACACCCTTCTCGCTGTTGGCTTCATCAAAGAGAGTGCCTGCGCATGTCCATCGCCTCAGGAAAGTCCATCGTGATGAAAACTGTTCTTTTGTTTGTTTTTTTATCGCCTTTGTCCTGCATGTTCATGAGCAACGTTTGCTAAACGGGGGATGCATTTTAATAAAGTTAATAACAGTAACTTTGCTTCACACAGCCAGGCTGACCGAGGCTCTTCTTTTCCTACAACTGAACAATAACACCACGATTAAGTGGTCTCAAATGAAATGCTGTGTGTGAAAACCTTAAAATACATTTTCACACTCGAGATGAAGGTTATCACCGAGTCAGATCTCAATTTTGATAACTGCTATGAGTGTGTGTGTGTATGTGTGTGTAAGCAGACAGAAATATGCCATGGAATGAGCCACGGTGACTCTTTTGCTCACAAATGTTGCTGCCTATCCCACAACACATGAACACTCCCACTAAAGTAAATCCAAATCACCTGCTTTGACAGACGATCATAAAAAAAAAAAAAATCTAAACGTGGACATGGAAGCCACAGATTCCGAATCTAACAATAATATAAGTATGTACACGTAAGCTTATACTGTAATTATGCTGCAACCTTCAAATACTTAAGTATCTTTTATAGTATCTAAAGCTTTGCTTCTGCCAGTAGGTCTGCACAGCCTTCTTTCAAATCTGCACTATTTCATTCAGTTGTTGACAAAAGACCAGAGTGACCCATGTTCGGAGTTAAATGGTTCCAGCAAAATCAAAATAGTCTAGTCCAGAGGATGTGGAAAGGATTACTTTCAGCCAAGGTCACAATGAACCTTATCTAAGCTCAGGATCACTACATTAAAACAGTTATGTCAGTGTTCAACAAGTCATGCCAGCAGATGATCTGCTGTGCGGCTCGCATCTTTTACACACACGACCATGTATTCTTGATGCGTTTCCCGTATTATTGCATTGAGACCAGATGCATGTGCAATATTCAGAGCAGCGTAGGCTGGGATCTAGCCATGAGCCAGCTCACTCTGTCTTACTCTCTTCCCTCCTGCTCCCTCTGGAAGGCTGTATTTTTGGAATCAGCCCATTTCATTCAGTCCTGATTGAAAATACATAGAGGATCTGCAAGGGATCTCATGTTTGCTGGTCTATTACAAAACAGCAGCAAAGAGAAATACACTCAAACGAACTGAGCTGTGTGGTTGTTTCAGAGCTGAAAAGGAAGCAGAGTTTATGACCATACCATAGCTACGACAACAGAGATTCAATGATTACTGAAGAAATGGATGGAAAAGAAGAAGAGATGGCCAAATGATCCAACAGAAAGGAGCTTCATTTTTCATTTATTATAGCAGGCTTGCTATTCCTGAATAATGACTGTTCAGTCTGTTTGAATCAGTAATAAAACCCCGAAAGCAACACTTATTGTCAATTGTGTTTTTTGCATTAACTTAAAACAGAATCATTTTGGGAGGCCTAGAAGCCATTACTTTATACTCTACTGTTAGGTTCTTCCTTTCAAAGGTCTGGTCACAAATACAGCTCTTATCTAGCGGACTGAAGTAAGGACTGCAGTGCTGTTTTGCCACCCACTGTCAAACGATACAGCTGTTGACCTCTGGGGAAACACTCCTTTTTATGAGGAGATTGTGTTTTGGGGGAAATACTCATCTCAGATGAACACCCGCATCACCACAACATGACATGCATGCTAAAATCTGTCTCAGATCACTTGCCTTTTTTTTTGTTTCCACTGTATTTTTGGAGATGTGGGTGGGATTCATCAGTATATAGCCTAGCTAGGCAATATCCCTACATTACCTGCATCCGTAACCAGTTATTACAAATCTCATATTAAATGGCATGAAATATCAGAAATCTATTTGTTGAAGACTTTGCTTTAGGTCAGGGTTGATATTGTATATTGTCAGAGAACTGTGCATACTGTAACTACGGTAACAAGCACAAACGCACTGCACACCAGGTAAAACAGTTTATTATACCTGACGGTACAACTGATTATTGTCTCGTGATGGTTAATGACTACACATGTAATTGTTTCAATTGCATCATATTTTGCTTCAAACAAATACAAGCTTTGTGTGCTGTGTATGCCTCTGAGAATTAAGTCCCACACGTGATACCTCTCCTTCTAATTTGGACTTGAATGCAGCTCCCTGAAGGTCACACAATCTGAAACAAGTGGAACACAAATCTCAGGATACTCACTCTCCAGCTACCCTGCCTCTTAACTGATACTTCTAATACTTTTTTTTGTCACAGGATATGACAGTAAGGTGACCAATAGTCGGTAGCAACAAACAATAGTGTTTATAAATCTGCAACTGTGGAAAACTACTGATGGTGTTAATTCAGGCAGGCCTTGTCTGTGACAGCGACTGGATTGTGTTATGGTCTATTAAGATCTGCTATGCTCACAGCATGTGTCTAATTGATGAGGTGGTGATGAATACAGAAAAGCTCTCATGCTGCATCTGTGTGTGCAGGGCTGCACCTACCTGTCCCGTATGCTTTGGCCACCAGCCATGTGAGGCTGCAACAGATTTTGGCTCGAGAGAAGTCATAGTGCTCAAAAGGCTTTATCGCTGGAGCAGCGAAGGTCTTCTTCACGTCTCTGACGTCCTGAACTTCACCCATTTTTCTCCCGTTATTGTCCAGCTGAACCCTACAAAGCAACACAACGGGAACGCATCCCACTGTTGGAATTCATGGAAAAAACAATTAAAGGTTCTAAATTGAAGAGGTGAAAATGTCTTTTCCACTGATTATTCACAGCTTCTTTCAGTCATAAAATGCTAGGCCAGGTCTTTTTTTTTTTTTTTTTTCTCCTAAGTCTTTTTCAGTCTCGTTGACACAATGAGTCGCTTCTCTGGGTGTTAATCATCCATTCTGCTCTCTACCAGTTGAAATGGACTCCGTCGGACCAAGCCAGGTATCCGATGATTTCAGAAGAAAAAATGTTCTTCGACTGGAGTAAAACCCGCAGCCTTTCCATTATTTTGATAGTTTTGGAGCAATTGGCTTCTTCCTTTCAAAGCCATATTACACTGGAAAAATAACATACGTATTTAGGATTTCCCCCTCAATTAGTCTCATAGAGCCTTGAGATGCAGTTGTTCAGCCGCACCAAGGCTCTCCAGCTCTGCACCTCTGTTGTGCAATGCGCATGTGCAAATGGTATCTTCAGGTTCTGTCGGAAAAGTTGGTGTTGGAGTTGAAGTTCTTGAAATTTCTTCAAGCAACATGGTATAAAATTGCATCTCCACGTGTATCTCTTGATTTGTGTTTGATTTTATTATGTTTTTCAAACTCCATATGTTTTTTTTAGGTGTCATACCACTAAATGCTAATCATGCTGCATTTTTTTTTTACTCTACTCTTAATTAATACCAAGGATTACGACATTCCATCAAACAAACCGTACACAACGTAACAGTACAGTATATGCCTACAATTGATACGTAAGACATTTTAAGATGACAAGTAATCATTATTATTCTCATTTATTGGTAATATGCTGTCTAAAAATGTGTAACGGTACGCAATAACGCCTTTGCGTTACTTTTGGCTTTACGAGAACATATAAATGTGCCATATAAAGAATACAGCATGCTTAGAATTGGCAAGAAAACAAATGAAGTTGTTAAAATAACGTCCTAGAAAATGTTCGCTTCTGTGTTGTGATTATTCGTGATTATTCCCCCACGAGAAGTCCAATTCCTTCTGGGTTCATAACACAAGACATTACACTGGAAGACTCAGAAATTTTTCACGGTAAAATATGCTATATGTCTTTTAGGTTTCCACGCAAAGAAAACGAAAAAAAATTCATTTCCCAGCGTGCAAAGCTGTAATACGTCATAAGTGTGCGTCGGTGATTGTGTTTTGAACCGTTGGAGGATTTTACACGGAGAGGTATGTAAAGTTCAGACTTTTAATCGACAAACGATTCACTTTAGATATGTCTCAGCATTTATTAGATGTGGTGTAATGATATTTATATAGATGTATTTCAAAAAATAAAAACAGTAAATTGTTCGTCACACTAGTTAACATCGGCTTTGTTAAACATTGAGTGGCAATATAATGACAGGAACAATTAGTTTTACTACCTTTATGTAATTATGTTCTCTTCAGTTCATGGTTTAAGTTTATACCTTTATATCGCTTAAATTGTAGACCTGGTTCTGAATTACCTCTGCTTCCTTGTGGTTACAGGTTCAATCAAACATGTTTATGCCAAGAGCCCTGAAAGTGAAGAGACCAGCCCAGGAGCCAGGCCAGGTTTTAAATAAGAAAAGCAAGATTGTTCAGGAGGAGGGTAAAGAAAGTAGTTCAGAGATACCTGTGCAAAAGGAGGAAGCATGTGACGAGAAGAAACCACAGCATGAAAATGTAAACATATGTGGAGACTCTGCACCTTTGAAAGATGGTGATACACATGAAGATGGACATATGTCCTCTTCGGATGATGGGGAAGAAGAGGAGCCAGTCAAATCTTTTAAAAAGAGCCAGAGGTGGCCTGAGCCAGGAGAGCCTGTCTGTGTGATGTGTGGTCGCTATGGGGAGTACATATGTGATGCCACTGATAATGATGTTTGCAGTCTTGAATGCAAAGCCAATCATTTAGTGAAAATGGGAATGGGTACTGGGGCAGATGCATTTAACGGTAAGGACAAAAACATTGGTGAAAGGACTCCTCAACCTCAAGCAGCTGACACTGGTGGTACAGGTGTAAGTGAAACATGCTATTCCTATAGTGAAGATCCATTCATATCGGGTCTGACGGATGAGCAGGTGGAGCGAATCAGACAGGAGCTGGGCATTAAAACTCAGGGGAATGATGTCAAGAGACCCATTATTGAATTTGAACATTGTGGCTTCCCTTCCACATTAAATGGCAACCTGAAAAAGGCTGGTTATGAGGCACCCACACCGGTTCAGATGCAGATGGTGCCAGTTGGTCTCACAGGACGGGATGTGATTGCCAGTGCTGACACAGGATCAGGAAAGACTGTTGCATTCCTGCTGCCAGTGGTAGTGAGGGCACTGGAGGTACAGTAATACATCTAACAGTTCATTTGATATTTGTTAATATCGACAGAAATTCAAGTAATTTAACTGAACACTCCCACCAACAGGATGTTTATTGATGCATAGGAAACATTATCTGTAGGACGCAAGGCGATAACAACAATCTGGCAGCGGTGGTGATGTTTAACGATGAAGATCAGTAGTAATTTTTACATGCTGATGTCAGATGGATTACTAACCCATACACACCATAGGTGTCAACAGAGTAGACAGCGTAAACACAGTCGGATGTATGTGCACCTCTGATTTTTAAGCAAAGAATCCCCAACATCCTCAGAAATCAATGCAGATGACCTGACTTTATATTATCTGAACATCTTTTTCTGTAAAATGTTTGTTACTGAAGAAAAGAAAAATAAGAAAAACTTGAATGATATGAAATAAAACACACGCATGATGGACCGTGGACACATTATTGGCACCTTTTACTGATATCTGGTTGCAGAACCTTTTGGCTGCCTTCAAATCTTTCTTGCAGCTATCATAACGTTTCTCTCTTCCACTGTGATCTATTCAAGTTGCTCCCTAATTTCTGAGAATGTTTTGCCAAGGGCAGATGTAAGCCAATTGTCAATTGAAAATATGAGACTTAAGTCAAGTCAGCTGCTGGCCGATTTAGATAATTCAGACCTAAGGCTTCATGTTTGGGGGGGTAAAAAAGCACATATATATGGTAGCGGTGAATGGGTTAAAACAGTTTCTTTTGGATATGCGTGTCTCTTTTCTGACACTTCGTGACACATTTTACTCTGGAAAGCGTTGATCATTTTCTGATTTCAGATTTTATTCTTCATTTGATACATAAAATGCCTCTAGTAGCAGAAGTAGCAATTACCCAACATCATCGTAGTAGCTTCAACATGTTTCAATGTCTTTGTCATTGAAAAAAATAAAATTAAAATAAGAGCCACGAATAACTCCCTTTTGATCCAGTAAAACTCGTTATTCACTCGTTTTATGAGTTTTTAACACACATACATAAATTAAATATATGCACACACAAGTTTATAGTATTCATTTCCTTAATATCCACCGTTCCAAAGCACCAGCAATACGGAGCTTTTTGGAAAATTAAAAAAAGAAACCCACCATGTCAGGAGAATTACTCTAATTTGTATTATTGGGGGTTACTTTCTTGCTAAAAGGCAAGAGCTGATTCGGTTTGATAATAGGCATCTGCCTTTCTGAAACAACCCCTTGAGAAACTGTATAAACTGCACTCTACGTAACAATGATTTGTTTCTGCAGAAGAAAAAAAGAAGTGCTCTTAAGGAAAACAATTGTACAAATAATGGTAAGAAAAAAAATGAGGCATTTTCTTAAAGACAGAGGATCGTTAATGTCAATTCTATTTTAGATTCCAGCGCACAGTGTGTGCAGCCCTGTGGCTCTGATCCTGACCCCCACCAGAGAGCTGGCCATTCAGATAGAGAGACAGGCCAAGGAGCTGGTGATAAGGCTGCCCAACATGAGAACTGCGCTGCTGGTGGGCGGCATGCCACTTCCCCCACAGCTCCACCGTCTCAAGAGCAGCATCAAAGTACAGTACCTTTTTTTTCCCTCCTCACCCAGTCAAAGCATTGTCTTTTCAATCATTTACATCATTTAGTTATTTTCTTAATCTCCTTTAGATTGTCATAGCTACACCTGGGAGGCTGATTGAAATCCTGAAGCAGAAAGCACTGCAACTTCATAAAGTGAGAGTTGTGGTGGTCGATGAGGTAAGACGAACATAATCAAAGTTATTTTTTTTGCATTCAGAGATTTCCAGTCTCAAATTTTTTGTGCCTTTGTTTAAATTTGAATGCATCCACAAATGACTGATGCTTCAGCTGTTTTAAGTTTTCTGCATCCATGGATCACTGATGCACATCGACTGACTTTCATTTGTGGTGGATGTGAAGTGATTTGACCTAAATTTGACATCATGACAAACAACATTAATCTCAATTTATATCACATAAAATGCTATAAAACTCAGGATTTATTATAATATCTGTTAATGCATGTTTACAATGTAGCGACTATTCAAATCAATTAGAAAATGGAGAAACTGCTGGAACAGGAATCTTGTGGCGTCTCGTGTAGGTTGACACTATGTTGAAGATGGGCTTCCAGCAGCAGGTGCTGGAGGTTCTGGATCAAGTCCCCGAAGAACACCAGACTCTGCTGGCATCGGCCACCATCCCAGCAGGGACAGAGGAGCTAGCTGCTCGGTTGGTCCACAACCCCGTTCGCATTGCCATCGGTGAGAAGAACCAACCCTGTTCCAACGTCAGACAGATCCTGCTTTGGGTGGAGGAACCCTCCAAGAAGAAGAAGCTTTTTGAGATTCTCAATGTAAGAACTGTCTTTAAACTTTTTGGGGAAAAAAAACAACCAATTCAGTTCAAATCTCAAAAGGGTGACTTTGGGTGGAGTATCACTGTAAGCTCACTTTATTTTCTTATTTGTATTAGTTTGAGTGTAAATGTACTCTGAGAGCATAAAATTGTTTGGTAGGGTTAAAGCACACATGTTTTTTTTTTAAAGTTTATGTCCCGTTTTTGACCTACACTGGTACCAGCTTGGTATTTTTAACCTCAAAGTTGGAGGAGGGAGTTTGACCAGTCTCCCCACAGCTCCATATTTAGACAGTCATTACTGAAGCTCTGGCCCCTCTCTGGAGGAAATGGGTGGGTCCGGAGCCGTGGCCCCACTCCAGGAATCCTAGCAGTGGTTTGCACCATATAAACAAGACCAATAAGGTCTGCTTGAGTTAACCCTGTGAATAAAGTGTCGATAGACCATAGTTTAAATAACAACAACCTCTTATATATAGAGGCAAGTTACTTTATGGTGAGTTGTTGTGAACAGGCAAAAGTGAGTGGAGGATCAAACTAAAACTCTCTGGTGACTGGAAAGAATCCCACTATGAACACTTCACTTGCTGTAGGAAAAAAACATACAACGACATGTATATATGATGTGCAAAGGCGTCTCTGGCTGGTTCAGGTATGAATGGCAACAAATGAATTAAGAGCAGGTAATTTGGAAAGTTTGCATTCTATCTTTTAATGCCGAGTAGACAGTCATTACTACAGAGATCATCTGCTGGAGAGTTTTGACTTTTTTTTCCCCTGAAGTTTGGAAGTCAGCCCACTAGCATGGTGATATATGCACACAGTTAATATACATACAATGCATGTACAGTCTGTGTTCGAGTTACTGTAATATCTGTTTGAGGAAACTGATAAAAATCTCACCCAGAACCTTTGTTATTCTTGACTTTCCAGGATGGCAAACTGTACCAGCCTCCTGTGGTGGTGTTTGTCGACTGTAAACTGGGGGCTGATCTGCTGTGCGAGGCGGTCACCAAGGTGATGGATCTCACTACCGTGGCAATCCACTCTGACAAGAACCAGTGGGAACGTAACCATATCCTGAGGGTGAGACCAGTGGGCAAGCAGAACATGCGCAAGTACATGAACAACGGTGCTCCTATGTTTGCTGGACAAGAGTCATGCACCTGAACTAATTGTAGCTTGAAGACCACAAACACACACAGCTCTGACTTAACTTAACAGTTGACTGCAAGACAATACCATTAGAAGTGTAGAAAGGCTGCTAATTTTCATTTAATTCCTTCACTTTTGGTAAGACTAATAATAATAATAACAAAATACATGAATAAAAAACGAAGTAGACCAGAACTACTGTAGATAAAATAAACCCTAAACTTGAGACTGAATTGCAATGGTAGAACATCAGATACATGGACAAACAGTTCTCAGACAACACCTACTATTAATGTCAGAGGCGTGAAGTCAGCAGAGTTATGAAGCTGTCGTATTGACTAAATCTGACTGCAGACCGATATGAACACCTTTTTGGTTGGTCTTGCTAGACAAATTGTTTTCAGGACCATATTTTGCTTATCATACACACAAAAAGACAGGTTCAGTGTTGAGACTGCCAAAGGAACACAAAAGCAGAGGAGTGGGGAATCACGTAGTCAGATGGACATGGACCAAAGTAATCCAGATTAACACTGTATTATTGGAAACGAATCGATTTATACTTGCACAAAGGAGTTTCTAAGATTATGTTATTTTCACGTTGACCAATCAGGTACCAGGTCAAAATGTACTAGCTGTATTTAAATGTCATATTTCTGGTGTTTTGGTAAGCTTTTGAATCTCCACTCTGGTGTAATATATTTGTCAGGTGCTCCCAGATTGATTTAAAAAAAAAAAGTGGACAAGCTATTGAGTCCACTTGAGTTTGAAGTAATATTTAAAGGCCTGCTCTATGAATCACTGTGTACTTACAATGTTAGCAGTGCAAAACCAGTATACAGTGTGATATTTGCTCCGTTTCTTCAGGGTCTTTTGGATGGAGACTTTGAAGTGGTTATCAGTACAGGTGTGCTAGGCAGAGGACTGGACCTTGTCAACGTCAGATTGGTGGTTAACTTTGACATGCCAAACACGATGGATGAATATGTTCACCAGGTTAGTCAATCAACACTGCATCACTCATTTCGGTTGACGGTTAAATACAGCAACTCTTAGTAACTAGAAGTTTAAAAAGGAAAAACGCAATACCTTCCTAATGGTGGGATTTGGAAGTCCTTTGTACAAAGATAAATAGCAGGGTTTTTATCTCCACAGTTAATAAAATTTACTGTTGCCTTCTTTATTTCTTACTTTTCAGGTGGGCAGAGCAGGGAGGCTTGGACACAGGGGAACAGCCATCACTTTCATCAATAACAACAACAAGCGGCTGTTCTCTGGGGTGGTGAACCGGGTCAAACCCACTGGGTCCATTCTACCCCCTCAGCTCCTAAACTCACCCCATCTCCACGAACAGCAGAGGAGGGAAAGACAGAAAACCAGAACGGGACCAGAGGACACACTGGTTACCAAGAACAACCTCCTAGACATCATTAAGAAACATGACCGTCGCAAGAAGTAACCGATTCTTTAAATCATTGGTGCAGCAGACCGGGCTTATTTGTAAATTAAAAGCTGTGATGTTTTGTTTCTATATTGTTTGAAAAAAAAAAATAAAAAAAAAAAATAAAATGAAATAGAAAAAATATGGATTTGATGTATTGTAACTTAATGTTTTGTGTGATTATTGTAAGAAAATGTATTCAGTTAGGAATTATTCTTTAATCCCCACACTTAAATCCAAGGCCAGGTTCCCTTTAGCTAAGCACTTGAATACATTATAGATTATACCGTTAATATGAGGTACGACATACAACATATTTTTAAAGATAAATTATCATAAGAAATTAGTATACATTTCAAACCAAGGACTGACAAAATATCTTTTTCCAAGGTACCATTTAGAGGTTTTTGTAGCCATACTTAGCAGATGGAGTCAGATTTTTTTCTCTCCATTTTTAAGAAATGTCTACTATGGAGGTACGTTTCTCTTCTAACGGAAGAAAACTAATTTTAGATGTAAAGACGTCAGAAAATATTTCCACTGATCTCAGTCCACTTTACTATTATGATCTAATCTGTACTGCCACCTAGCGTTACTTTAATATGCTTGCAATGTCGCCATCAAAATGTGACGGCGAAAAATCAGCCAATCAGCGGTCACTGACGGACAGAATTTGAAATTGAGGCGGGTGAAGGCGGAAGCGGAGGAGACAATAATAAACAAAGTTAGCTGTTTTCGTGTGCATAGCTAACGTTTTACTCAAATGTATTTATGTACAATTTTAACTACTATACTTAGACGTACTTGCGTCGGTCATATCTGTTTTTAGTGTCATGTACGGTCACAGCTTGAGAAAACAGCAGTTACCATTAACTAATTTAGATTTTTAGGACCAATTAAGAGCCATGTCGATATTTAGTGTCCAGGCGAGGAAGCACACAGCCTATTATGATCATCTACTGTCAGCATCAACGTCCAGGACACCCGGCAAGGAGCGCCTGGCAGGGCAAAAGGCAACAGACGCATCTCTAGGAAAAAGTGACATATCGAGCGCTGAATCTGCGCGTGAAGACAGCGGGTCGTCCGATAAAAGCCGTCCGGTAAACAGGACCTATGTGATTTCTGCGCTGTCAAAGAGCGGCAGTGGGCAGCAGACTCCTTACCGAGGCCGACTCACCCTACAGAGAAGATCAAGGAGGAAGACCGGAGCTGAAACAGCGGAGAGGACTATGGCTGAAAGCAGCCAAAACACCACCCCAGCTGCGGAGAAGAGACTCACACTGCAACGCAGGACTAGGACTCCCTCAATGGATAAAAGCGCACGTGGGCAACGTGGTGTCAGCGGTAATGGCCAACAGCCAACACCGAAAGTCCTCGGTGAACCAAACGGCAGGACTCCTGTTTTATTCAGGTCCACGAGTTTAAGGGAAACTGCCGCTAAAAGCAAGGAAAGCAAAGAGACGCAGGAGATGATAGCGCACCGCAAAACGCCCTCTTCCACAAAGAGACATGTAGAGGACCAGGTGCAAACCTTTAAAACACCCACCAAAAAGACCCCGTTTGAAAAAATCGCTGCCAAGAGAGACGTTTTTGAGAAACTGGCAAGTAAAGAAGCTCCAAAACTGGTGGCAGTCAAATCCGCCAGTCTGGAGAGGCCCAGATCCCGGGCACAGCAGGCAGAGGTTGCCAAACCCGTGCCAGCTCCTCGGGTCAGCAAGGCCACCGCAGCTGTGAACAAGTTCAACAATCCGGTGCAAGAGAAAAAGACAACCAACTCAGACCAAAAGGGAGACGTGACCCTGGTAAGGACCTCCGCTTCTGCTCCAGCCCCCAGTGAACAGCTTCTGTGCCATCCCAGTGAGGCCCTGACGCAGCAGGACCCCTTAAAGATGGAAAACAGTGCTGTGACTGTGGCTGTCCGTGTCCGGCCTTTCAATGCCAGGTTTGTGATGTGATGGTTGATTTGAAAAGCAGATGCGAGTCAGAGAGTAGAAAAGAAACTGATAACACCTGACAGCTTATTGGGATGCAGCAGCTTTGTAGCCTTCTTTGCTTTAAATAAATGACACTTTATGTGAGGATGTACATGATGTAGAACTTACATATACGATTGTAAAAGTACTTCACCTAATTGTTTGGCTGTATATAATTTGGTCTGTTACAGGGAGAAAGCAGAGAAGACACTGCAGGTAATCTTCATGAACGGTCAGGAGACTGTCGTCCAGCATCCACAGACCAAACACAGCCACTCCTTCACGTATGACTTCTCACTTTGCTCGGTGGATGAAAAAGCCCCAACCTTTGCCAGCCAACAGACCATATACCAGACACTGGCCAAACCTCTGCTACTGAGGGCCTTTGAAGGATTCAACACCTGCCTGTTTGCTTATGGCCAGACGGGTTCTGGCAAGTCATACACGTGAGTATTTGTATCAATGAATGGACTGTCTCCTGCGCTTCTGAGATATTGATGCTGCATTTGAAATCCCAATCTAACCAGTTTGATTTGTTTAAAATGGTGATTGTGCAGGATGATGGGCTTTGAGGAGGAGGCAGGGGTTATCCCACGTTTCTGTCAGGAGCTTTTTGTGAAACTGGCCTCCATGGAAGACGAAGAGGTAACAGATCACACAGAAACATCTTCACTTTTTTTTTTTTTTTTTTTTCTGGTCTAAGCCAGTTTAACTTGAAAAGTGTTTAGGTTGTATCACTGACCCAGACAATTTTCCAACAATTAAAACTTGGATGAGCACACTGACTGTCTTGTTTTCAGTCTGGTTCCATTACTTATCAGAAGCTCCGGTCTTTTCTTGCCTTTCAGGTCAAATGCCATGTCGAGATGAGCTACTTTGAAGTGTACAATGAGAAGATCCATGACCTGCTGGTGACCAGAGATGAGCCAAACCAAAGGAGGATGCCGGTTAGTAGTTTGACTCAAACTCTCTCTCGTAAAAAAAAAAAAAAGAAGCAAACTGCTTCAAAAGTTCCACAGCATCCTTCACGTTTGGATCTTACACTTTCCACAATGGCCTATGACCTTTTCTTATTTTAAGATTTTATTGAAAGTAATGTACCGTACTTTTTCGAGACTGGGGGCTTCCATATTCCCTGGTAAGCAACATATTTTTACATGTTGGAGAACGTTTACTCGACAGAGACCTGTTTTAGTGCTGTGTGATAGCAGAAATAAAAAGATAAAAGCTAACGGAATTGTTTTTCAGCTGAGGGTAAGGGAGCATCCAGTCCACGGTCCCTATGTTGCTGAGCTCTCTGCGTGAGAAAATCTTTTATTTATTTTGAAAAATCTAACTGGAAACCATTTCTTAACGGTTTGTTTTGCAGAATAGATCACTTCTTTTTTTTTTTTTTTTTTTTTTTCCCTTTATCAGGAATGTGGTGAGCTCTTACGGTGACATTCAGGTAGGTTGAACTTACTGTTCCAATCTTTCTTCTTACAATCTGCTTGATACTTTCAGGAGCATGTTTGAATGACCTGTGAATCTATGATGTCCTACTGAGAGTCAAAATTTTCTGTGTTCTTTCCTCTTTTTTTTTATATTTTTTTTTCAGGGCTGGCTGGAGCTTGGTAACAAGCAGAGGGCCACAGCTGCAACGGGAATGAATGACAAGAGCTCAAGATCTCACTCTGTTTTCACCCTGGTTATGACGCAGACTAAAGTACGGCTTCTTGACTTAACTTTATATTTACAGCACGGATTGTGACTCTTCATTCCGACGCGTGTTTTAGCTGAGCGTTTATTTAACCTATTGTCCGTGTGTTCAGACTGAGTTTGTGGAAGGAGAGGAGCATGACCACAGTATCAGCAGCAGAATCAACTTGGTCGATCTGGCTGGTAGTGAACGCTGTAACTCAGCCAAGACAAGTGGAGACAGACTCAGGGTATATACACACACACACACATACACACACACACACACCAGTGTAATGATGTATTTGGTTACTGCCACTCAAATGTCAGTTTCTCTGTTTGTTACATTGTTAATGAAACTTTGTGTATCACTTTGGATATCACTTTATTTGTTTTTGACAACTCAAGCCAGAACTCAACTAATTGTTATGTTTTATCCGCCATGATTAATCTGAGATTGAGTTGTATTTTTGGTGTGTCAGCCTGTAGTTTAGCCATTAAAGCCAGACTATAACAATCTGATTTTCCTGAAGGTTCAGGTCTATGTGGAGTAGAGAAGCATTTTCACTTCTGTAGTCTCAGTAAGACACAAGCAGTTGATTCCAGTTTTTCTGTCTTTATAGGAGGGAGCTAGCATCAACAAATCCCTGCTAACACTTGGGAAGGTCATCTCTGCCTTATCAGAACAGGCACTGACCAGGAAGAAGGTCTTCATCCCATACAGAGAGTCTGTCCTTACATGGTAAGGAAGCAGTATGTTTGTACAGATTTTTCTTGATTTCGTTGACCTTCTTTTATTAGTGTTTTTATTATTTTTATCAATGAAAAACAAAAAAAAGGACTCGGACAACAGTAACTGAATGAATGATAAATTCAGACATGTTTGAATAACTGTAAGAACTTTCTTATTTTCTGACCCAGCTCTGTTTTATTTTCATCCGCAGGCTGTTGAAGGAGAGCCTCGGCGGTAACTCTAAGACAGCCATGATCGCTACTGTGAGCCCAGCGGGCAGCAATGTGGAAGAGAGCTTGAGCACGCTGCGCTACGCCCAGCAGGCCCGCACAATCATTAACGTGGCTAAAGTCAATGAGGACACAAGTGCCAAACTAATCAGAGGTCAGACATCCATAACATACGCATACATTCAAACGTGTGTGGGATATTTATGTAGCTTTATTTATACAGCCCTTTTTTTTTATCTATTATCATTTCTTTAGACTGATAGTACCACTTTGATGATGTGTTTCCAGTGGAGAACCTCAATCTGCACAGTTTTTGTTTGTGGCTGGGTTTTCAGCAACTCTGGCGCACATGCTGTCTGAGCGCAGTGCTGGTTGCGTGGCACTTCTGACTTAATTAAATCCTTGACCGCCATAGACTATAGGCGCCTTTCAACTGAAAGCAGCTGGAGCCCAACTGCCCCAGGCTTTTTTTATTTATTTTTTCCAAGGAGCTAAAGGATTATTTTAGCCCCGATTCCTCTGCACGTCCACTGAGGTCCAAGTTGAAGGCAAATTAAGTTTTTTTTAAGTGTGAAATGTATTTCTCTACAGCTGTGTTGGGCTGTGGTGACAACAGTATATAGACTAGTAAAAGTGGGGCACTGTGCTTCAGCTGCATTCATTCAAGATCTGTTAATGTTACATATTTCGACAGGGCTGTGAGTGTTTTTTTTTTTTCTACTCCTTTGAACATATCTACTGTGTAAACTGTATAAACTGGCTGATTTGTGGCTTTGTTTTCCATTACGATCATTCCCTACCCTGATTAATTTCCTGTGTATCTCCAACCCCAGTCACTGGAAAGGATTCTTAGGGTTGCAATTCACCTTTTTACCATTGGAAAACAATTTTGATCTTATAGAGATTTTCTTTTCTTTCTTAACCTGAACACCAGCTATCCCATAATAACAGAACCAAAGTAATAGCTTAATCACATGCAAAAATACGAAGCTGATGTCTTTGTCTGCTGTCTGTGCTTTAGCTTCTCCTTCATCTACATTATTTGTTCAGTTTTTATTTCACTTTCTGCGTTCATCTTTCTTTTTAACAATGAACCCTTCTCTTTGTGGCTTGTTCTTCATTTCTGTCTCTCTTCTTCCATGCTACACACCCTCCTATCCCCCCATTTATCAATAGCTCTTTTGCTTTCAAGCTGAAATGAGAGCCTGGCCCTAACCTTGCCTCCTGGCCATATTTATGCACCGTCAGTCGCACTTGGCAGCTAACTGTCTTGCAAGTATTATTTTTGTCATACGTCGATGTGCTGCTGTTTGATGCTTGCAGCACTAAGGGGAGCTCTTGCTGTGCACTTCTCTCACATCACTGCTCAGTGTAAGACTCGAAGACAGCGTTGCTCAATAAATGACAATGTCAGAATATTTCCGAGGCCTCTTTTAAAGTTCAACCTTCTCAGGACTTTTATGTGACTTTCATGTTGACAAATGTTTAGTTTAAAGCAGTTTGGCCCAACTTTTGTGCGTTTCAGAGCTGAAGGCAGAGGTGGACAAACTGCGAGCAGCCCAGATGAGCTCCCTGGGCGTTGAACCCGAACGAGTCAGGCTGTTCCAGCTGGAGATTGTCACCCTGAAGAACAAACTCTGTCAGCAAGAGAGAGAGATGGCCGAAGCCAACCGGTCAGCTCCGCTGCACTAATTCTAACATTAATATTTGTATTTATCTGACATAACCCTGAAATGAACTCTTTTCTTTTTTTCGGTCGCAGGGAGCCAAAGTGAATAACTTATGAGAAACCCTGTTATGATTCTTCATGGTTTACACACATTTCAGGCAGCATGAAGTTTTGGTTGTATCTTGATAGGTCAGGGCAGAATTTTCATTTACTTTTGGTGATGTTTTATTTTTTGGCAGGGCATGGAGAGAGAAACTTGATCAAGCAGAAATCCGCAAACGGGAAGAGACGAAGGAGTTGCAGGTATCTGTTTTTCAAACCGTTTTATAACATTAAATCTTTCTATCTTGCTATGTGATGTTGAGTTTATTGCATGAAACTGTAAAACTTCTCATCTTTGAAAACAAAAAAAACAAGCATTGACACAAGCTGTGCCGAAGATGCCTGTTCTAAAGTATGTATTGGTGAAAAAAAATGAGGAAAATATTTCTCACTTTGTCCAATCAGAAAGTAGGCGTGACATTCAAAGTCGACAACCGTCTTCCTAACCTGGTGAATCTGAACGAGGATCCTCAGCTGTCTGAGATGCTTCTCTACATGATCAAAGAGGGCCAAACCACAGTGGGCAAGCTCAAACCTGGCTCCAGCCATGACATCCAGCTCACTGGAACTCTCATTGCTGACCAACACTGGTGAGGACAAAACCTGGGCGGGGTGTGAATACCATATCAATTTGTTCAGTTAAGAAAGTATTAGGTTCCGTGTTTGCAGTCTTGCGTGTATTTAAAAGGGTGTACAAATACAGTAAGGATGTTTTGGATAATCATCAGTATGGGAAGATTAAACTACATTTCAGAGGAAAAAAAATACATGCAATGTTCTTTTAATGCTTGAAATTCATATGTATAGATGTTGTTTTTAATCAGTATGAAATTGAACCCAAACCCACAAAAGCCTGACAGCATTTCTGTTCAAAATTAGAGATCATTTAATTTCAAGAGGTTTAATTTATTTTTTACTTCATTCTGCTTTTTAGTGTAATATCCAACACCCACAATATCGTAAGCATCAGTCCTATGGAAAATGCCAAGACCTTCGTTAATGGAAACCTGGTCTCTGCATCCACTGTCTTGCACCATGTAAGTAGAAAAAAAAATGTTTCAGTGTAAATATGGGAGTTGTTGACTCATTAAATGTGACTCAAACTCATCAGCCTGTCTGTCCAAAGCATTTCATGGATCATTTTCAGTACGCATTGTTGTCTGTTTATTTGACATCCAGGGCGACAGGGTTATCCTCGGTGGAGACCACTACTTCCGCTTCAATCATCCAGCAGAGGTGCAGTCTGGGAAGCGGGTATCATGCTGGACAAGCGCAGGCGATGGCCATAAGGACTTTGAATTTGCCAAAAATGAGCTACTTGCTGCTCAAAGAGCGAAGTGAGTGTTGGAGGGTTATTCAGATGACGAATAACTGTGCTCTTATTCCTCATGTTTGCAATCTGTCCGTCAAAATCCGATAACCCTTTGAGCCATTTTTGTATGTTTCAGGCTTGAAGCAGAAATTGAAGAAGCCCATTTAAAGGCAAAAGAGGAGATGATGCAGGGAATTCAGATGGCAAAAGAGGTCGCTCAGAAGGAGCTTTCTGACCAGAAAGCTCTTTATGAAAATAGGATCCAAGCCCTAGAGACAGAGCTGGTAAACTTTTACACCTTTCTGTTTCAATCTCCCTTTCTAGCTGGACTACTTCTCTTCAATTTACGACCATAACTGTCAATCATTGTCCATTCTACAGGACCAATGTGCTGTTTATTGTGTGTTGGTGGTGTACTGATGTTTTTTTATTTATTTGTATATGGCATTTTATTTCTTTAACATTGTGCAGCTTTATTGCACAACCATCAAACAATATAGACTGTATATGCTTGAAACTTGTGCAGTCAGTACCAGTACTATTGAATCTCATTTTTGTCAGAATGAGGAGACTGAGCAGAAGCGTCGGCAGGAGTTACACCAGCAGAGGGTGGCCAACCAGATGGCGGAGCTCAAGATTGCCAAACTTGAGCTGGAGCAGGAGGTGGACACCCAGAA
This sequence comes from Odontesthes bonariensis, assembly GCF_027942865.1. Taxonomy (NCBI): domain Eukaryota; kingdom Metazoa; phylum Chordata; class Actinopteri; order Atheriniformes; family Atherinopsidae; genus Odontesthes; species Odontesthes bonariensis. The sequence continues at coordinate 23,443,357 of NC_134520.1, read as the reverse complement.
GAAACGCCTCCGTCTCCACATGGAGGCCCAGGTCAGGATACCACAAAATTCAAGTGCTTTTCTTCATTTTAAAGAGTTTATTCTTTTAGGTTTATGCCAAACGAGTTTCGCTGTTCTTCTTATTCAGTATTTATATGAAACTGATCACTTCTGTTCAAATTAAATTGGAGATAAAAACAATCTTAATTCAACTACATAAAAAATATATTGTGTTTGTTCTTCATAAAACCTCATGAAAATAATGACTCGATATAGTTTGGTAACCGTGTGGTGCAGAATCTCAGACCAATAAAAGCATTGTAGATAAAGATCTAAATAAGTTTGGAATAAGAAGACTACGTTCCAATAAGAGACTGTGTCCCCCACATGCACCCCAATGCACTGGCCTACATTCAGAGATGCTTAGTATGTGATAGATCTGCAATCTCCATGAAAAGAGAAGTATGACAGATCTTATTTCAGTCAGCTTTCACTCTTACCGTTTCTGAAGTCAAAGTACAGAGGAGTTATAACTATTACTGACATCATATCTCAATTTTGCACATGATTTGCTTCATGATTTTTAATGATATAAAGCGAGCTTTAGAGGCTTAAGCAAATACGTCGACACCTGGTTTTGTGTTTAACTAAGGGGCCTTTCGGGATGTGTTTTGAGTCATGCCAGAGTTTGGCTTAAGGCTACGTGTTATGGCCTGATGGTTTTTAATGTTATTTACATTGCTATGATTCACCCCAGGCTATGGAAGAACGCCGAGTATGCCAAGCAAAGATTGTTGAGGCACTGGAGGCAGAAAAGAGGAAGATCGGCAAAGAGCTGGAGGAGATACAAAAGAAAAGAGCTATAAGGGCAAACCAAACTCCCAGAAAGGGTGAGTTTTTCGGTCTGGAGGCTTTTTACACCTGCAATTAAACTGTGTGTGTTGATCCGATCAACTGTGTACAGCTTTAAGTGGGTCTTAAAGCACATCTTACCATGCATCCGTGACAAAACATGTCTTTATTATTTTAATTTTACTCTTCTCTGACCCTCGTTTGTGCATGTCCCTTCGGTACCTTGTATATTTGCATCTGTCACTTTGGCAAAAAGAGCTGGAAAGTTGATGACTTATTGATACTGCTTTCCTACCGCATTCATAGTGAGTGTGGCAGAGTTTTGTGTTTAAATGAGGGGCTGCATTTGCTCGTAGCAGTGTTTAAATCAAGTCTGCAGTACAAGGTTAGATGTTCCTCTTCCATAACCAAGAGAGTGATGAGGACAGCCTCTGTCACATGTATGAATGTACAATTCACTGCTCCAAAAGTAAAGATCATTCATGTAAGATGTTCTTGGCTGTTAATTCTTCATTTCTGTGTTCTAGCCTCTCCACAGTGGGATGCCATGAAGTTGTCTTTAATGATTGAGGAAGCAAATAAGATTAGTGATAAACTGAAAAAACGCACACTCTTCAGCAGGTAGGTCCAACATTTAAAGTTTACAGGTCACAAACACAACAATGTACAATACCAGTGAGGTTTTGCATTGATTTTAAGAATTATTTACAATATGGTTTCTCTTAGGAAAAATCAAAATGTAAGCAAGTTGTCTAAGTTAAAAGCTGCCGTAATCTTTATCGAAATTAGCCAGCAATCAAGTTATTGTCTCCTGTTCCAGACATGAGAGCTCCGACAATGAGAACCCCGAACAAGGTGCCGTGCAGGTGCGGATTCAAAACACAAAGCTGGGAATCTCCACTTTCTGGAGCCTGGAAAAGTTCCAGAACAACATAGCTGCCATGAGGGAGCTCGAGCAGGTTTGCCTAAAATCAACTCTTAACTTTCCGAATAGCTGGATAACTCGTTTGTATAATTGGACTACTGAGCAAAACTTCACAGATTTTTTTTTTTTTTTTTTTTTTTTTTTTTTTTTTATAAACAAATGCAGCTGATTTGGGATGTTGAAATGGCAACAACTTTTGATCAGATTTGCAGATGAATGAGAAATGTTTGCTTTCAGTTTGATGTGAATGTCTTAGCTCCATCACAGCTGATTTTGGTTTGTCCTGCCTGCTTCTCAATTTATTTGATTACATTGTTTCAGGTTGCCTCTGCCTGTTATTAAGAATAGGGAATGACACAGAATGGTTTCACCCTTTTAATGATGCATTTCTCACAATGTTATGTAACAAGCTACTAAAATTATACGAAGCTGTCCAAGCTCTCTTATTTGATTTGACTTTTGTTTTTATAACATCGTACAGAATGAATATGGATTAAAACATATGCTGACAGTTATCCTCTCTCTTCCTCTGTCTGCATTTACAGAAACTCACTGAGATCAACTCACACTCAACCTCCTGTTTTCTAGACATTTGACTTTATAACAATCCAGAAGGGGCGCTTTTATGCCCAGCAGAAGGAATCTGATTCTCTTTGCTATGCTTTTCTCATTAAGTTGAGTAAATGAGACCGGGCATGTCAAAAGTACTTTAATCTCTGCAGGGGGATTCCACCTCCAAAGATGACGGTGTGTTTTATGACCCTGATGATGAGTGGGAGCAAGATATATCGGCCTCCTCTGCTTCCACATCATCCTTTTCTCGCCGAAGGTAATTATCGAGCTCCTCTTCCTATCCTTCAGTCCATATTTTAGCGTCTTATATTTATAGTGCTAAAATAAGTATTTCAGGAGCAAGTTGTATTCACGTTCTATTGCATGAAATATGTTGTTATGAAAGCCCTCAAAAAGACCGTCAGGAAATTGCAGGAGCATCTCTCTGTACATGCCCCTCTTGTTGTTAAACCATGTCAAGGCTTTGATGCACAGTATTGATGCAATGGGTTTTAAAATGTGTGTCCTGAATCCACTACCCCAAAGCCCAGCTCTTATAATTTGAACGTTCAGGCAAAAGGATGTGTTTGGAAATTCAAAAAAAGGTAGGCTGAATGGAAAATTTACAGTTCGGAACGTTTTAGTTATTTTCACAATGTTCCCAGCAGTGTAATTTACAACCTGGCACATATTTTTGACATTGAGCCATGCTTCTTTCTCTTATAAAACTACTGCCCACTGAATACTCCCCACCTCGTTGTATTTCCTCTGTTTGATAATTTCATGTCCACAAAAGGTCCTGGCAGGGCATTTGGAAAGGGAAAGGTACCAAAGATCTGTCTCTCACATCATGTTGCATAATCTAAACATGCATACACATCACCATATGTACATGCCGGCCATTTGGAAAGGGAAAGGTACCAAAGATCTGTCTCTCACATCATGTTGCATAATCTAAACATGCATACACATCACCATATGTACATGCCGGCCATTTGGAAAGGGAAAGGTACCAAAGATCTGTCTCTCACATCATGTTGCATAATCTAAACATGCATACACATCACCATATGTACATGCTGAACCTCCAACATTTTCTCCCCACGATGTCAGCAGCACTCCTGCTTCTCCAAACTACCACCAGATCCAGCCAAAAGAAACATGGCACAGACTCCGTGGTTCGGTCATACTGTTCTATCTAACTCACAGGCCTCATAACCATAGTTGTTGTTGTTCACGTACTGTCCTAACTCTAGATTTCTCCAGACGAAATAAGGGTATAATATCTGTTGCTCCCGTCTAACAAGTGTTTCAAATAAATCCTCGCTAAATTAATTGGTTTAAAATTATTACTCTCACCATGTCCAGGGCATGCTAAAGACATTCTGAGAGGAAATGCAGTCTGTCACTACCAGTTTCACTACCCCCTTACAGCAAATAAATGATAGGAGAGAGATGCAGTCCAGAAATCTACATATTAGAAGGAAAAAATTAATAATTGTACAAAGAGTACAATATGAAAGAAAAACTGACAGATGAACATTGAGCTGCAATTTGTATAATGATATTTGCATCGGTTTGTATTGACAGTCATTTTAAATGAGATCAGTAACTGGATTTCTAAGAAAATGTGAATTTAAATTGACTTGGCAGCATACTGACAGGGCTTCCGTTTGCTTGGACTTTAGGAGCAGGAGTCTTCTGAAGAGCAGGAGAATCTCAGGGCGTCTCTACGAGATCCGGGTCCATCCAATTCAGAGCCTCCACAACAGCTCCTCAGGGTCTGGTGGTAAGGGAATTAACAAAACAACTGGAGTCCTATCATAAAATTGAATAGGTTTTTTTCAAAGCACTGTAGTGAGCCCAGTTGTAGGGATATTGGTAGAAGCTATCATGAAAACGCCGTCAGCGTTGTCTCCAAAAATCTCTTTTTCTGTCAAGTTTTTGGTGAGCTGTAAAAGGGAACAAAAGGTTTTATTTGCATTTTTAAATTCATTTTCAAATGCTGTAGTGTTAAAATGTGGAGAATTACAAAGGGAAATGTTTGTGTTACAGCTATTAAATAGACCCTACTTCACTGATTTGTAAAAAAAAATATATATATATATTTGACACAGAGTTACTATAGTGTTTCATGAAGCCTTTTTTGTGCTCACCACCTCTGCCTGATCCTAGGGTTGATGGGTGTGACCAAGCCTCACTCCAGCCATTCCACCACCCCAGACCCTGCCATTGCTGGCATCTGCAAGGAGCTGATTGGCCAGTCAGTGTCCCGTCTGCGTAGTTGCAGTGGGACAGAAGAGAGCCTGGCAGATAGACTGATCTCTGATCTGAACCTGGTTTATATGGCGGTCCAAACCATATGTGACCTGTATGATAGCCTGGATGATGACAGCCAGGACAGCGGTGAGTTATAACTCGATTCCAAGCTGTCAATGATGAAAGTATTAGCAAGATAGCGTTGCTCTTTTATTCTATCTATGTTATTGCAAAACAAGATGTTTGCTTGTGCAGCTAAAATGCCTATGAGTGCCTTCCTGTTTAAAGGTGCAGCTTCATTTTGATCAGATTTTTGTTTTCTCCTGTAGTGTTTGCATGTAACACAGTGGCACAGACTGAGCTGGTCAAGGCCACCACAGCAATGGAGACTGCTGTGTTTGTTACCACGCAGTGGTTGTCCACTGTTAAACCCTCCTCTGGCCTGCTCTACACCATTGCTGAGGAACTCAAGAGCAACGTCAAGAGAATGGGAGGATTCTTCCAGATGCTTATACAGGTAAACACAAAAAAACAATTGCAGATTAAAGCCTTTACAGTGAGATGATACTGGAGTAATCCTTGTACTTTCAGGTCATATAAAAGTTGAAAAGAGTGCAAAATCTAAGCTGACAAAACGGTTTTCAATTTGGTGCAGTTTGCAGATGGGGTGGCTTATCAAAATGCAGAGCATTGATTGACGGGTCTTAGCTCTGAGCTGTTTGAGCTCTGTCTATGGAAATGGCAAAGCAGAGGGAATTCTCAGCCTTGAGCTCCACACAGAACATGAATTTATGGAAAATAAATCTAAATTCCTTACCAGTCTCAACACCTAAACACACAGTTTTCCCCTTTCAGACCTGATTTATAATCTTTTCCAGCATTTTAATTTATTTACTGACCCTTCAGACTTTGTCGACTGTTGTGTTGGCTGGCTAGCATTGATTCACTATTAAATCAATTCTAATTCCACCTGTTTGTCAGTTTGTTTATGCTGACTTGATGTTGTGTGTTTTTAAAAAAATCAAAAAAAATCCAGGGTTGTGAATCTGAGATCACATCAATGGTGATGGAGGCACGGAGGAAGAGCGGTCAGTGCCTGGATGCAGCGTTGCTTGTGCTTGGCCACATGGCAGTGGTGACAGGCATGCCGTTGAACATCATGGGGCCAGGCGCTCAGGCCACAGGCAAGGTAACGCCACCAATAACACCGCAGCAGCTACCATCTCTGTTAAAGCTCAAAGGCTCACCGTATTTAAGCCCCGACTTCATAATGCCAGAGAATGCACTATTAGCTGTGCGGATCTCTCAGCGAGTAAGATATTAAGAGGTTGGGAGTTAATGATCTGAAAATGAATGTGTGTTTGATTTGTTTTATGTACAAGTGCTGTGGTGTTTTATTAAATAGAGGGTAAGGGTGTGCTCAGAACTGTTGCTGTGTTGACGGGAGCACGGTGTTTAATGCGAGGCAGCACTGAAGGACACAACGAGATTCGGTTTTATTTTTGATCAAACGACATAATCAGCATCTGCATATATCTGGAAACTTTTCTTGTTTGAACTTTTTCTGAAACTCCAGCGTAAACAACCTCAGGATGTGAACCAAATAAACAACTGCGTAAAACTAACTACCCAGAAATCCCCTTTGGAATATGCCTAGAGTGCGTTTGAATATTGACTTTTAATTTTTACATTTGTTCCTTATATGTCATGACCCAAACATTAGAAAGCCTTAAGCTGCTTGAAAAATTGAAATACTCCGGAAAACAACTGCAATATTTCTTTTCTTGGATTTGAGGGCAGGGGGGTTCATGTGTACAACCATGCTTAATGTTGTACTATAGCTCACCTTTGTGCCTTTGTGCTTAATTTGATGTTATTATAGTGTCACTATTGCGCTTTGTCCACATGGGATAACTGATAGTCTAACACTGGCTTTCATACTGTGCTTTACGACAGTGATGCATTGTTTTGTTCATGGTGTTTAACTATGGTCCCTGGAAAGGTGAAGCTACGCCTTTTTTAAATGCGTTTCATCTGATTATCTCATTGTATCTTTTCAGGAATCTCTGGTAACGTTTTTGCTGAAGGGAACCAAAAAGGGCGTCCGCTCGCTTTTAGAGGAGAGCCTCACTATCACCAGGGAAATGTTGAGAGAAGCTCAGCTGGCCTATCCCAGAAACCCAGTATTATTCTATTCTATTACATTACATTTTATTATAAAGCTTTAGCAAATGTTTACTTATTTGATTTTTTTTCTTTAGTTTTAATCAGTTGCCTGTCATCTCTGCTTACAGGTCCTGCAGAGCCTAAAATCCAAAACTCTTGATTTAGCTCGCGCCCTGCAGAGCTACATAAATTGCCACATTTCGGTGAGTTTCAGCATAAGCTCAAAGTAACAACTACAAACAATTGCTGCTGTTCTGTCACCTTTTTATTTGGTTTCCTTATATTTCATACTGTTTATTAAAGGTTAGGAGTAGGTAGTGTTAGACAGATATTTCTCTCAAAAGACAATTGGAGCAACTGGTGTAGAAAGGCTTCGTTTAACTGGGGAAAAAAAGTGCAGTGTGGGTGTGTAATATTAGAGCATCTTAGTGGCATCAGCAACATGCAGCACAGCCAATCTTCTTTCGTTATGTCATAGGAAGAAAGCAATTAATCCATCTTGACAGAGGTTTAAATGTTACAGATTAATACCCATGCCCACAACAACCCTGTTAAAGATGCCACTCAGCCTTTATTGCTGCTGTAAAGCTCAATCCTTTGTGAGCTTATCTCCCTGCAGTCATCCCTTGATGATCGTACGCGTAATGAATGTGTTGAATGAAGTGCCATAAGTCACAGCTAACAGGCTTGTTTGCTGTTATCTTAGTCACACAAACTAGCAGGGTTTTTTTTTTTGTTAAACCAATAACGGACACATATAGGTGCAGGCGTGTTTTGCTGCCCATGGTGTCATTGTTGTCAAATTAACCTTAGTTATGGCCTCAAACAGCTACTTTCAGGGTGTACTTTGAACAAGGCATGTAACACAGGGATGCATCTGCGTGCGTAAAGAAACTTCAACTAAGAAAATGTAGCTTCGGGTACAACAGTTTCTGTTGAAGTAGCTTTAAGCTAAGATCTCAACTCTAGGTTTGTACCGTGGTTAAAAAAATCTATCTTGATTTGTTTAAGGCTACACTGGCCATTGGCATCTATCTTAAAGTATGTGTTTAAGTGTTCCTCTACATTTCACACTTACCATTTACTCTGTGTTAATGTTTTCAAACAGGAGAGGGAATCTGACCTAGAGGAGATGGAGCAGGGAAAGGAGGAGGCCTCAGTTGCTCATTTACAGAGACTGAGGACTGCATCAGCCGAACTGTTCCATCTGAACCAGGCCATCCGACAGCTGCATGCATGTCTGTCCTCAGCCTTGCGAGGTGAAGCATATGACTTACACATAACCTAAGACTGTAGTTTGGTTTATCCAGAATGACTTCCTCTTCAAACATCCTCACATCACAAGCATCAGAAGCAAGTTCTGTGGAGCTACAGACCAGTGACAAATTAAAGGAAACACCAGCAAGCCTTTTTCTTTCCTTGTATGCCTTGGCATTGATTCGCCATTTTGCTGGAGCCCTAATGAAGAGATGGAAAATTTTCTTCCCAAAATATTTTCACATGTGGTGCACTGTTGACGGTGGGGGAAGACAGTCCAATCTCCCATAAGCGGTCTGTTTGGTTGAGATCTGGTGACTGACGGCGATAGCTTATGATTCACGCCATTTTATACACGTCGAACTATTGACTCTTTATGCCCTTAGAAATATAGTTAATGTCATCGTTCAAATTGTCTTGTACAAATATTCATGTTTTCAAAAGTTTTAAATTTCCAAGTACCATACTCCCGATATCAAAACTTATTATCGAAAGGTGTTTCCACCTTTCTCCTTGCAAGTATTAATTACTTTAAAAAAAAGTTAAACACCTCAAGCAAGCATAAAAAGCTTTTTTGCTACATTTAAGTGAATTCAATCTCCATCTTTCTTTTCTAATGTCCAACTTTAACCAAGGTGATTACGCATAAAACTTTGATTTGCAAAGACCTTTAAAAGAAAAAGCTGACACAATCCAAATATCGTCTCATCTCTTCAAGAGTACAAAAAAAACACTTTCTGCACTATTTTTCAGGCTATTTACTGTACTTTCTCTGATACCGTTATGAGATTTGAGGGTTATTGACTTCAGATCTCAAAAGAGGCAGACCCTGTGGAAAAGAGGGCTGGAGTGGAGTGAGTGGATAACTCCACGCCCGAGAGCGGATCAATGTGAGCAGAGGTGCAAATTCATGGTGAAAGAAGGAACTGTTCTACTTTCAGTTTGTGGCATTTTTACTGAAGCATCCCACATACGTTTCACAAAGGCCTCCTGCCTGTTTGTGAAATAAGAGCACTTGTCTTTTAATCTGCTAAACAGTTGACTTTGTTTATGCATCCTTGCAGCATTCTTGACCTCTGAAAGTTTTGGTCAAAAAGTGCCAGGAACACCTTCTTAACACATTTTTTGACACACTATTAGTTATTTTTGTGGTTGCCTCACATTTGGTACTGTTTAGGCCAGTGTCCTGTTTAAAGAGGTCGTCGGACACTTGCACTGGCTTTTTCCTCGTCTTTTTTTCCGACTGTTTTTTTCCCAAAATGTGATGAGTGGAGCTTGGCCCAGAGCGGGGGCAAGAGTTTTACTGTGAGACGAATATGTTTTACTTATGCCAGAAAATTTGAGAAATTTATCTCGATTCAAAAGTTTTTGTTGTTGCTATACGTGTCACTAATCAGTCCTCCATGACTCCTCCAGGTAAAAACCAAAATTCTGACCTCAGCAGCTGCAGAGAGCTGATCTCCTCCTCTGCTAAGATGGTCGATGAGCTGATCACCGGCCTGTCCAAGGAAGGAGCTGGAACTCTGTCCCTGCAGCTTCCATGTCTTCAAACCGTGATATCTGCACGAGATGAGCTCCACTCTGCCCTGCGGGGGCTGTCCTCCTCCTCCTGGACCCAGCAGGCGGAAAGAGACAGCAGAAGTTCAGCCGGTTCCGAGCAGAGTACAGAATATGACTCGTTGACCAAAGATGGAGTTATCACTCACAGTGCTGTTAGAAATCGAGTTGTAAGTAAGGTTGTATACCTTGCTCCAGGCGAACATTGCAGTGGTAGCCCACACTGGGTGTAATCTGTATTTGTTGGGTTTATGATGAGTGTACACGATTTTTTAGAGATTTACTTTAAAAAAAATTAATGCTTGGCATGAGGAAAGATTTTAGGGTTAACCTGCTTGGTTCTGGGTAATTTCTCTGTAACTTCATGTTACGGGAAGCAAACACTGTAAAGTCTGCTGGATTGTAGCATCCACTGATTATAGTTGTTTTCACACAGTCGTTCCTCTGATGGCGCATAACTGCAGCAACAGCTTGTGTAACTGTTCCTTTAAGCGGGATGTTAATACGGCTGGTGATTAGAGCTAGTTTTTTTTTTTTTTTTTCCCTCCTACCACGGTAAAACTTGTTTGTAGAATTTTCAAGGTGTTTTTGAGTTGGAGCAACGACTAAACTCACCAGAATGTTTAGGTTTTAACAGAAATTTCAGGTGGATAAACATTATTCAGGGTAAATGGCTATAAGGAAAATATTTTGCTTATGCTGGGCCAGACTATCATTTAGTGCAATGATTAAAATAATTATGTTATTTAGACTAAAACCAGACGTTAAAGCCACACATTAGTCCAACTGAAATTGTCCTGTTTGTAAGTTGCACTGTCACACCCAGATGATTCGGTCAGGATTTTTTATTGCCCTTGCACGTATACAGTACGTTGGACCCAAACTGGCTTTGACACTTCGGCATGCCCCACAGTTTCTGTCACCAGCTTTAACACAAAAGTAACAGAAGACAACATATTGACAGAATAGCCACAAAGGTCATCTTATTTTGTTTGGGGGGGAAAAAAAAAAGAAAGTGAAACATATGGACCATACAAAATGTACAGAGCCATGAAGCTCTCCAATTTACTGCTCAACATGGTACTAACGTGTTAAACTATTTGTCAGCTGCTTTTGCCTGAAATAATAGGCTACCGTAGTTGGAAAAAGCCTAAAAGTAAATAGCTGAAAGGGGAAATATCAGCACCTATTGCAAGAGAATTGGTCTAAATTCTGTCAAGAAATTGATTCCCTTCCTGTGCTTGCATGCTGGGACAGGGACAGCAGTCCAATTAAAGAGTATAGTTAAGTTGTAATCTGGATTTAACTATGCAAAGTACTGAATGATGCTCATTTTAGTGGACTCTGAAAAATATAGTACTTTTTTTTATTTTTTTACCCCAAATAGATTCAAACATGTTGTTTTTGTCTCGATACCCAGCCACACAAGTGCACTGCTTTGTAAAAGACTTGTTTCCATTCTCAGCTGTACTGGTTGAAAAGTAAGAATCGTATTTAGTTGTTTGTTTGTTTTTTTTTTACTATGCATTAAGCTTTGTTCTTTTATATATTGTATAACACATCAACATTTGCACTCAGTGACTTGTATGTCTTTGACTTCCTCTTAATATACGTATGCAAACAAATTGCTGTTTTATTCCCCCTTTTTGCGATCTGTATCCCTGTTTAAAAGAGATCAAATAAAAAGAGAGAAAGATGTCGATATAAAATGGCTTCCTGCACTGCAATGCAACTGCATGTCTTGTTTAGTAAGGAATGAAACTTTTTTTTTTTTTTCCCTTCTCTTTAGCTGTTGTGGTTCCACACTGAAATATCACACAAACAATATTTAGAATGTTTATTATGTTAATGATAGCACTGATGCGTTTTCTAATTCAGCCACCTTGTTGTCAGTTACTCCAATTTGATAGCAGTCGACATAATCTAGTTGTTACTTCAGTGGCACACTGTGTCATTTGAATTTTTTTTTTATATTACTTCATCCATTGCTGTGGAACATCCGGCCTTTTCATAAACACATTAACTATAAATGACATCTGGATTCCCAGGTCCATTAAATTTAATGATAGGTTTAGATTGGGGATAGTGTAATCCCAAAGTTGGACCAGGCCTCTTGGAGCCCACCGAAAGGCCCCCGCATATCCCTGAACCCTATTTTGGCAACCCTCTGCTGCTCGCTGTAGGTTACACCCACTCTGTGCAACCTCTTAAGCATCCTCCCTGCATGCACTCAGAAGTCAGCTCTACTTAACTAGGGCTCTACTCTTGTACATTTGGGAAGAAAACACTCTTTGGGGAACTTTCCAAAGTAGTCCAAAGAAGTAAGAGAGAAAAACGCCACCGTCCAAAGGAAAGGATGAAAGCAGCGTTCACAGACACGACGCGACTGGAATGAGAAGACGCACAAAACAAACGAGTAACTCAGGTAAAATAGTCTTTTTGTCTGTTCGATCAGAAGACTCCTAGTTGGCTTTAAGCCCGTTTCATTCCCAGCTAACAAGCTTTTTTTTATTTTCCTCCTCTTCAGGATGCACTTGCTATTGTTCCCAGGTCTAGGCCTGCTTGTAAGTAGCTGTCTTTATATTGACGGTTAATGTGTCAGCCTCTAAGTAGGAGGTATTTTTTTTTTTTTACAGAGTTGCAGAACTAATGTTGGTCCGTTTTTACCAGACTACTTCCACATGGATAGACACACAATGCAATGATTGACTGTGCACTAAAGATGTGCGTTTTATAAATAGTGTCACAGGTTAAAATGAAAACTCTTACCTGTTGACGGTGTCGTCTGTTTTATGTGTTTAATCATTTCCTGCTTTATTATCTATTCATTTCATTGTCTGGTGTCCAGTTACATTTTCATACAAAGGGAGAGTGGGGTAGGATGAGCCTTTTTTTTTTTCTTCATTTTTTATAAATCTTTTTATTTAACTAATGCGGTCCTCAAGATAAGAAAGTGAGGCAAAAGTAAAACGAAATTCTCCAATCAAAATTTAGCACGTATCTTATCAGTACATAGAACCAGTATTTATTCATAACAGTTCATATGGCTTGTTGTTTTTTCTTTACTTTTCTTTTCTTTTTAAATGCCTGTGGCTCAATTTGCCCCAGGTTAGAAGTTGGTCCGGGTCAGTGGGTAAGTTGCACTGTACTGGGTGAAACTGGCAATCTAATTGAAACCCATGACAAATTTAAGATTACTTGCTGCTTTAAAAACTAATTTAACAGTCTGTTTTAGTTATACCAACACTCATATTTTGTTTCATAAAGATATCGTAACATAAAATCTAACAAAAGAGTGCATCGAAGTTGTAATCTTCCCCAAAACAGAGACTGTTGAATAAAACTAGATAAATACTGAAGTAGAATGAATATTCCAAATTGGTTCAATTAGGCTATTGAATAATGCTTTATTAATCCCAGAAGGGAAATTACATTGCTGTAGTAATAATTGTTATTAAAGATATGATATTGTATATATAGATATAGATCCATCCATCCATCCATTTTCTATACCCGCTTAATCCATCTCAGGGTTGGGGGGGGGGGGGCAAAGTACACCCTGGACCGGTTGCTATATACAAATAACAAATAAAATCTTTATCAGCTGACAAAAAAGTAGAAAGTTGAAGTGTAAGAGAGAGAAAGGTGTGGTAGATATTTCTTCATAGGTCGCCATCAACGCCGGGCTGGGGTGTTGTTTTTTAAGCTTGGCAACAACTTAGCTGATAATTACACATGCAGCATTGGAGTTAACACAACAACTCAAAGCCAGCAGTTCAACATCTGGGTTGCAGAGACACTCGTTCTCAGTGACACGTCCAGGATTACACCATCTGTTAACAAAAATCTTGTCACCCGTATAGTCTTAAAGCTAAGTAGAGAGGTGTTAAGGGTTGTTCCTGCAGCCATGTCTCAATGAAAAAAAATGTATTGCTTTCCTGATATTCCTGCTGTGGCCTCATCAGGGGTCCAAGCTTGTCCATTTTATTAGCCAGTGAACTCGCACGTCCCATGTTGATCAAGGGAAGAAATAGTTTAACCCTCTTTCACCTTTTTATTCATTCTGCTCCTACTCTGGAACCCTGGATCCTAGATGTCTCCACTTCAACTCATCTGGATTTGGGTCTTATGCCAGGCGTTACTTGCATTTTGGAAAGCTCAGTTAGCTGCTCCAACAGGTTCATAGCTTTCCTGTTGCTGTGGTCATGTATCACAACAGATGTAAAAATAGCCAGAGTTACCAGCAGAAGTCTCTCCAGCACCTCAGCATCCAAACCAGCACAGAAAAATGTTTCAGAAATCAGTGTTTTCGCAGATTAATCTCAGTAAAAGATCTCAAGAACATGCAAAGGAAAACCCAGTATGTCCAGAGCTACTGCAGCAGGCTGCCGCTCTCTAGGGCGGTGCTATTCTGAAATGTTAATATTTAAGTGTCTCTGAAATGAATAAACATTGTAGTCAAGTACTATGTCTGAAATTAAATATATAATAAATAAAAATGCTGCCCAAAGTAACATTGGCATGATACCGCCTGTGTCAAACGCAAAACCTGTCCTTTTTCCACTTTTAGGAACTCCGAAACAAAGCAACAGTCACAGCTTGAACTCCAGTGCAAATGACTGTTAACACTCCATTCATCACGGTTGCTGTGAAATGTAAATTATTGCTCCTTCCTTGCAGTTTGTTCAAACTCCAGTCTGACTCAGTTTACCCCACAGCGTTTGGCTCAATTTGCCCCATGCCAGATAGTTTGAAAAAATAATTTTTAGTTTACCAATTCAGGTAAATATTTATCGAAATGATGCAACCAACATGCAACTTAGACATTTTGAGACCTGGATAAACTGGCATTATGGCCATTACATCTGATGTGACAATATTTTACACTAACGAGAAACTTTGTGCTTATTACTTATATTATATTACTTATATTAGCACATGCCTCTTTTTTTAGAGTCTTGCAGAAATGATGGATGCTTCCACAATAAATGGTCCAACGATGATAAAAGTGCAAAGTTGGCCAAGTTTGGGTCAAATTACCCCCTGGCTCATTTAATCCCACTCGCCCCTATTCATCAACAGTTAAAATCAAACAACATGAAAAGTAAAACTAATAAAGAAGCAGATGTTCTCACCTTGTTCTTTATTTTCATTGAGTAGGTCAACATCTTCTCTGATTAGTAAAAACAAATCATCCACTATCTTTGCGTTATCTTCAAAAAATGAGCTAAACTTTTGGTTGTGTTTCAGGTTTGTGGTCACAGCTTTATAGCAGGTAAGTTCATTTGTCTCTTCAAAAACTGTCCACACTCATGTGGTTTAAAGATGGTCTTCACTTCAGCTACCACACAGGGGCAAGTCATGTTGTAGTCTTATCATTTTTATAGTCAATGTTTTTTTTTTTTTTTACACTTTTTGTAGCCATTTTGTCTGTCAAACTCGTTGGCTGTGTATGCTGTAGCGGCATTCTCCGGCTTAAATTTAAGGGGACCCTGACTCTTTGGGCCTCTGGTTATATTCCCAATAGATTTATCCAGTAAAATAGTCATGCTGGTATGCCTGATTTAGTGAGAAACCTAAATAACTTCAAATAAGTTGACATATGTCTTTTAAGCATTCATCCAAATGAACAAAATTTAACTTAGATCTGACACAAACCTACAGAAATGCATTAGTTTGTATATTTAACTAATAAGACTGTCACATCATAGAATCAAATTGTACGTCGGAGGGATAATATAACCTGAAAACTACAAGAGAAAATCCATTTCAAAGAAAGTGCCTGAGAAGGAAAGTCTAAGGGCTAATCGGAGAGGGATTCCTCTCAGCGAGAGAGACAGATTTCTTAATGCTTACATCACCATTTGGCTTGTGGCACGTTGTACTCAGTGAGTGTAATTTATCCGCCCATTTAATGCATGTTTTAAATATGTGCAGAAAAAAAACTAGAGACTTCTAGCAGATGTTTCAGAGGCACTCAGCTGTCCTTTGATAAATGTTAGAAAGTGTGCTTTTTTTGTGCTTTTGGCTGGTTTCAAGTTGAAAACATGACTTTCTCTTGATATATATAGTATAAATGACATAGTAAACTATTTTGCTGTACAGTGGTCTGCATGATATTTAGTCACCTGCATGATCTGAATAGTATTAGAACATTCCAGGGATGTCGGAAACATATTAAAAGTCTTAGTTTGAATTTCACCAGATTAGTCTGTTTATGCTTTCTTCAACAACTTTTTTTCCCTTTTTTCCTTTTTTTTTTTCATCAAACTTGGATCAGCCTTTACAGTGGAAACCAGAACCGAGACGGGTTATGATGAGTCTTATTATGAGTATGTACCTGATCGTCTACAGTGGAAGACTGCAGAGGAACTGTGTAACCAGCGCTCTGGGGCCCTAGCTACTGTCTCCAACTCTGCAGAGAACCAAGAGCTAGCCAGCTTTTTAAAATCCTTGAACATCTCTCAGCCTGTGTGGATTGCCAGGAAACTCTTGAAACATCTGAAAAGTAGGTTCACCATGCCATTTGTTTAAATATATAATTGATTGTTAGTAATCTTTCTTTTCAGTCAGTAGTGTCATTGTTTTTCTTATCCAAGACATATTTCTGCCTCCTCACTTACTTAACATTCGTTGCCTCGGTTAATAACTGTGTCTCAACTATTTACACCGTTAATAGGATTGCAAAATGGAATTTTATGCTTAGCTTCCATCTTTTCCAAAGTTTGGGCCAGGCTTTTTTTCCTCATTGCTACTTTGTTCTCTTTGTGCATGTAGAAACTGAAGGTTCTTCTGAGACCCTGGTTCTGGACTTCTCTGGGCGCTCGGACAGGAAACATGCCCGTCTCGTGCACAAGTTCCCCTCCCTGGGCTCCGTGACTATTTGCACACAACTCCGCTTCGATCCAGATTGCTTTGGAATTTCCACAATCTTTTCTTATTCCATCCAGTCCTACATTAATGAGTTCCAGCTTCGAGCAAACCTGTCCCAGGGCAAGCCTGTGAAGTTGGCTCTTCTGGTCCACGGCATTCACGGGCCTTATGAAGAGGCCTTTGCCCATAACTTCTCCTGGCACTCTGTGTGTGTTTCTTGGAGCAACAATGGTGGACGCTGGGCATTATATACTGATGGTGTTGTGGTCTCAAGGGGTGATGGCTTAAATGGTACCGACAGCATCGGCCCTAATGGCCATTTCATTATCGGGCAGGAGCAGGACACGTTTGGAGGCTCCTTTAAGTCTGTTGAATCGTTCTCAGGGAGCATCACAGAGCTGCACATTTGGGATCAGGTGTTGAACAGCAGCCAAATATTCACCATGGAAAAGGAGTGCTCACCCGTCTCCACTGGGCTGGTGTTCAAGTGGAATGAAACCGCCATGGATATAGAGCCCTCCCTTATAAAGCAGTGGAGAGACAGCCCATGTCAAGGTACATTCAATTGGATGTAATCTAAGAATAGAGAAAGAGGGCGACTTTGCTGAGATGTATATCAAAGCTAATTTGATCATCAAGCACAGGAGATTACAGGGATTTCTTTCTCTCTTAAAGGAAATAATTGACTCTAATCTGTCCACATGGTTCAGTGGTATATCAAAACCTTGCATTTGATAGGTGTTTACAATTGAGCTAGTTTGGCAGAAGGGCTGGTTGGGGTTGTTATGCATCACAGCAGTCACATTAAGGCCATTTCAAAGCAATTCTTGTTTACACACTTTTAAGTAAGATTTCAGGATCTAAGACGGTTTAATATTGTAAACTCCATCCTTCTGACTAAAAGAAATGTCAGAAAAACATTGCACATATGACCTGACCCAAATCTGTATTTGGGTATCCCTCTCTATCTTATTTTTTTATTTCCACCCATATTTGCTTTGTGATTATGTAATTTAGATGGTGGCTGCAGTGAGGCTTTCTTTAAAATACAAAATGTATGGCTTTTGACTATTAATATTTCTTAAAGGTTGTCAGCTGATATAATCTAAGTGGCAAAGGGTAATTTTTGAAGGAAATATTTACATTTAAGTATACACAGATCTGTTTGATTAAAAATGAGTAAAAATAGACTGATTTGACCTTTCACTTTAAAAGACAAGATGCCAACAATTTTTTACCTTTTCTGGTATATTCCAGATTTTTTTATTTTTATTGATCTGTTCCAGACTATCACAAGAAACCCCAATTTACAGTTACAGTTGTCTAGTGTTAAAAAGTGGTTATGTATGGTGATTATGTAATTTATGTATTAATGTGATTTAGAAGATGGCTGCACAAAAATCCACCAAAGTGTCAGTTTTTCAAATAATGATGCAGTTTAAACTGTTCTATCTCTCAAGAAACAGAACAAACTTCATGCTTTCTATGATGAAACACAAATCTTTTAACTTTTTAATCAAATAAGTGGTTCTGTTGACCTAATCTATCCTAGCTGAGCACTGCTCATATCTATATATTGAATGAAAGTACAAGCTTTAATCTAGGTGTCAGTATTTGCACTTTTTGAATGCAGTGCGTTGTTAAATGACTCAGTTGAGCATCAACAGAAAAAAATCAGGTATTCCTAATACATTCTGAAATTTTTGCATGTTTTGGCAAACTTACACTTACACAGACACTCTTTCAAACTCCTTTCCTCTCTCACTTTATCCCTACAATGAGTACTGGAAATGGTGACTGAGTTGTAATGGGCAAATGTAGGAGTCCTAACAGTTCTCGTAAATGTTTTGTGACTCGCATCACTCCGAGTCCCACCCTTCAAAACATGCTTCTCCCTCTCTGACATCATGGTCCCCAGTGAGCAAGTGAGACCAAAAGCCTCACTCCCTTTCCCCGGACAAACATGCAGCACAAACTGTGCTTTTTACAGATTAACTTACAGAGACAGTGGCTGAAGTCATGGCATATCTTTCAGTGTTCAAGTTATAGAAACTTAGATAGTGCTTGCTGCACTTCTTAATTTCCCTTTTCCCTAATATAATACTGTACGAGTCACACTCTCTCTCTCTGATGTTGCCTGAACTTTACTAAATGCTATTTGTCATGATCTCAGCTTTTGTAAGCTATAACTACGTGATGTCAGTTGGCTTGATTTAACCATAATGGATATTTTTTTGCAAACAAGTTAACGCTTATTTCTACACTAAGCATCTGGGTGGCAGATCAGAGAACATTGTTTGGGTCATTTATTTTTTACTGAGACTGACAACTCACTATGTTGCTTTAATGCAAACGGTTCTCATGAGGTAAACTAACGTCCAATAAATCAAAAACATGAAAGAGTACAGTGTTTCCAACATTGTAAGAAGTATAATTAGTTTATTTTATTTTGTATAATTTAAAATGAGATATAAAATTAGAATTTTGTTAGGATTTTGGTTTGTTCATATTTATGGTTGGGAAAAGCTACATTATGCTAATTTCATAATGCTAAGTTATTTTAAACCCCTTGACTGCTTAAACCTCATGTCTTTTATTTTCAGCAAATTAACCTAATGAACAATGTTTGACTTCCACAGCGTTGGGTTCATTGTCAGATTCCCCATTGGAGGGCAATTCTTTGCAGAACCAAACGTTCTCCTTTCAGTTGTCCGGTAGCCCGACGCCTCATGAAGATTGTGGCATCTTCAACCCTGCTACTGAGAGCTCCGGCCTAATCAAGTGCAACTCATATACAGGAGCTGTCTGTCAATTTGAGAAGGGTAATGTTAATGTAAAATCATTTTTCAATCTGATGATTTGTTGACTCTAAAACAGAACAGAACATTGTTTCATTATCCCGTGCAGTTGTTCTGTAACAGTTAATGCATTTGTCTCGTGTTTGTTTTCTAATTGCTGTTGACACAAATCGGGCTAAATTTCTAAAAATGACTGTTACGTGTTCTGATTTTACTAGCCTGCATTATATTGTAGTACAATTGTTTCTCTGCAGAAGGGCTGGATGTTTTCAACTTACCAAAGTCACCATTTTTCAGTGGACTCAACAAGGATCCGAAGACTAAACTGGTGAGTTGGACAGTTTAGCAATCAGCAGGACATCATCACTTTAGCTGTAGGATGACACATACTATGTTAATTCTATATTAACATGCACCTTTCATGACAGTAACACTGTGTATATTGACAAAGTTAGAAGAAGGATTTCACAATAAATGTATGAATGAAACCAGACACTGAATCGTTGGTATGACATAGAAATACTTTCCTCATTAAAGTTTTTGGTTGTTTTCTTCCTCACCTCAACATCGGAGGTTTGTCACAACTACTTTATTGGGTGAAAGTCATAGACAATCTGATGTTCTTTGTGTGAATTAGCAGCACCACCCTCCACTTGCATTTGCACAGGAAAATATTGGGCAAAATCCTGAATTGTGCTTTTCTTCAGGTGATGGAAGAGCTCAGTGTCAACACCACCTGGAGCAGAGATCTGACCTTGCTTCAGCAGCTAACTCAGGATGTTCTGTATACAATGAAAGCTGGTGACCCTCACCTCCTGACCTCCAGCGATGTTTACTTCCTCTCCCAGATGATTGACATGATTGCATCTAGCGCTAGCTCTGCAGGAGTTAATGCAACAAATGTCTTGGAGTCCATTGCTACCAACTATGTAAAGATTGCGAGTGTGATGCTGGAGCCACACATGGCCACACAGTGGATGGGTCGGACTAAGGATGGGGTGAGGGAATGAATAATAATTTTTTTTTTTTACTGTTATAGTATTTTGCATATATCTATGACTCCTGCTGTCTGAACCTTTTGTCCAGGTCAGCGTCGGACCTTTCACTATTGTAAAGAGCATTGATAGTCTCACAGAAGCTCTGGCAGACATGCTGTCTGCAGAGCGAAAAGACTTCACCCTTTCTAGTAAGAACATAGGTAAGATGATGGGTTCTTTTTATTTGCATGCATTTAGGCCTCTGACTTTTGATGTCTTTGTCTTCTTGTTTTTGTAGTGCTAACTTAACACCTATAAGAGATAACAGCAAGATGAAATTACCAGATTGATTAAAAACATCTAGCTGGAATGGGTTTTGCATCACAGAAAAAAACCACATTTCTTCTTATGGTTACTGTTATTGTGTGTGTTTTTGTTGCATGATATGGCCGTGCCGCCAGTTGTGTACATGAAGTGGCAGAAACTGTCTCCAGAGAGCTGTAACCAAGTCTTCAAGCCATCTGCAGTCGGATCTCAGAGTACCAGCAGCAGTGCTCTTGATGAATTGCTTATCCCCGACTTAGAACTTAAGAGGCTACACGCACTAGGTGGGAAACACACGCACACTTCCACGCATGGTGTTCACTTGCCATAGAGATTAACCCTTGAAACTCATATGAAGGTGTAGAGGTGCTCTGCAGAAACAAATGACATGAGCTCTACTTTGCTTAAATTCACATATACCCACACAAGCTCCTTTCAGCTCACTTTGTAAGCTGTGTTTTCAACTGCTGAATAAATAACGCTGATTATCCTTTTCTGATTAAATGTCTAAATAAAGATGCATTTGGAATAATGATAATCTTAGCTTTTGGCTGCCTAATTATTATTGTCCATACTGTAGTTGTCACGTGCAGGTGTAGGTTTTGAACTGCACTGATTTGCTTATCCTCTTTATCAAATAAGGATATGCGGAAGTGATCTTTATTCATACGCACTACAGCCATCTGAGTGAGATTGTGTCTGAAGCAGAGGAGCCTGCACTGAGTCAACGAGAGAAAACGAAAAGGTTGGTTGCAAAGAATAAATTCACAAAAACAAAATGTCAGAAACTTTTTTTATTTTGACCTCAACATTTCAATATTTTACTTGTACTTAGTTATATAAATATAAATAAATACTTATTTCATCTCAGCTGATCAGAAAATCATTGTTGTTTCACTCAAATAAATTTTAATTTTACAGTTTATTTGTGCAACCGGAATGTGTGTCGCAATCATTCACGGTTACTATAGCCTAGATTAAATTCTTTCTAATTTAGATAATTACTTCCATCTGCTTTTCCAGAAATCTCCCAGGTCACCTAGCTTCTGCTGTCATATCAGCCACCGTCCGTGATGCCTCGAAGGCCCGAACCATCCCTGTGGCTGTGCAATACACCCTTTCTTCTTCACATGTGGTACAGTCACAGCCCATGATTAAACTAAAGCAGGAATAAATTTTTGAATAATCTCAATACTTTAGCCAGCAGCATAATGACTGATATACACGACGCTTACAGCTGCCAATAGTCCGAAGTAAAAGAGAGATGAATTAAACAATTAAACAATTGTAGTGGAGGTAGACGAGAATATCTTAAATTCTGCAGAAATGAGTAAATGTAAAGAACTCTGCTACTTTGACCAGGGCCAAATCATTATGGTATGGTCCCTGTGATGCTACCTGTTAGCACTGGTGCTCTAAGTGGTCACCGTACCGTGTGAGACACACATGAACCAGCATCAAGGAACCTGATGAGGTGTAAGAAATGTGCTAGTGTGTGTCTCTAACTCGTAGCTTTAAAGAAAGGATCTGCTGTTAACATTTTGGTGTCCACAAGGACACCTCCAGAAATCATGACCGTTGCATTTTTTTTTGTGAGTTTGAATTTTTTTTTTTTTTTTTTTTTTTTTTTTTTAGTGGCATGTGAACGATCTATTACATAATTCAATTCAATTCAATTCAATTAAATGTTGATGTAGCTCAATTAAATCAAGGAGTTATTATAGATGCTGATGGCTGTGGGCAGGAATGATTTCCTGTAGCGGTCCGTTTTGCATCCAAACTGAAGAAGCCTTTGACTCTGTTTTCCGATAACAGTCTCATGGAGAGGATGTTCAGGGTTGTCCATAATTCTCTTGATTTTATGCAAAATCCTTCTTTGCATTATTGTCTCCAGAGGTTCCACAGTCGTCCCCAGAACAGAACCAGCCTTCCTTATCAGGTTGTTGAGTCTTTTTAGGTCCCTGGTTCTGATGCTGCTGCCCCAACAGATGACGCAAGAGGAAATGACGCTCTCAACAACAGACTTGTAGAAGATCTGCAACATCTTGTTGCAAACCTTGAAGGACCTTAGCTTCCTCAAGAAGTACAGTCTGCTCTGTCCTTTCTTGTAGATGGCTTCACTGTTGTGTCTCCAGTCCAGTCTGTTGTCCAGATGAACACCAAGGTATTTATATTCCTCAACCACCTCCACTTCTTCTCCCATGATGGAAACAGGGTTTGATCTGACCCTGTTTCTCCTGAAATCTACAATCGTCTCCTTTGTTTTGTTAACATTCAAGATGAGATGATTGTTCCCACACCATGCCACAAAGCGGTCCACCAGCTCTCTGTACTCAGCTTCTTGTCCATCTCTGATACACCCAACTACTGCAGAGTCATCTGAATATTTCTGTAGATGACAGGAGTCTGACTTGTACTGGAAGTCTGAAGTTTACAGAGTGAAAAGGAATGGTGAGAGTACAGTCCCCTGTGGTGCTCCTGTGCTGCTGATCACCTGGTTAGACACACAATTCTTCAGTCTGACAAACTGTGGTCTGTTTGTCAGGTAGTCATTAATCCAGGTGATTGTTGAGGCCTCCACCTGAGTCTTCTGGAGTTTCAGACGAAGCAGATCAGGCTGGATTGTGTTAAATGCACTGGAGAAATCAAAGAACATGATCCTCACAGTGCTGCCTGCTTTGTCCAGATGACAGTGGGTTTGTTGAAGCAGGCGTATGATAGCATCTTCAACTCCAACTCCATGGCGATAAGCAAACTGCAGGGGGTCCTGATATGTGCTGGTTTGCTTACACAGGTGGGTCAACAGGAGTCTCTCCAGGACCTTCATGATGTGGGATGTCAGGGCAACAGGTCTGTAGTCATTGATGTCTGAAGGATGAGTTTTCTTTGGTACCGGAACCAGCCAGGATGTCTTCCACAACAGTGGTACCTTCTCTTGGGTCAAGCTAAGGTTGAAAAGGTGTTGCAGAATCCCACAGAGCTGCTCTGCACAGGCCTTCAGGACTCGGGGGCTGACACCATCTGGACCTGCAGCCTTGTTCCGGTTCAGTCTCTCCAACTGCCTCTTCACCTGACTTCTAGAAACAGAAAAGTGGGAGGGGGAGGCAAAGGGGACAGCAGCATCTCCTGATTGGGTTGAAGACAAACTAGTGGAAGCAGAAGAATCCATGACTGAGGTGGAGGTGGAGATGTTACAGGAAAGCTGTGGGTCAGAGGAGGGTGGGATGTCTCTTTGGCTGGGAACAGGAGGGGAGGATGGTGAGCTTGTTCCTGAACTGAACCTGTTGAAGAATGTGTTCAGCTCATTTTCTCTGTCCAGACTTCCATCCATCCGATCCTCCCTCTGTTTGAGGCCTGTGATCTTCTTCATTCCTGGCCACACATCTCTGATATTGTTCCTCTGCAGTTTACTCTCAAGCTTCTTTCTATACACCTCCTTGCTCTCTCTGATCTTGACTTTGAGCTGCTTCTGTATACTCCTCAGTAACTCCCTGTCTCGCTCCCTAAAGGCTCTTTTTTTCTTGTTCAATAGTTCCTTTAGCTCACTGGTGATCCAGGGTTTGTTATTAGGGAAGCATCTCACTGTTCTGGTGGGGATGGTGTTGTCCACACAGAAGTTTATATAGTCAGTCACACACTCAGTCATGGCATTAATGTCCTCTCCATGTGGCTTACAAAGAGAAATCCAATCGGTTGCATCAAAACAACCCTGTAAGGCTTCTTCAGCTTCTTGTGACCACTTTCTAACAGTCCTTTTTGTGACAGGTAGTCTCTGGACAAGGGGTTTATATGCTGAACAGAGAAAAACAAGGTTGTGATCTGATTTACCCAGGGGAGGTCTTGATTTGGAAATGTATGAATCCTTGACATTTGTGTAAAACAAATCCAATGTCTTGTTTTCTCTGGTAGAGCAGCTGACAAACTGTTGAAAAGTTGGCAGTGTAGCAGAGAGTGAGGCATGATTAAAATCACCAGATATTGCCACAAAAGAATTGGGGTGTTGTGTCTGTATCTGAGCAACAACGGAACTGATGACATCACATGCAGTGTCGGCAACAGCTGAGGGTGGAATGTAAACAGCCACCATAACAACACTGGTGAACTCTCTTGGCAAATAATATGGACGAAAACTTACTGCCAATAGTTCAATGTCAGGACTGCAGAGACGACTCTTAACAGTAACATGTCCTGGGTGACACCATCTGTTGTTGACAAGCACTGCCAATCCACCCCATAATCAGCAGGGTCCTAATTTTTTGGCTCTTTATTGAGACAAACCAGGTAATTTAATACAAACCTGTGTTTCTGTTTCTAGGTTGGGTATTCACAGCGAGTTACTCCAATATGTGCCTTTTGGAATTTCATGCCGATGTAAGTTTAACCAGCGACACACCCACATTAATGCCCTGTTGAATTATTGTGTATTTTTCTGATCTTAAGTAGTAAGGACGGTAATTAAAGGGTGTTTTTTATTATTTGATTTGATTTCCCCTTTAAACACATTCATCAAACACGGTAAAACAAATATGATAGAAATGTATGTACAGTTCAGTATGACATGTTCCACGTATGTAATTTAGAGCCTAAACAGTTTATTTGACAGATTGCTTCATATGAAACTACTCTTGAAGTTATCGAATCAGTGAATTTGTTTTTGAATGTGTATTTTTGGATTTTGCTGTATAGAGACACTCATTCGAGTAGCTGGTCCAGTGATGGCTGCTCTGTGATCTTTGTGGGCTCCACTGTCACTTCCTGTTTGTGCAACCACACCACCAACTTTGCAGTGCTGATGAATTACCTGGAGTCACAGGTAACTTAAGATGCTTTGTGATGCTAAAAATCCCTCATGCTTGATTTGTGGTTTGCGAGAGGAGAATGTATACTATTTTGTGAGTGTGAGTGGTGATTTTTTTATATATATATTTTTTTTATTTAGTTAAGAAGTAGGGATTCACTGTCTTGAACAATGACTTAGATGTATTAAAACTTGTGATTTGTATTTATTTATTTAAGTATGACTGCTTGTTAAGCACTAGACTAGACGACATTGACCTTTCTTTTTTTCTCTTTTGTCCTCTTTCCTCCCATCACCACCTGTCTCTTTTCTTCCAGTGGAGTTCGGAAGAGGAGCTTATTTTGACCAAGCTCACATTCATTGGTTCTGGTGCATCTCTGTGCGCCCTGGTGGTAACCTTGATGTTGTTCACTGTGCTGGAGTGAGTTGCTAATTTTCTTTTCCTGTTTTTACCTACTATGTGAAAAAAGCTGCCAATATGGTTATGCTATGTGTTGCTAAACACTCTTCGTTTATAATATATAGTCATATAGCATGAGCTAAGTACAATATAGTTCCAGTTATCTCTTATTTTTCTCATTATTTTTCTAAAGAGCAGAAGCTTAACATCTTTGATTGGTTTTATTCTTGCTATATGCAAAAATGACCCATAGCCACTCATTCATATCACATCATTCAGTAATAAGAAGAAGAACAATCAGACGCTCTAGGATAACCCACTGGCAGTGTAGCCTTCTATTAGTATTGACTTGTGCTAATCCAGTAATTACTGTTTTCTACAAGTGAGTCCTCTCTGAAGGTTTATGGTGGAAAACTGGCGCTGTTAATTAACATTATGGTCACGGAGGGATCAGTGACCACAATCAGCTGGAGAGGAGCTGCCCTGGTAATTTATGACTGTCCTGAGAAACAGAGAATGCAGCCATGCATTTCACACATGGTGCTCTATGATGTACATTTTACACTCAGAGGCACACATAACCAAATATTTCTCTCATTCTGTGTCTAGCAGCGATGCATTTATTATATAAACCTAATCGACTGAAATGATCTATTATTATTAATGAAAGCCTTTTTTTAGTTGAGTTTCCTTTCAGTCTGCTCCTGTGCTTTGTTTGTGTTATATTCAGTCTGCAGGTACCCCTGCCCACCAGTGCACATAGAGATGTGCAAACAGATTGTTGTGCATTCTTTGTATTCGGAAACAAGGTCATAGGCTTTGAATTGAATAGATGTCTCAGAACAATGTCTTTTGGTTGCACTGTTTCATTTTGCTGCTGATGATTCTCCGCTGATGAAGACCAGGTTATAGCAGCAGATGCAACTTTTTGAATAAAGCATTCTCCAAACAGCAGATGAATTTCTAGAATCATCAAAAAATAACGTTTGATGTGGTCAAAGCAGATATGCCGGTATAGTGGTCTGTTTTTGTCTGTGAAATAGTATGAAAAACTCGAGGATTTTTGCGGTGCATTCATATTTGTTATTACTCTGCATTAGAAAGCTTAACTTACTGTGATGGCAGGGAATTCAGAGTGTGGTAAAAGCGATGCTTATCACTTTGATTGTCATTCAGATATTATGGGGACAGTTTCAGTTGCTGTCAGAATAATGTAAAGCTGTGGATGGCAAAACATCCCCGGAGAAGAGAATTTTCTTTAAATGTTATTCTCAGACATTCTACAATCAGCACTATGATCAACTATGAGACATTAATGTCTTCAGCTAAAGTGATTTAATACATGGTTTCAGCTACATCTGCTGGCATCAGAAAATAATGTGTACATAAAAGTTTTCACTCTGAAAAAAATGGATCATTCTCTTTTTTTTTGTCTTTTTTCCATTTCAGTTTTTTTTTTCGTATTTATTTCATATTCTTTTTGTCCTTGTACCAAGCTTCACCTCACATGCATTAAGTGAAGTGACCGTGCTTGCATTATCCTTGCTTCTCCAGAATGTAGGTTAAATTGGATTTAATCTTAATTCTGCTTTGAAGTGGTACCTTTTGAAAAAAAAAATCATGAAAATTTCTTTAGCAATGAAGAAGATCCAATATAAACTGGTTATGGAACATTGGTATTTAAAACTAAATGAAATAAGATTCCAATTTTGGGAAGGTGAGAGGATAACACCCTCTGCCTCGTACCTGCACTATGCTTTTAATTTAACTATTTTTAGTCAGCATTTCTGTAATGTATCTTGTCTGTAATACTGACAATGTCTCTATCTACAGTATCCCCAAATCAGATCGGACATCCATCCATAAGAACCTGTTCATAGCTCTGATCTGTGCCCAGGTGATTTTGCTCTGCAGCGGTTCAGCCATTCACAGCAAGGTACAGAACATGCAGATAATTAACACATCTGCTTTCGTCTGCCAGTGTATATGATCTAATGTTGTCATACCAAGAAACAGATATGGGAACTAATGTGAATGATTAGTACAAGTGCGCCATAAAGTTTGTTGTAATGATTTGGTGACCATTTATAGATATAGCTTGTTGAGTCTCTCAAACTTTGAGGAATAGAGCCGAACTTTGAAGATGAACATTTCCTCAAGATTGTTGTTGAGCAATTTTCTGTTTATAGTTTTTATTTTTTTATTATTGGCTACATTAAAATATTATATATAAGGACTTCAATAACCCTTACAGTGTTATGATATTGGTTACACATGGCACATAGAAGCACTGATTAAAAAGATAAAAGTATCAAATGGAACATATTGTAGAAACATTGCTCAGGCAGAATATTTTCCAAAAAAAATCCTTATTTTATACAAGCTTTAAAACACCACACACTCCCTTCTTTTGATGTCAACTGAAAAATGTATTAATTTGTGACAGCCGTTTTGCTGATTGTCTTACATACCAGTGAGTTAGTAAAGCTCAGTATGAATCCTTTTAATTTCCAAACTATATATGCATAGTTTTTTTCTACTGTTCATTTTCACGACACGTTACTCCACAGCTTCACTTTGAAACATAAAATGTCCCCTGTGCATTTATCCCCATGCCTGTGTTGGTGTGTTTGAAGGTGGCATGTACGCTTGTAGCAGCGCTGCTTCATCTCTTCTTCATGGCAGCTTTTAGCTGGATGCTGGTGGAGGGGCTGTTGCTCTGGAGCAAGGTGGTCGCAGTCAACCTAAATGAGGATCATCATATGAAGTATTACTATCTCATCGGCTGGGGTACAGTGGCTTGAGGAAGCCAAATCATTCTTTTCATACATGAAACGTGGCTGAACGTGATTTATTACAGTAGATATTGATGTCTTATGTAAGATATTAAATTAAAATGAGATGTGTACACCTTTAAATGGACTAGATTTGCCTAATTAATGTTCTTTAGGGTTGACATAAATTGGATATGTGAAATATTTTATTTTTAAAGGGCATTTAATTTTTGCTCATAACAGCTCTTACTGACTGCCCTGTTAAACCCCTCCTTTTGATATTTTGCCACCCTCATTTCATCATCTTGTTCATCAGTCTTGTTACCTTTAATCCTTCCCTTTACCATTTCTATGTTTTTTTTGTGTTTTTTTTTTCTCCTACCAGGTCTGCCGGTGCTGATAGTCACTATCACACTAGCATCAGCTTCAGGCAAATACTCAGCTGATGGCTACTGTTGGCTTAGTGTCCAGAACGGAATAATTTGGGGCTTCGCTGGTCCTGTAATCTTCATCATCATGGTCAGAAAATTTCATTAGAATTCAGTTATTTTGCTGCATGCAATGGCCTCAATCAGCAATTGTGTGTTTGCTGTTCTGGCCTGTACTCCAATTTAGGTTAAACTGAAAGTCAATGATGACAGTAACACATGATATGGTACCATACTGCTAATGTTACACAGTAGTCTATGTTGTGTTGGTCTTTAGTAACTCTTTGCTTTTGTTTCTCTTACCTCAAATTCTTCTACCATAGACAGATCAGCCTATATATGTATATATACATACATACATATATATATATTATTATTTTTTTCTCCATATTTCTAGATTATTTTCTAATTTGTCCTATCTTATCTCTGTGCACCTTTTGTGTGCTCATAGCCTCCTCTCATACCCTCCTGTTTTTTATTTCCAGGTGAATATCTTGGTACTGACCAGGGTGGTGATTATTACCATCTCCACAGCAAAGAGAAGGTCTATCATGTTGGCTCAGGGCACGAGTCCTGTGGAGCAAGCCTATGAGCAAATCAGGTAGTGACCACTGGGAGGCACCATTTGTCCTCTTTTAAAAATGCATTTATGCTGGCCACTGGCCTTGAGACAGGTGAGCCGTAGTCACAGAGTAATGTTATATTGCAGCTTAGGTTATCAAAAAAATGGGGATTTATTCTGAGTGGACTGCATTAGTAATATGGATGTTAAAGGACTTTAAGGCTAGTTATTTGTAATATTTAAGTTTGAACAGGTGGTACTTTATTCTGGACCAGCTCAGTTTCTCTTACAGTGTTACAGTTTATAGTAGAAGCAGGAGGTGCATAAGTAATTATCATCATTACATTTTTTGGATGGAAGAATTTATCTTGGAATTTGGGAAGCAAAAAAAAAAAAAAATAACATTAGTCCCTAATATCATGTACCGTTCCTTTGGGTTCACTTTTTGCCCTGTTTTAGTACCAAGAAATTATAGAATTCTCTTCAACAAATTTCAATACTATTATTGAAAATAATGTTAGTGAGTTTTTTTTTTTCTCCATATTTCACTTCTTGAGCCCACTTGGGGAACATACTAGAACAGTAGGTGCTCTATGAGGGTTTTCAAAGCAGGCCTTGAACCATTTGGCACCCCTGGGTGGCAACCATCTTGGAAACTCAAACAAATTCCTCCGCTGAATAAACTAGGGCTCGTTGCACGCCATGTCTCTCTCTCTCACTCACACACACGCCCAGACTCACAGCTGTTGCGGTTTGGCAGTCACCTGAGCGGCAAGCTAATTCCACTCCAAACAGAATTAAGTTGGATTGAAGGTGGGAAGTTGTCACCTCATGAGCCTTCCTGCACACATAGTTTTGTATGTGGAACAGTCAGCCGCCAGAGCTGCTCAGTTCTGAGCTCCTCATAGACCTGAATATCTGAGAAATACAGAATTCTACTCAAGATGATCAGAGAGGGGGTGAAACTTGTTGTCAGTAGTTCAATTAGATTGACCCAATTCAGATTGATCCTGTTTTGAATGATCCAGTATCAATTCATGAAGTCCTAAAACAGATTGTATAATCTTCAATATTTCTGTTTTAATTTAATCCCCATTAGTTTTGCTTGGTGTTGCAAGCTGTTGGTTCTCTTTCATATCCAAGAAAGACTAAATGAAATGTCCCCAGCTGAATCAGTATCAGAATCAGGATTGAATTGATATGGAATCAAATCAGTATGAGAAAACAGTGATGATACCACCCGTACTCAGGTCATGTATCTGATTGCCAAAATCAATCTGTGTATGTCTGGTTTATTTTATTTGAATTCTTTTTTTTTGTCTGTGAGCACAGGGCTGCAGTGAAAGCAGTGTTGGTGTTGCTGCCAATCCTCGGACTGACATGGCTGTGTGGCGTCTTAGTACCGTTCTCCATTGTCATGGCCTACATCTTTATTCTCCTTAATTCCTTACAGGTATACACACACACACACACTCCCGCACACAGACAAACACGTTGCTGTCGCTGAATCTAAGGCCCCATCCACACGTAGCCGGGTATCTGCTAAAACGAATATATTTTTCTACGTTTGGACCTGTCATCCACATGAAAACGCATAAAAACGCATCGTAAACGAATGTTTTTAAAAACTCCGGGCAAAGTGAAGATTTTTGAAAACTCCGTTTATGCAGCTGCGTGTAGACAGAGATAACCGGAGTTTTGCGTTTTCGAACGTCACAATATGCGCCAAAACAACAACAAATCTGCTTTAAAGTCTAAAATGCGACCTTTGTTTACTGAAGAAGCATGGATACCTTGAGAACTGTGGTGGTTATTATTGTGCAGGCGCTGTTTACTGCCTTGATTTTACACGCCCAAGTCGTACTCCTCACTGTCGCTGTCGGAATTATTACGTCCTCATATCGAGGGGCAGTCATGCGATCACCTGTCAGTGTGCTCAAAAAAGTTGCGTGCACACTTTATTATTTAGCTGACGAGGGCAGATTGCGCAAAACAGCAAATGCATTTGGGTTGTCAAGACAGGTGAAAACGCAGATGTTCGGTTATGTGTGGAAGGTGTTTTTTTCGAAAACGAGGTAATGTGGATACAAATTATTTTATAAACGGAGGGGGGGAAACATTCGGTTTTAAAAATACCCGGCTACGTGTGTACATAGCCTAAGTTTTAAGAGTCATTGAAAAACGAGAAGAAAAGGTAAAGAAAAAAGTTTTGTCTCACAACCATATGAATACACAAACAAGCACAATGGTCTTGTGAAAGTCTGTTTTGTGATAAATTGCCTTTTTGGTCATACGAGGTTACATGACTCCAAAAAAGAGCAGTTTTGACAGGTTAGATAGATATGTGAATACGTTTAAAAAAACTTAGGTGGTACCACAGTTAAAAAAAAAAAAATAACAAATGAGAAATAAGATCATGTCTTCCATTTGGACCAGGTATTTATAAGGATGTTACCATGATATGCAGCAACCCTTACAACATTGTTGATCAAGCACATGCACCCCACAAAGTGACAGCACTCACCAGAATGGTATTGACCCTCACCAGGCAGGCAAGGATCAGCTGGCAAAGTCTTGTTGATAGAAACCAGAGTGACATCCTCGTGGGTCTAATGTCAGTTTGCTGAAAGTTTAAAGATGCTGTGAGAGGACATGGGGCACCCACACAATATTAGAAAGTGGGTTTTAATGTTGGGACTAATAGGTGTATGTACTGATTGATGATTATGAATTACATTATAAAATGACTGTTAATGTGAGTTTTTCCAACTGCACAATCCTATTTACTGCCATCTGTCAGTCACCATATAGAGGTATAAACATGAGACGAAACTGTGTTACAGCTAAACTTAAAAAGGCATCTAGATTTTAAACTATTCTCTTTTTTTGCCACCAATGATAAACAGAGAGGTTTTCCATTATAAAGTGTAATTCTGCCCTTTTTCACATGTAAAGGACAGAAACTCTCAAGGTTTTTATTTGGCAGTGATGGGTTGTGGCTTGTGTTAAGCAAGTACTCTAACACAGAAAGTAGGTTTATATTGTTTGTTTGATTATTTCTGCTTTGTGTATTTCGAGGTCTGCATTGTTGTTTGGGGATTATCAATGCTGGTTTTCTGCTTTTAGTTCTGAGCTTACTTTGTCTCAAGATTTTATATACTCTACAATAATACAGAATAATATATACATATATACATATATATATATATATATATATATATATATATATATATATATATATATATATATAGTAGTTGAAAAGAACATATCTTACATCATAAATTATTGGTTTTCTCATGGTTAGAATCATTGCTTTGTATCATTATTTTCCACTGCACTACTCATGGAGAAGGCTCGGAAGGAATCATGTAATTCTTTCACTGCAGCGGGCGGCCTCATGTTCCTCAGCATCCTCAGCTTCTCTAAATCTGCTTGTGTGAGTTGCAGTCATCTTATAAATCAGCTGTATCTTTAATTGAGCTGTATATTTAACGGAAAAATCAATAGCGGTCTTAGCTGCGCTCTGATCATTAAGCCAGGCCCCTTGGTTACCATGAATAGTTTCTTTTTCCCTCTCATATCTAATTATCTTTTTTTCCATGTCGACAGTAATTAACACAGAAGGTTTTACTGGATGACTGCACTGCTTCACATGTTAATATGTAGTATGGATTTTTTCTGTGGTTCATGCATATTTCTGTCTCCCTGTGTCCATTCAACTGTCCATCTGTCACTTCTGCAACCTCTTTGTCTGCCTACCTCTTTATATCTATTGCCGTTCTGTACTTCCTGGCTCTGTATTATTAGACTCTTAACTATATAATAAAGCAGAATATATTAAAAGTATATATTATTTGTTTTGTTAAGCCTGACAGTCATGCCCCTTTTCTGTTTGATTTCTAAGTTAAAATTCAAGCAGTAAAAAAGTGTGAACATGACTTCATTTAAGAGAGATCTTCCAGACAAAATGCTAATCAATTAGAATTAGATCAGTCATTAGAATGAAATGTTTTCATGTTATATTTTCTGAAAAACACAGGTGTCTATAATCTTTCTATAATATATAATCTGATCATTCATGAAGAACCCTGTCTCACTTGCAACTCGTCACTGTGTTGGGTTGTTTTTAACTCTGACCAAGTCGTTTTGATACCTAAAACTTAGAAAACACAGAGTGAAAGCAGAACCGAGTGATTTGCTCACATGCGATTCGAACAGGGTTTCTGAGGTGAAACTACAGCACAATTCCAGTCCCCCCAGTAATGAATACAATCGCATGGCATTTGTGACAGGGTAAAAAAAAAAAAAAAATGGCTAACATAGAAAAGTTATTAGCTATGGTTTGTACCCGTGGAGTAATGTTTTAGTTATTTATATATTCATTTGAAAGGGACAATGCATACAAATAATGTAGCATAAAGAGAATTGTAGCCATTGCATCGTATGCAGGACTTGTAGCCATAGCTAATTTGCAGAACTTGTTCCTGGTTAGGCTTATAAGAAAACATTACAAAACAAGAAGAAAAACCAGCAATGAAACAATGATAACGCCGGAGTGTACACTATAAAAGAAAAACCATCAAAAACAAAGGACAAAGAGACATGCAGTGAAGAATCATGTATTAACCAGTAGGTTATTGTGTGCTGCATAAATGCAAATAATTCTATTCAATTTAGTCTATTTATATTGCGCTAAATCACAACAAATGTCACCTCAAAGCACTTCAGTGATACAGTTCGATTCAAGCCGAGCTCATTACATTGTAATCATAATCCAATCAGATCCAATTCATTGAAAATAATAAGAAAAAAGCCTTTATGTTGTTTCATACCTTGCTGGTTTACAAACTTCATAAACCGCTGCTCCTGTTGCTCCTGTGCCGCTACAGTTCATAATCATTTGACCAACTAGCTCTGTAGCAAAGCCATTGACATGTTTAAAAATACAATTTGCCAGTAAAAACATTAGAAAATGATCAAAGCTTAATGAAATGTACTTCTTTTATATTTTTACATTGGTAACATTCATTGGCTGTGATGAAGAATTTTCTAAACTTCTTTGTGTAAAGACAGCAAAGCTTTCAAGGCTGATTGAATTTCTTGGCTCCCAGCAGTTACACTACAAAAAGGTTTGATGTAATCATAGCACGCATTAATAACTGAGCAGCCTTTACAGGGAAACCTGATGATATGAGATGGAAAATGTTGAGATTAGTTTGAATGGTTCTGGACAAACTCAAATATTGAAACTCATCTCTTTGGTTGTCTTGCTGTAGTCAGTGGGATTGTAATCTGGATTTAAAAGTGAAAGGTCCCCGGAGGTTCCCTCTGACACCAAAAGGACATCTTGTTCTTATTTCAGATATTCATCAATGTTGAGCTTAGAAGTATTTGTGATTTGCAAAAATGTTAAGTGAAATGTAACCTTTAATTTGGGTGACAGAGCTGGAGAATGTCAGACATCTCTGATTGTAAATATTTAAAAGCTGAGCAGCAAAGTGTGTTTCTTAGCCAGTGGCATGATTTAAAGGTTGGCAATGTTGGACAGCCTGCCAGTTTTTAACATTTATTTATTTGTTATCTACATCATGTTCACTCATGAATAGATTCCCATGGTATTTTTGTACAGAAGTTTGCAGTTTCTTTATATTGTGTTGATCTCTTAATGTTTCCTTTAGTGGCTTTTCCATGAGGGT
Organism: Odontesthes bonariensis; assembly: GCF_027942865.1. Lineage (NCBI taxonomy): Eukaryota > Metazoa > Chordata > Actinopteri > Atheriniformes > Atherinopsidae > Odontesthes > Odontesthes bonariensis. Next base: position 23,408,180 of record NC_134520.1, on the reverse strand, counting down.
GCCATTTCCTTATTTATTTATTTATTGTTATTCTGTGAAAAGTCTTAACATCTAAGACTAAGATATTTTGTCTGTGTCATGAAGACTTTTGTGATGTCTGACTAATGCACCAGCAACATGAAATCACAGAGATTTGTTCACTTGTGGATAAGTTGTAAGGCCCTGCAACAACAACAAAAAAAGATCAAATAAAACAACTAGATCACTTAAAGCTCTCCTGGCTGGTTTTGATAGAACATAGGTCATTTTCTCCTTTTCCTCTCTTATAGTTCTCTTAATATGTTGATTGGAACCTGTGTTAGAATGCATCACTATCCTCATGTAGAAGACAGCCTCGCCGTCCTCACTGTCATTGATCATTCTGGCAGGGAGAGTAGAGTAAAACACGGTCCCACTAATGGGCACTCATAAAGATGATGAAATGCGTCTAACCATAAGAATGATGCATGCAAAACCTGGTAGACAAGACATAAAATAAGTCAATATATAAATTAATAGAAAGTTTTTGAGGATACGTTTTTTTTTTTATTTGCAGGTTTTGTATTTTCAGTGGGGCCAGCCAAAGCAACATAAAGCTTAAGTGGCAAGCTTTTACTGTGAAATCAATAAAACAGATAATGTTGACAAGCCTTTTTCATAGCTCTCCCTGATGCCCTCCTCACTCCTCTTCTCCCCCCTCCATCCTCACAAGACTGTCTGAAGTATCTAATGTTACTGTTATTACTCCCATTACCTGAGCAGGCCGTTATAAGCAAACATACTGCCAACATGGCATAAAAGTGCCGCCAGCTCATGTGAAAGTACCATACCTGCGTCATCATTATGCCGCTCTTCGTCTTTGTTACGCAAAACTGACGTAAGCTGTTCACTGATTTCCTTTGACCAAACAAGAGGACACAAAGGCCGGTTTTGCTTTTCTCTTCAATAGCTTGCTGCTCATCATGCTTCATCTCATCACCATCTGGGATTTTCTCAAAACCGAGCATTCACAGATGCAGTAACCTTTACGAGGAACACTATGCTGAGTTTACAGTCAAAATATCCAAAAAGAATTCTTTTGAGTTTGCGTTGTTCAGCACAAAGTTTGAGCAGATTCAAACTTTTAGCTTTGAGCTTGTAGGTTTTTTTTTTATTTTTTTTTATGGACATCCTCACCATAAATACAGACATGCCTCATCTGCTCCCTTATCAGCTGGAGATAAATAGTATGAAGTGAACTCTGCGTGTGTGTGCGAGCGTGTGTGTGTGTGTGTGTGTGTGTGTGTGTGTGTGTGTGTGTGTGTATGAGAGAGAAAGAAAGAAAGAGACCATAAATTCCTCCACCCTCTGTCATCTAATCTCTGGGCAATGTCATTCAAAACCCCTGCACTATCTATTATCCCCGTATAATAGGCTCCTGCCCATGCAGTGTCCATCTTATTATTAGCCCATAACTTTAAACTATCAATAACTTTAAGGTGCAGAGACACGTTGGGGGTGGGGGGAAGGAGGAGACGGAGGAAAAACTCAAGAGGTGAAGGAAGTTGGGAAGTTCAAAAGAAAATGTTTGGGTAACTATCGTCCTCTGCCAGTCGTTGGTAGTGCATATAGTTTCTGTTTAGTCCATTTGGTAATTTTTCAGGGGAGGCATTTTTCAAGACGGTGTTTCTGTCATGTTGTCTTGTGTCCTGTGGAGGGCAGCCCTGTGCCTTGCTGTTAAAGTTCAAATCCAAAGAGAAATCAATGAGGGAATCTCATTTACACGTATCACTCACGTTACATTAAAGTTTCTATGTGAGAATAACATCATTTTCTTTAAAAAAATAACACACTAGTGAGTGGTAATGAGATTTCACAGGCATTCAGTAAAGCTTTAGAAGTCAAATTTATGATTTCTCTGAAGAATAGAAATCCATTATAAAGACAAAGAGAAACTGCATGTCTCTCTGAAGAATGCCATCACTGTATATTAGAATGATTTTTTGAATTAAGTCCGTCCTTGAAGTAATGCATTCATGACATTTTACGTGATAAGGGCACAAATGTCTTTAACACTGTTGAATGACATCAGCGCATGTTTGCTGTTCCATAAGATTATTTGAATTGTTTAAATTGGCGAGTTCATTCACAGATTCACTCGAGATATTTAAAGAGCCAAAAAGATATATATTTTTCATTCTTTTATTCATTTTTTTTTCTTTTCTTTTTCACCTGATAAATAGTTTTAAAGCAGCTTAAGTCTTCAAAAGGAATATCGCTTGCAGTGGAATGAAAGCATCATCCCCCAAACTTACATCAACACACACACGTACGCACACTCCTGGCTATTGGACATCTGACTATATCCAAGATATAGATATGATCAATAGAGTGTTGCTCTACCTATTGATTTTTGCCATATGGGAGATTTGTTGTGGGAGTAAGCAATGCTTTTATAGCATGTGAAGCGATTGTGTGAGATAAGGTTTTTCTTTTTTCTTTTTCCCTTTATCTCAGGAGCTCTTTGACTACAAAACTGTATTTGTACTGCTACCGTCAGTGGTTTTACCCCTGAAGTATACCTTCATCCCATATGGATAGGTTAAGTTCTGATATAGTACTTTCAGTCAATTGGTATTTTATGAATTGTATTTCAGTTGGTTATGTGAACTACCTCTGAGATCACTGCTCACAACCTGTGGTCACTTTTTTGTTTTACTATTATCAATTAATTTTATATACAAAAAAGTAATATTGTCGTTGATTCATTGCATTCTTTGTCATAATGTTGTTTTACTTCTGCTTATAATAGTGATGATGAGACAGCTCTTGACCAACTTTAGCTTCACAGTCAGATCAGAGGAGTAACTTACAGCTCGTTTCATTCATAAGTTCACATGTATCTTCATTTCAACCTTATTTATTTTTCTAACTGTGGAATGAATGAAATATTCACCGGTTTAAAATATGGAGCTCAGCACACAATTAACTAATTTGTACATGAAATATTCAAACAGAGCTATATTTTGCTTTGTTTGGCTAACTAGAAATGGCAGCTTGTTTTTTTTACTTGATATTTGATCGTGCTTAGGTATTTCAAGTATGTAATCAGTAAGTAGGTAATAGTTGATAACATAGGTAGAGATTCTCTCACTCTCTCACACACACACACACACACACACGAAAGATTATGATATACCTCAACTCAAAAATGTTTCCAAATCTGACGAATCTTTTTTTTCCACCGGTGAAAGTAGCGTAACATCTCTAAATGTAGCGTAATGGTTTTTTATGAAGCGCTCAAATGTGGGTTTTTATGCCTTTAGCTGCTATGCAAGAGTGAAAACTTTGTTAGGTTGAAAAAGTTTGCTGCTGCTGTCTCAATGTGTTTTGCATTGGCCAAAAACCTCTAAAAAAAATAATGATAGGTTTGTGTTTCCATGTGAGATCCCGTACTTCCAATCTTACAGGGAGCTGTCACGTATTCATGTAAAGCCCTCATAAGTATCGTCAGCATGTGCGTTTGTGTGTGTGTGAGAGAGGGAGAGATTATTTGCCACCACTGCCCTCAGTGTGCTGCACACAAAGTTGGAGGTTAGAAGTTATTTCATTTCTCATTTGGCAGAAGAAACCAAAACAGCAGAACCCGGATCCGGTTTCGCAGGCAGGCAGCGCCAGTTCACTCATCTGGACGTGCACCACCCCGATCATTCGAAGACATATCTTTCCTTTCCCGGTTCCCCTCCCTTGTTAATTCCTGATGTATCTTGCTGTGACTGTAAACCCAAATCGGCATGCAGCTGCTATTTTGCTAGGATTTAGTATTTTCTTTAGAGGGCTTTGTTTATTGCTCAGAAACGAGAGCAATGTGCCGAAGATATAGCCAAAGATTTCAGAAAAAGATTTGAATATGTAACTATAGTTATATTCAATAGAGATTTAGTGTTAATGATATAATATTAGTTACATCAGCATTTTGTAGCAGTTGGGTTAATTAATTTTCAATAACACATCATCCAAATCTTTTTAACAGACTACAATTTCGTTTTGATTGATATTCTCTGGCATGTGCTACCATGTGTAGTTTAGGTGGCATTGAATGTTATTTAGATTAATTTCAGCACGTTTAGACGATCACACATGATGCAAAGGTTATTCTGCATTTAAATGCTCAATTTCAGAAAACCATACATCAGTCCAGTTTTGGTTGTAACCGAGTTCCTGCTGCCTACCCACACCGTGTACATACTTGCACACACGTGCACACACATGCACACATGGCAAACCTCTCACTGGTCAGATTATGGAGGGAAATGTTTTTCATTTTGGAGTGTTTGAGCAAACAGGAACCGTATTCCCCTGACATCCTTATTCATTGTCAGCGGTATCTCAGATCACACGCAAAACGGCCGCTGTCTCTCGTAGTGCAGTGGAACTCATTGGATGTACTGGGACAGTATGCACTTTTCATTATTATGCTGGTGTAAAGCAGATTTTAGCCACTTCCCTGTCATTGAGTTATTTACCTATTATGTTACACGACACAATATATTCAAACTATATATTGCTTTTTCACTAATAGAGAAATTAGAGAATGTTTTACATGTAAAAGAATGTGAATTCTGTTTTTTTTATTTTTTGTCACTAAACCAACACAGAAATTGTAGGAAGAAATAAAAAATAAAAACAGTCAAAAGATTTTTAAATATTTTAGAATATGTAAAAAAATGAAATGGAAGGATGAAGAAAATTTCAAGCAAGTGTAGTCATCGGTGAAATCATGTAGATTTATTTTTAAATCCATATTTTAATTGGAGTCTTGGATAATTATGAGGTGGAGTTAGAAAAAAACAAACAAACAGATAAACGACACGATTGTTTTTTTTTCTCACTGCCCGGGAAGATAACTTTCCCTTTGAAAAGGAGTCCACTGTTTGCATTGCATCCTCAATTACCAGGCTCAACATTAAAACAATATTCAAACGTGATACCAAGGTCAGCGCCGACTCCCACCACTCTACTCGGAAATGGCACTTATAATGAGAATGTTGCACAGCTGTTTTAAGTAGTATATTTATAGTGTGTTTTGTCTCTGCTTGTATTCATTTTCCCCCTGTTGTCTCTTTTCATCTTTTCTTTTTTTTTTTTAAAGCATTAAAATTGGAGCTGTGTTCAAAATCTCTTAATGCTGTTTATTGACCTGCTTGAAAGGACCTGCTTTTTTTTTTTTTTTTTTTTAAACAAAGGCTTAATTCAGAATATGAGCAGCAAGATTTTTTTTTAGTTTGGTTTTTTTACAGAAGATTCCCTGTCAAAGTGGTCAGCGAAGTACACTTTGAAATGAACTGAAATGTTGAAGAGCCTTTAAAAAACATGAAGTTTTAATCTCTTATAATGTAAATATTAAGTCTAGGAGTGAAGAGACAGACAGGCAAAAGCGAGCTTGCAGCTGAGGCAATTTAGATGAAGAGAGACTGTTTTTTTTTTTTTTTTTTTCCTTTAGGTGGGAATGAAATGCTATTGGAGAGATCAGTTTTAGAAAACTGGCCTAGGAAAATAAAGCACTGGGAATAATAGGCATCCTGTCAGTAGAGGCGAGAGAATTCCTGTCATTGCTCTCGCCGCCACCCTGAAGACCTCTCCCTGTGTTAAACCTGCTGGCATTTATTTGCCTTAGAATTAACCTGCCAGCTCAATTTGGTAATAGACTGTGTCATAAGAAAGCAAACCATGTCCTCTGCCCCTGCCAAACCGTACCTGTATGTGTGCACTTATGCGTTTGTGTTAGAAAATGAGAGTGTGATTATTATCACTTGCTTGCTTAATGCATATCTGAGTTTGTATTTTTATTCATGCTTTGATGCCATTAGTGATGTGTTTGTCTGCGATTTCATTCATGTGTGCGTATGTATGCAGGTCGGCTTGCATGTTAACCCATCAGCTGACTTCCAACTTCATGACTTTACTCGCCCACGACCCCTCCTCCCCCTCATCAGACCCACACAGCCGACAGTGTCAGGAACAACTCCGACACTTTAAATTACCCACGTTGAAACAATGACCGTTCTATTTATAAGTTCACCGCCTTGCCTTTTGTATTGCCTGACACCACTTGGCATATGTGCACACATACACACACACACACACACACACACACACGCACACACACAACTTCACACAGATTCAAACAACCATATCAGTGTTGGCTTGGGGTGACTAGGTTAGGGATAGACCTGGTTTTCCTTACGCTGCCACGTTGCCACAGATCTGTAGATTTGCCCGGCTTTGATGTATACTTTGTGGGTTATTAGTGAGAACTGGGTCAACACAGGGCAAGAAAGCAAAACGTTGTTTTTCTTTTAGTGGCTGGGTGGTAAGGAGATGCTGGGATTTTTGTGTTGAAGGGTGCGAGGGTGCAGGAAGGTTAAAAGGCTGTCAAATATCGGTTCCAATTTACATGTGAACAGTTCTCTTTTTGCTGCATTAACTTCAACAACAGCAATAACCACTGCTCTCACTTTCTTCATTAAAAATATTTCTGTAAAATTCCATTTTACCATGTTTTTTTCTGTTAATCTACTCCATAAAAATTGAAGAGAAATTAAATGATCTACATCTTCAAAATATTTTTTAATCATATGGCTACTTATTTGATTCATTTGAAAAGTTAAATTAGTTTCATAATTTAATATAGGCTCAGTCAAGCTGTCCGTTTCAGTTACATCATTTTACAATAATGACAGCATACAGCAGTTTTTTTTTGTTGTATAAATATATATATATAGATATACATACATACATACATACATAAATATATATGTATATATCCATACATATAGACAGGTTTTATAATTGGTGATTGACTGTGTGAATTATCTCACTTTTGTTTTTTTTCTTCCTTTTAATCAATATACGTACGGAAATTCAATACTTTTAAATTTCATTACTAAGATATGACAAGGCCCCTTTTTAAAAGTTTGATTTATGTTGTTAGCAGTAATTAAGACAACAACCTGTAATCATGGACAAGCCATTAGGAGACCATTTAACACTTAGTATATCCCACGCAGAGATGATTTATTGGCAGTGTGTCGAGGTGTCTGGGAAGGAGGGCGGCTACCTGTGCATTTTACAACCGTTACAGTAAAGCATTGTGTGAAAGTAAACAAAACAGTGGCGATAGGAGCTGGAGAACAACAGCTCTTGCAGCAGGACACTGATTGGGATGTTGATGTTGATTGTCCCTACTGGCCTCTTGCCCTTCCTGCTGTGGCCCCTGGCCAGCCCTCAACAGATACCCTGGGTCATTTCCTATGCATGTCAACGCACACAGATATGCACTCTTCCCGCTGAGTGTTTACAGCCACATGCTGATTCCTATTAATCTGCTTCTCGTCGGGGGCAGGGAGGAGGAGGTCCTGGAGGGTTTGTGTTGGACTGAGAGGCCAGTGATGGTGGGTAAAGCGTTCACACACACACAACCTGAAAGCACTGTCTGACAGATTGCACCAGGCCTGGACTTCTTTTACACTGCGCAGATGTGGTCTCCCACTTGTTTTCCTTAGTAATTATCCCTCATTAAGTGAAAGCATGTGCCAATCAAACAGCTTGGAGAGCGAGAGCAGAGCTTGGGCCAGAGCGAGAAGAGACGGGGAGAGGCAGGGAGACCTGTAGCCTGATCTTCACAGTTTTTAAAAGCACGGTGTCAACTCAGAGTCATTACAAGATTAAAGGAAAGCCTTGCCAGCATTGCAAGAAGCTACAGTATTTTCTTTATGATGCCTCATTGGATTTTTTTTTAGTGGTTACAAGTTTCATTATCACATTGAACACTGAGTGTATTCAGTTCAACTTTGTGCTGTGGAAATATCTTTTTTATTATTATAACGAGTTAAATTGCAGCGAAGGTTCTTATTTTGATGCTAAATTACTTACAGTTGAAAATATCTAAACAAACTGGCCTTACTTAATACTGAAAAGAGTTTTTGTTTGAATATTTTAAGCTTCTATGTACGTATTTAGTTAATATCTCATCAAAGCACTTCCTTTGTGAAACTAGTCCTGCTTGGCTCCTCACTTTAAATTCTATGCAGTTTTCTGCCGCGTTTGACTGTATTTGCTTTATTATTCTGCCTGTCAGTTTATTCGTTTTGGTTTCCTGCTTTTCAAACCAAGTTATTCAATATCACAGTCAGCCAAATTCAGCTCAGATACTCAGAAAAGCCTGTTTCATATTAGGAGACGGCCATAACTTAATTTTTTTATAAAACTGCACAACGATGCCCATATCAGTTTTTTTTCAGTTTTTTTTTTCTTTAAGAAGGGAAATTATTTGTCAAAACCAGACAAAATAACTTGAAAAGCTGATTGTATCATGGCTTCCTGATACATTTTTCTTTTGATTCTCCATATAGCTTCAAGTACATCACAGATTTTACACTTATATTCTATTCATCATAAAGTTATGTAAATGCGATTTTATTCTTTTTTTTTAATCTTCAGTTGAAAATGCTTACCAGCTTAAATTCCCAGATAAAAACGTTGGATGTTACGCATTTCTTCTCTCAAAATCCAGGTGTCTCTCTGTGCATTTCAGACACTGACAAAACAATAATCCCCTGAACAACAGAGGGCTGAGGAAAAAGACACAAGTCTCTTCCATAAAAAGAGAGAGGATAGGGGAAAAAAAACGAAGATATATGAAGTCTTCATGTCGATGAACTACCATTCATTTTCACTTTGAAGTCCTGCGAACCGTAGTGAAGTGTGATTGCATGTGACAGTCACCGAGTCCGCCGGTTTATCATGATGGATACACCCCGTTTGCCATGGTGGTGCAGCAGCACACGTGCAGGCGCGTTCACACACAGACAAATACATGAATAAAGAGAGAGACAGACGCGGGTTATGGAGCTCCAAATACACAGGGGGGAAAAAGACGTGAGGTTGCTTCAGATCCTTTTTCAAATTGTGCAAATTTTAGGAAGAAATGTTAAAAATAGGTGCGCTACATGTACAATACAACGATATAGCAATGTAGTTTTTGACAATTTACACAACTAAAAAAGCAAATATGTTCTCCGTCTCTCTCTAACTTTTTTTTTTTTATCTCTCACCTTTATCTTTATCACAGATCACATCACATTTACCTGGAGTCATGTTTTCCTGTTATGTAGCCAAAAGCAGCTTGTTCAAACTTTTTATTTTGAATCTTTTTGGTCATCGGTACTATAAGGCACTGTGACACTTTGGCTAAAATCTGCTTGCTTAAGAGCACAATTAATGTTTGTGTGCTGAGAATCCAGTGTCTGTAGTAGGTTGGTATCAAGAGATAGCGGCAGATGACTGGCGCCCCAGTAACGTACCTGCTTGTTAGGTGAAAAACACATTGTAAGTAGTACTGTAAGTCCTATAAGTAGCAGCTTTCTGTTAATTTGTTTTCACTTCCTTGTGATTTAAACTTTCTTAGGACAGTCACTTTCGTACAGTTTTGATGCTAAACTAATTGTTGTGGCAGTGTACAGTGTTTGGGTATTCACAGACATTTTGCTTTCCTTTGCACTGTGAAATTAAAAATACACATGCTCATTAACAATGCACACTGGTTAATGATTCAGGGTGCTAATAGCCAATTTTAAGTTACATGTTATGCAAATATATCTAGTGCATGCTGTACTCTGTGAGTAACATGTTTAATGGTAGAGAATATCTTTGTTGCAACCCATACTTTGAACTCTATCAGTTTGGGAAATTTTTATTGTTTTCCATCTACTGTATACTTGAGTAGCTTTGTGTAAAATTGTGAAGGTAAATCTGTAGTTAACACAAGGCACCGATAATAAAGCAGATAGTAATAGAGCACTTTCTGAAGCAGTTTTGACCTGGTGTGACCACTTTTTGTGTTGCTTATGAAACCAATTTTAATTTTGAGATTAGATTGGAAATGGTAAATGGACTGAACATAGATAGCTTTCCCAGTCAAGCTGACCACTCAAAGTATTGTCATAAAGAATATACTATAGCATTGTAATGCCAGATAACATTCTAACAAATTGAGCATCACATTAGTCGGGCATTTGTAGTCCTAAATTTGCGTGTGATTTTGCACATCTACACATTTACTGTACATACGAGTGTCTGTGTATACACAATTCAAGCATACATATAGCATGTGTGTCCATGTGTTCATTTTTTCTAAACCACCCTCATCACAAGCTGCAGTTCCTCAGAACTTGTTCTCCTTAAACATTTTTCCTCTCAGTCAGAGGAAAACTATGCAATTAGAAAACACTGGAAGATTGACAGCATGCTCACATAGAATTTGACAAGAGGGTGCCCCAGAAAAACCCATCGGATACCTAAGTATTTTTAATTAAACAGATCTCTGCACCAGCTTTGTGCTTTCTCTCACCAGTTCAAAGACTCTTGCTCTGACCCATGTGTTAAAAGTTTGTATCAGTTTTCCATGGCTGTGTTTTTCTTGGCGCCTCAGATACGCAACCCTAAATTGTCTTGTTTAAAAGCTAGTTTGTTTACAGTTCACTCTTTTTCTCTTGCTCTCTTCACCACTCCCCTCTTACACTACCACATGTGTGCAGTGTGATGAGGTTCAGAATGCAGTTACCAGCTGTCAATGGTCTCGCAACAGGCTAGATTTGTGTAAATGCCTCAAAATTAAGTTCATTTCAAAGAAAAATCTTCTCCAAAAGCCCACCACCTTCATTCTCTGTCATTCTGGTTTATTTCAACGTTAAAACAAGTAAAATAGAGTGCTCATCTATTTCTTGGGCACTTCATCAATAACATTTGTTCATCTGATGTAAAATCGATATGACACACACTGACACAATGTCAGAGCAATGGCAAATGTGTCGTCATTTGTCATCGACTGGTAATAAAGATATGTCACAATTGATTTTGGCCCATTTTCCCCCCGTCTCCCTCTGTGGTGTTCTCTCCTCCCCCTGTCTTCCTCGCTCTTTTGCAGTAGCGGTGATTGAAAAAAATAAATGAATGTTATTATGACTAATGGATGGCCGGCCTTGCCAAACTCAATTAATATTGGAGGAAGGGGCTGTGATGATTTGAGGGCCTGCGTGTTGCGTTTCCATCGAGATTCCTTACAAGAGTTGTTAAAAAATAAGGAGCGATTGATGGATGACTGGTTGGGTAGTCTTTTCTTCTGGGATAAAGATTTTGTTTTGGACTTGTATTTTTCTATTTTTTTCCCACTTTTTTAAGTTATCTCCTTACTGTTTGTGAGCTAGCATGAAAAAAAATAAAGTTTTATTGATAAAGTTTAATGTTCAATGTTCAATCTGGAATGACTAGTATGTGTTCTAGTAGATGTACAAGATACTAAATAACACGTGAAAAGTGGGTTAAAAAACAGAGATACACAGCGCAGATGGAAAACGGATAAATAATAAATAAATAACAATAAAAAAATGCATTGCAGAAAATGGAAGAAACAACAAAAATCAACATGTGCATATTTGTGTCTGTGCTGCTTTTTCTATATTGTGCAGCTTTGTACAGATTTCGGTGGCTTTGTAATAAATGTGTGTGCTGTACCCTCTGTGTCCACTGTGTGTATGTTTGTGTGTCAGCTGTGCCATCGCGGTTTGTTTGCCGCTGGCTTGTGTGTACCCAAGTTGCACCAGTGGTAGCGAGCAACATCTGTTTCGGGCTTGTTGTTCCCCTTGGCTGCTTTTCAATTGGATTTCCTCAAGCAGGGCCAAAAGCTGTCACCTCTGCCAGGCTCTGTTAGCGATCACCGCCGGCCCCTATATTAAGTAGGTGGTTCAGGGCTAAGCTAATAACTCTCCCTCCTCTCCTGAGCCATCACACGCCAGCACTGGTGTTGCTCCTGGCCTCAGTGTGTCTTTCTGTGTGTGTATGTGTGTGTACTCTCAGTATTTCTCTGTAGCTCTCTGTAGCTATATACCCCGTTGAGGCATTCTGGCTTGGGGGTCCCCTTCTCAATTTGACAGCCCAAGTGAATGAATGTGCGTAAGGTTGAGAAACAGGGAATCCTAATAGGTCATCTCAAAGAATAACTTATCCACTTTCCTTAATAATGTACAATAGGGTGGAAACAGGAAGAAAATGTTGGCCCCACCCTCACAAGTGTTCACAGAGTGGTGTGTTGTGGTGAGCACATCTGAATAGGGGGAATATAACTTCTTCAGTTTAGATGTTATAAGAAATAAAACTTGGCACTCAAATTAGACACCACCAAAGAAGAAATTTGACCGGAGTTGTTCTTTTAGTTACTAAATTTCAGTGGATTAATTGATGTAAATGCAACTACAGAGTATGGAGATAAGTGGATCATTTTTGCCTGGATGTAGATGAATACCAAAAGCAACACTTACTTATTTGGAAATTGTATCTCAAGTCTATTGATGTCAGTACCACCCAGATTTTAAAAAACCTGTTGGAATTCACTAAGAACTATGTTTGGTTTGTATTTTGCTTTACAGTGAGACAATCTATACTGCACATCTTAAACAGAAAGGGGAGTTGCAAAGTTTTTATTGGGAGGTGTTTACTTCTTCAACACTGACAGAATGGCAGGCTGCCTGTGTACCTGCATATCTCTCTGCCCTCAAGTCTTCCTGCCAGCTTCTAAGGCCAGCTGGAGCAGTTACAGAGAGGTGGATTTGAACTGAGGACCTGCAAAGTATCAACTCTCTATTTCACAGCTTTGACAGACACTTTGATTTGACATGCCATGAGCAGTTAAAGTGAAAGTTATGTATACATGTTAATTAAACTGTTTATGCGTGGAGGGGTCAGAGACATTAGCAAGTCCCAGCGCAGAAGTGTGAATTTCTTTTCTTTTCCCCCATCACAGCGTTTTAACCTCTTCTGTCTCTCATTTCCTTAATGATTACCAGGTGTGAGGGCTGAATTTTTCCTCCGTGATTTTGCCAAGTGGAGATGCAGATAGCTCTATTTGTGAAAAGTGTCTCTGTGTGTTTGAATTTAGGCGAGGGTATTTGACAGCAGGTCCAACTTGCTGAAGTAGCTCTCATTTTTGGCACTGGGTGACACCGAAGCCTGGAATTCTTTAGAAAGATGTAAAAGTTGTGGTCCTTAGTTGCTTAAGAGAAAGAAGTTGGTCTGATTGAAAGCTGTCTTTTTTCTTTTTTTTTTAAAATGTATATCTTTTTTTTCTTCTTTTTATTCATATTTAGCAATGGTAGTGCCACATGTTCTCCTACTGCATGGAAATGCTGTCTTTGCAAAAGGTAACTAAATACTGTTATTTAAATATCTGAGAATTCTTGATTTTGAGATAAAACTCTAACATGGAAACTTGCTAAAGTAGGCAAAACTTTACTTTGTGCAACACCAATGTAGGAAATTCCTCTTCTTCAAGTTTCCTCCATTAAAACAACTCATCTTGTCCAAAGCATTAACAAAGCAGACATTTTTAACACCTCTAATTTATTAAATGTTGTGTCTAAGTCTGACTTTATTTCATCATGGACAAATATGTATGTGCATTTTGGCAAACCATTCTGTTCTACTAAAGGAAAATAATATTAAGGATGTGTACCAGTTGATGAGAAAATGTCATTTAGCAAGGTCCGGATTGCTGCTTTAATCCATTTCTTTCTTTAAAAAACAAGCAGAGGCTGATATTTGACAAAAATAACTCTTGTCTCTTGTCATGTTCACTTATGCTAACGTTTTACCTGGTTCTCTTATAAAAGGGAGCACTAAGTTGACAGAAGCAATTTATTTCAGCAAGAAAGAAAAAGCTGCCCCGTCAGTCCCTTTCTCCTTGCCAAGATACTGCCCTCCCCCCTTAATCATAGTTTTCATATCTGTACATTGGAAATTTGTTTCTCAAGGACAATGTCATAAACTTGCTGTTTTCTGAGATTTTTACCCACCCGGGCTCTGCTCCCCAACTCCACACAATTGGGGAGGTTGATGGAGATGAGAAATACGGGTGTTGAAAGGTGAGAGAGGGGGGAAATATAAAGGTACTGTTCGCTGAGAATTTGTAATCATTTGTAACACAGAAAGGTGTAAGCACTATGGCTGTGAACTGGAGTGTCAGGGTTTGCATGTTTGAAACAAAACAGATGCAGTGTGTCTCATGGAACTCTCTTCAGGCCTGGTGGTATACACACTGTAAAAAAAACAACAACTTAGTACTTCGGTACAACTGTAGCTTATATTTGTGGCCCCTTAACCACTGTAAGTCGCTACCAAAATTTCAATTTTCAGCTACATATTGACAATCACATCATTTATGTATCACACAAAGAACTATGAATATATGAGATGCATGAAGATATTCCACAATTTGCTTAGATAAATAGCTTTTTCTTTTGTGTCATAGTTATGTTAAAGGTATGAAAAGACCCTATTCAATTTAATCTATTTTCAGATGTTTTATGTACAGAAACACAAGTAATTTTAATATCGCCTGTTTCACTAAAAATAACAGGATTGTGTGACATATCGCTCAGTTTTAGACCAAATTATAACATAATTGAATGTTATTAAAAAAATGCTTTAGAAATCTTTACAAATTGAACATCAGCAGGTTACTATGAATAATAACATTTGATTGAGCATTTATTTGGCTGAGAACAGACTGCAATCAACTGAACAAAAAGCATCCATTCCACATGCAAAGACCAGCAAAACCGGATGTCTGTATTTTAAAACAAGAACCACATTTATCCCATTCATATATGTATGTTTCTGTCGAGTCGCTTTGTGTTGTTGGTAATTCTAAGGGCAGGAGTTTGTTCACGCCACAATAATCATATTGTGGTGTTGCTTCTTCCCATACAAAGTTGTAGTTGTGGAGATGGCTGGTAATCGTGGTCTAAATGTCTCAAAACCTTTGAAACAAATTCAACTAGATTTTACCCTGGTTGGCTCTGGACCATTTAGGCATGTGTTATACATTGATTCAACCTGAAATTGGTTAATGGCATTGTGCTTTAAATGAATCTACGAAAAAATGGGATTCAAAATTGTTTATAAAACATACTGTCCATTATGTAGAACCTATGGTGGATAGTAACAATAATCAAAAGGTCACAGGTGTGTTCCTGTTGGCTGTAAAAACACAAAAAAAATCTGTAGCTTTGTATTTTGAGGAAATTATCCTTCAGCTAAACTCTGAACTCATACCTTCACATTAATTTTGTATCCTTATAGAACTGCAGTGAACCGGATTCAGTTAAAAGAACAAATAAAGCTGCATTTTATCTAACGACTTGGTTGTCTATATACATGTGGGTACGATGAAAACATCTTTATTTGCCAAAGGTCTTTTGCTTTTGTTAATTGTGGAAGACGTGCAACATTTTCACTTACAAAGTACAGGCTTAAACACTGTAATAATGCTTTTAATATAAATGTAAGTAGTGGTAAATGGATCACCATAAACATTTGGTGCACTCAGTTGATGCTTTTATGCAAGCAGAGTTACAAGGACAGCAGATAAATAACATCCAAAAGGAAGTTATCAGCAGCACAAGCATCCAGCAGTGAACGGTATCAGGGTTAGAAGCACAGCATACGTTGGCTTAATTGACTTGACTTAGAGTTCTTAGGAGTAAATCAATCTCTTGATTTTGATATGTTCTTTCTGCCCTCTCAGTCAAAGCTCTTGGTCATGCTCATTTGCAGATTTAAACAAGCACTGTTTACTGTTTTGCTTTGCAGCATAGTATATCTCTCTGGGGTCATAATGTTTTTGGTCAAACACAGTGTTTGTTAGCTTTAACTTTTTAAACATACAATTGTTCCCTAATTAGTGGTATGCAAATGAATTTATGCTCTCCTGTTTGATGTACAGTGTAGTAATACTTTGAAAGCAATTGTGTTCATTCTGTGCATAAATTTGTTGCATCTTCTGCTGAGTTCAAAAGAAACAAGACTGAGTTTAGAAAGGCACTCTTGAATTTAAATACCGCGCCCCATTTTCTTTCGTGTTTGTTTTTACTGATGAAATTAATGAATTAACATTTTAAACAATTCATCTATATTGTTGTGCTGCCACTTATTTTGAACGAAATTAGATTTTAATAGATCATTTTTCCTAATATGCTCTGTCTGTTCTCCCCACTTTGTTCGCTGCACAACAAAAGATTAATTACAAATAAGAGGAATGATCAAAAACACGATAATCAAATTGCAACAATAAGTTGAAAATTGCAATTCTAATGCAATACAATAGAGTATGTGTTGCAGATTAACCACCCACTGTTATTGTATGCATATTGTTGTGTACGCTTGTTTGTGTGTCGGTCTGTGAATGAGTATGTGATTACACTACACTTCCACACACACGGAACATTTTTCTTACACAGTAGAATTTTCATCTATAGCAGACAGACTAAACTAAAAATACTTCAAATAGTCTCCAATAGCACACTAGAAAAAAACAAAACAACGTACAGACATCAAACTTCGAGTTGTAGATACTGATCACTAACATTTAGGACAAAAGGGGCCGTAACATGCTTTGTGTTTACTACTGCTTGAACCAGACTGGGGCTTTGTTTACTCACTACTATGTATCGGTAGGCATTTTAAGCACGGTTATTGTTATGATCTTCATTTTTCTTGTTATCCTCTGTTCTTCTTGTATTGTTTGTTGCTTTCATAATTTACATAAATGAAATACGAAATGGAGATGGAAAGTTGGTTTGAGTTTGTATTCATTGCGGATTTCAAGTCGTTTTCCGTGACTGTAAATTTTTCAATTACTCCAACTCAACAAAACTTAACAATATTTCTCTGAAAGCACACTTTCCACCGATGGCAATGCTGTAATTTTTCTAACATTAAGACAATCTGAAATCACATACCTCCACCAAGGCAAGAAGTGAGGCTACAGTATTACAGTCGGCCTGTTTCACAACTTCTTAAAGCTTTCACTAAAGCCTATGGCTTTGTTGGCCTATAAAAGTAGTCACACATCCTATTAGCTTTGCATAATTAGTGACATGTCATTATGATAAAGATCATATGAAATGTTCACATCACAAACTTCTTTATTGACCTTTTAAGCTTCTAGGAAAGGCTTTGTTGGAAAATATTTTGTTATATGGTAACTGCTACTGTATAAACTGATCACATGGAGCACTGAATAGTCATGTGACTTGCTATGTCAAATTGGGTATGAAGATAATTGTTCAGTCCGACATATTGGCAAAGTACCTCACCAGTCCTCTCATGGTCGTATTATACAATTCAACCGCAGTCTGTGCTGTGTAAAGTTCTTGCCAACATTACTGGTAATTAAAAGTTTAGAGATAAAAATGCTCGTCTTAGAGATCCCACCTTTAAAGCTCCTGTCGTATCTTTTGTCTTTAACATGTCAGAGGCCAGTGAAATCGTCAATTTTGAGAGGATGGATGTCCTGAGTTGTCACCTGACAGCGTGACAGACAGGGTAATTCAATCCCTGTGGGACAACAGTGGCCAGCAGGAGGTGAATGGACAGTAGCTTGGGCTAGAGGTCGTCATTGACGCCCTGTTATTCTGGATGGGCTCCCAAATCATGTTGTCAATGGTGATGCATCGAGATCTCCCTCTGGCAAAAATTGGATGCTCCAAACTCAACTTGATTGATGTTTTGACCAGGTTGTGCCGGCCTGTCTTCAGGACGTGTTCTTACCCACGTTTAAAAATGTAACATCACAAACACTTGGCAGTGAAAGAAGAGAGATGTACTATTTTACTTTTACTTTTTTGTCTGTGTGCCTTTGCGTGTGTTAGTCCCACAATGATGTGCAGTTTTCCTATCAAAGCATCTGCTGTGTCTATCAGCCTTGAAATTTATGGGATTTTAAGTGCCTTTTCATTTTTTTCAGTACATCTTTAGTGGCACAATTCAATCAGTGCTCTGAGGATGTTGTTCTCACTCTTTCCATTGAGGTTACAGTTTTTCATTCGGGTCCGAAGGCGAATGCACAGCTTGTACATTCAGTGGATGCCACAATGGATTTGAATGAAAAATAGCTGTTATTCTGTGACCAAAAGTGCAGCCTTTATGTATCCAAGGGCATGGCATTCTTGGGCCCTGGGTACTAGCCGTGAGTTTTGTGAACATGAAATATCTTCTTTTATGTGTCATTTTTTTCATTATGCTGCCTCTGTCTCTCTCTTTCTCTGCTTTCCTCCAATAGTTTTCCTTGATAGTCTTGTGTGGCATGGGTTGCTCTCTTTGTGTGTCTTTGTGTTTATATATAAATATATATGTTCATTCTTATTATATCTTTATTTGTGTCTGTTGCATATGTTTATGAATATGCAGGCTGTATGTTTGCATATACTTTGTGTTTGTTGGTACTTAAGCATGTATATGTATTTTTAAGTGTGTAAGAACACAAACTGAACACAGGCACATGAGATTTTCTATTTCAATAAAGCTGTGTGGAACCTTGGGTTTGAGCCTTTGATGGCTTAGTGCTGTCTGAAATGAGGAGCAGAAGTGTTGTAGACAAAACAAATGCAAACTGAGCCTTACAGTGGTGTCCCAGTTTGGAGAAGTTGTCCTACTTCATCTCTCATCACTTTTTGCTGCAGTCTGTTCCAGCTTTGTGTTGCTGGGAGAGACAACAAATCAGCTTCACCTGTACGTTCTGCTCAACATTACGTTTTTCCCCTTGTCTTTTCTTTTAGGAAAGATATAAGTGAGAAAACAACATTTACAACTTTGTCCTCCTTTTCTTTCTTTCTCTCGCTTTCTTTCTTTCTTTCTTTCTCTCTTTCTTTTTCTGTGTTTCCAGGGCCTGTTCATCTTTCTGATATATGGGGTGTACAACACAGAGGTAAGTCTGCATTGTGTCTCAAGGTTGTCGGAGTGAATGAGAGAAATGACAAGTTTCAGATGGGCTCCTTGCTTAAAAGCTGTGTGGGTGGGGTGTGACAGAGTGTGTATGTATGTGGGAATGTGTGTGTCTGTGAATGAGTAGAGGGAGGGGACATCGTTTCCACGCGAGCGTCCCACTGCCCTTCATGCTTGGACTAACTTATATGCATCCGAGTCCGACCATTTAACACTGACACGCCGCGGTTCTCAGCCACTCATTCCTCACCCACATTGGCTAATATTTCACTGCCTCTTTAAGTTTTTAAACTCACGGCCCTCCATTTAGCATCCTGACAAAGCTACTGGCCAGGGCTTTGCAGAGCGCCAAGCAGTAACCACTGTAGGACAAAAGGAGAAAAACAATATGCAACAAACAATATGTAATGAAGGAGAGAAAAAAAATCATATTGACATGCCGTGTTATTACCATTTAAATGCGGGTTGGAGAGTGGGTGAGTGAGTGCAGAGACAGAGAATCTGATTACATGGATGAGACTCAAATTCTTGGTCAAATGTGGCTCGTAGTTGATGTAGATGAGGGTAATTTCAGATGTGCATAGGTGGTACTGGATTTGAACACTTTTTCTAAACTTCTGGTCGATTTCACAGTTTTAGACACCTTCCGTCCCAAACTTTAAAGGGACCTGTATTATAGCACAGTTAAGAATACAAGATCTGATTTGACTGCAACCTCAAATGAAAATGTAATGCCACAGAAGGAGTATGATTTCAAGTTAGTATCACATCACGCAGCAAGAGTACATTTGAATGGCAGTGCGGTCCAGTGCATGTAAATGTAACAAGCCATCCCTTTTCTCTTTGACTGAAATGAATCGCAGTTGACTAGTTTTCAGTTCTGATAAATACAAGCATACCACATCTTTTCATTTACCTTCTGTGCTGCTTTGACTGATCATACAAGGTCAATGAGCAGCATTACATGGGTCCTCCACTTCTTTCTTTCAATGTCTTATCTAACTTCACTTCTTTATCTTTTCCGTCCATCTGACCATCCAAGAATGTATGTATCTCTCATGCAACGTTTGGATTTCCTGCCCTTTTTTATTTAGAATTTTTTCTTTCTTTTTGTCATTCAAATCTTCTCCAGAGCATGAATATCTGTCCCTGAGTCATAGGCAATGCTCTAACAATCCAGAGGCAGGGGGGGCTGACCCTTCGCACTGTAAAATAAATCAACACTGCATTCTTACTTAAGTGGCTTTTTTGGTGCTTTGGAATTAATTTCCTTACACTCAAGTTGCCCTTGACCCTGAGATTCTCATAGTTTGTAAGCAGCTTGTGTTCATGTTCTGATTTTTAAAAGGACAAATAATTTTGGGTTACGATGAGGAAAAAACGTCTGCAATATTGCCATTATTCACATCTAAACATGTTTCGTCTGAACCTCGAGAGTACTTTTGTTTGGTCTCACGCTGCTTGTCTTTCTTTTTGCATCTTTAACCTTTTCACACAGAACTGGTGAATTTAAAGATTAGCCTTCATAAAGAAAAAGAAAAGAATAGAGTCAAAACATTTATTTATTTGTCTGTAATCAGGGTGTCAATGACAATGCAAAGAGAGACAAGGAGATGCATGTTCTGCCTGTATCATTCAAGATAGCCAGCTTTAATAGGTGGGCGTCATAACCTCCACTTTGATGTCATAACAGACACATCAGTTCACCACCTTGATCACAAACCAATGTGGGTGAACAGTTATTCCAGTGGTGGAGGGACATCTCTGGCATAAAAACAGTATTAATGGCAGATAGATTGCTATGGAAAGAATATACTGTGGTGTGGCATTATGTTTAATTTTTCAGCTGTTCTCAGCAGTGTGCGTTGACATGTAATATAACTGACAGCTTATTTAACACGTGGCAGGTATGCTGAAAAGAATGAGACTGCTCCGTGCCAGAACTTTGCTGATAGTTCTTACCCTTGTAGAACATTAGTTTTTTTTTACCCATCTGACTTGTGTGAAAAATTGTACTTTGATATGCAAAAGTAGGGTAGTGAATTAACTAATGCCTCAAAGTTAGAATATGCTCCATTCATAATGCTGGTTTTCAAGCTGAATAATTACAAAATGTGGCATGGAGGAAAGACTGCGTCTGCCGCGATTACACTCAAAATGCAATGTTTTAATTGCTAATTACCTGACAGCAGCTTCCCATTATTCACTGCAATTAGCTTTTCCTTGGTGGTCACCTTGTAATCCCACGCTTTGATGACCTTTTATTTCTATCAACTCCAAGGATGTCGGCAGGTGTTGTTGGGGCGCTCGGCTTTTATATGGTAATCGCTTTGCGGCTATTTACATGGGGAACGATGCTTTGCATCATTTTGAAACCTTGAGTGAGCGCAAAACCCCTTAAATGCATAACGATCATCTAAAACAATACCCTTCCCCTCATTGTCAAATGATTAATTAAGTTGTGTCATGTAATTGCCTCAGCATGCCTGCTGCGTTTGATATCAGTTAAATCCCAAAGTCTTATTTCCCCGCTTTAAATGCTATACGATGTTGTTTCGCCAACATCTGTACTGTGTTGAAGGCCCTCTTAGGATCTTGTCAGAAATAATGAGAGGGTTTAGGAAACATGATGTTGGCACTGTTGATTCTGTGCTGTCAAAAGGCTTGGGCTCTCTTCATTATGTACCCCTTCAACAGTGGTATGTATGCAAACCATCCGCTGTGTACACATGCTGTCTCTGAGAATGCGTGTGTGTGTGTATGTGTGTGTTCGATGTGGTGTCATAATTTATTACACAGTGTGACTTAATGAAGCCATAAGCCATAATGCATATTCACTAACGTTGTGGGCCGGGCTGGGCCGGGCTGCAGTGATGAGTGCCCAGCTGCTACAAATTTACAGTTTAGTGCTGACAATGTGTGCAAGCAAAAGCACAGACATAAACACACACACATGCGCACACGCAGACAGACCTCAAAGTGCCAAAAGCATTTCACGGAAGACTCCAGCCTACATAAGGTAACTGTATCTTGACATAAAGTTTGTTTTTACAATTACTGCTCATGTTCTTTAATAACAAAGAGCTAGTAGTGTAAAAAATCCCATAATTATTATTGTAATTTTTTTCCAACATGAAATTGTTAGGAATATAATTGCAATTTATATATATTTTTTTTTTATATATATATATATATATATATATATATATATATATATATATATACACATATTTGTAGAAGGATGAATCCTAAAAATTTCAAAATTAGTTTCTTATCATGTTACATTACTTAATTACATGTAAATGATAAATGCTTAAGTAGCCTTTGAGTGAGGGATCTGCAATCACTGGTCTTACAGTTTCCTGTATTATTGTTTGAAGGTATTAAAAGAAAGAATAAATAAACTGTTGGATTATAAATCCTCATTTTTTATGATACTAACATATCATAAAACATCCATCCATCCAACATCTGATTTGATCAATTATTCAACAATTATTTAAAAAAATTTTAACATTTAAAAAACGTATTAATGTACCAATTGAACATAATTCAAAGTCACCCTGATTTGGAATATTCTGTAAGGATGACATTACATTGACATGAACTTTTACATTTTTACAAAAAGTAGATAGGCCATTAAATAATATATTTCTTCAAAATTTGCAATAGATTTAATATTTTTCCAAAGATTTAACTATATAAAAAGGTAACATACAAAATGAAATTGGGTGTTAAATCTAGATTCTGACATTGTATGCACTGTACTTTATATCTCTTACATTAATGAGACTTTTGTCTGGTGTTGTATGTGTTAAATAAAAAAGTGTGAGGTACATCGTTCCATCTCAAGTGTAAAAATGTAATCTGTTCTGCTAGGGCGGTCCCTTCTCCTCCAATAGCTCCATTTGTTGGACCCGGTGCTCTGTGTTGACAGATGATAGCTTGAAGTCGTCTTCTTAGTTTGCTAGCTCTATGTGTCACTTTCAAGTCCCATTAGCCACTGGGACATACTGGAACACCCTCTCTCTCTCTCACACACACACACACACACACACACACGTACACTGTCCCAGTTACTGCACATCTTTCTGCTAAAGAACTTTCAAATCAAGTTATTTCCCCTCCACGTTGTATAACCCGTTCTCTGTATGTACACTTGAAGATATTTGCCATGAAATATGTTTTGTTTAAATTCCCTATAAGAGTGTTTCATTGAGTGTGTTACATATATACTTATCTCTTTCTTTCCTATCCTTTCTCCCTTTCTTCCAGGTTCGGAGCACAGTCAACAGGATCAAAGAGAGGAGAAAAGCACTTAATTTTTCTGTATGTAGGCCTTCATATGCCTATGTTTGTGTGTGTGTATGTGTGCGTAAAACACTGGTGAAACCAATTCAATTTTCCGGACAGATTTTGCTTCTCATGGGAGAAAAAAATTACTACTCCGGCAGTGCCTACGAAAGCTGGCCACAAAGCAGCACTCTAGATCTGATAGTCTCTAAATAGTTGACAGTCCGTGTTAGATGCCCTTATACATCAAATATAGACCCTCCATAATAGCCCCGCCAGTACCTCCACCTCTACCCCCTCTCTCCCTCTCCCTATTGCAGAACCTTCATCCTAGCAATGTCAAGCTCTACAGTGGGTTACAAGTTTCTAATCCAGGACAAGCCGTCCCCTGACATTAAAGTGTCAAGCCAGTATTTATGCCTTGTTGGACGCTGCTGTTTGGCTCAGACGGTTGGCTGCTGCAAGTGTGTGTGTTTGTGTGCAAATATTCGTGTGTATCTACAGGAAGATTATAGCCTACGCAATGCAATTTAAAGGTACTTAAAAGTCTAGCACACACAAACATGCACATGCCACACACACATACAATTATAAACCTTAGCACCATGGAAAACACCCACTCATCACTCCACCCTCTGTTACCCAGACTGTCTAGCAAGTGCATCCTCAATCACGTGGACATGCACAAAATGCATCTCGTCAGGTTGGTCTGTCACGCTTAATGGCCAGCAATACTTTGTCCTGCCCCTCCCTATGCACCCTGACCCACACATATGTACTTTAACCCCCCCTCAGTCATGGAGCCATTTCTGAACAGGAGATTGATTTTTAAAATTCAGTGTGCCCCTTCTACTTCCCTTTGACCGTCCCCACCCTGAGATGGACACTGTGAGTATCGAAGGAAATCAAATAAAAAAATAGACAAGTTCATGTGTGTGTGAATCGGTGTGTGGGAGGGGGCTTGCCACCAGGTGCAATCTGATATATTGGCTGCTCATGTTATCAGTGAGGAACCCCCATCTAGCGTCATTTTTACTGCTTCCTCTCCACACTCGTGGAAATTTTCCAATCTTGCCAGGTTCCGCTACCAGAAAGCGTTTTTTAGCTGCCTGACGGTTTTTAGCTAATGTTGTTTTGTGCCATAAATCCTGCTTGAAATACTGTATCTACCTGTCCTTTGGTTAGATGGGAGACATTTGGCTCTAGATGACCGCACATGCCCCTATATATCCTCTTGTTGTAAAACATAGGATTGGGTATTGTGCGTTTCTGGGTAAAGATACCTTCGCGGTGTTACCACATTTTAGATCATTTAAAGACAAATTGCACTTGTCTGAGATAAAAGATTTATATGTTATATTATGCACCATTGAAGATTTATTCCAATGGGAAAATCCACTCCATCTTTGATTTTAGGATTTAGAGTTGTAATTTGAATAGAAAGGATCATTTTAAAAAAAGTAAACAAATAAAAAGGAAAAAAACAAAACATTTATGCAAACAATTACATTACTTGTGCATTGCTCTTCGTATGGTGTGATGCCACCTATGCCTGAAACCATCCTATATAAATTCCACCAAACCAGATTACAGACTCTCCCGTCTTTAATACCACAGTACCATTGACCTTTTTAGACCTTTCCTCCCTTGCTGTAGCTCTTTATACGAGCTGGTCTCACACACAGCTTTTTTTTTTCACCTCCAGGGCTTATGGTTATAAATGTATACACACACACACACACACACACACACACACACACGCACAGCCCCTTTGAGTAGTAATGCCGGCCTGTTTGATACCCCACACCTCTTGACCCACCCTGACCTCCTGCTTGTACACACACAGCCAGATTGCTTTGTGAAATAAAGCTGTCAGTTGCTGGACCCAAATAACCCCCCCCTCTCTCTCTCTCAGTACTTCATGCCCCTGACACCCCTGAAATATAGATATAAATTGAAAGCGGATTAGTTTTTTGATCTTAATTCACATTTTGACAAGATATAAGCAACTACATATAGGGGTAAGTTGAAATAAAAAACAAAACAATGATAGCACAGGAATTTGATTTTCACTTTTGGACAGTCGATAGTTTATGTTTGTTCGTTGCATTTTGGATTTCTTGACAAAAGACAAAATAGAAAAACTTTTAATTTTGTTTTGTCAAACGCACTCAAGATGAATATCAACAATACACAAAGCCAAAATAGTAGACCCTGAGCATTTGCCATATGGAGTATTTCTGCTTGATAGGCATAAATAGGAGGCCCTGGAGCCACTCCCCGTGACTCGTGCAAACAAGTGGATTTTATGTGGCTGATCTTTATTTTTATCTGCCTGGAAGATGCTTGTGCCTGTGTGAAACAAGAAACTCTAAATTGAATTCATACATCAGCTGCCCATGCTTAATGTTGAAATCACAGAAACAACATAAAAGTAGGCAACAATAAATAGCCCATGATATAAACATAACATTTATTTCTAACTGTGACTATAAGTAATAACAATAAAATATATTACAGTTGGAAACAAATAAAAACATCTAGAACTGATACGGAAGACAACATCCTAGAGCAGTTACCCTTGAGATGAAAGCAAAACTGGATAAGTAGTGGTAGAAGTAGTGGTATACCAGGGAATCTTCTCATGATACCAGATGACAATGCCATTTGATTCCTTACAGAACTGTGCCAGCTCCCGACCATCCAGCTCGGTTACCAACTCTCGTCCAGTCAGTTTCCCACTTGGAACAACCCCTAGCCAAGAGGAGGAGACCTACCCATCTATTAATACTCTGGGCCTGGAGATGGAGGAGGAGGGAACCAGAGGTGAGCAACTAGACCCATATTGTACAGCCTTAAGGCAGGTCGGGCTTTTGTCCCTGTTATATAAACTTTGTGGGGGCAGTATTGTCTTACTGACACACAGCTTTCACTGATACTAACAAGCACTGCTTTTGGAAGCAATTGTTCTAAGAATAATCTTAGATATAAAAGTCATTAAATGTTTTCCTTGCATTGTGTAAAACCTTGAAACTGTTTGGTCAGATTTCCACTCCTAAAAAATGTGGGAAAAAATTTGAGAAAAAGAAGCGTGTCAGTGGTGGTGCCTTAAAATTGACTACATAACAATGATCTACATAAATATGTCCTCAAATATCGCCAGATTTTCACAGGGTTGGGTTTAGGAAATTTAGGGTTAAGGTTAAAGGGATAGTTCGCCTCTTTTGACATGAAGCTGTATGACATCCCATACTAGTAATATCGTGCATGAACATTGACTTACCCCTCTGCTGCGTCCTGTGAGCCGAGTTCCGGCCTCGTTTTGGTGTTGACGAAGGTAGTCCGGCTAGTTGGCTGTGGTCAAAAAAATAAAGCATTTTGCTTCTCAAAACAATATGCGTTCAAAAGAGTAATACATTTGCATCACAAAATCGTTGTCCAGGAAAAAGTCAGACCTCACAATCGCCTGGTGCTATTTTCTCTCCCTTTGTATCACTGTGCGCTGCCGACAGCCGCGCCTGTTTCACGGTATTTACTGCTCGGAAGCAGAGGACTGCTCGGTCTGCACTTCGGTCTGCACGGTCTAAACCGTCAAAAGAGGCGAACTATCCCTTTAAGTCCTAAAATTAGATAAAGGAAACCTGACTTGACAAATGGGACACGAGATTGTACTTGTTTCTTGGTTTATTTTTTTAGGGAAATTAGTCAATATTACCTACAGTCAATATTACATTGAAGTGCCTAAGATGACATTTGATGTGATTTGGCACTATATAAATACACTGAATTGAATTGAATCTGAGTGGAAAAATGTATGTGAACCTCAAGCATTATTTCAAGGATTATTCCAACATAAGAGCCTTGTCCCATCTGTGTCCCATCTGTGCACCTATTGGTGTTTCAATTGTGACTCAGATAGTACTCAAATCTATGTAGACGACAAAGTTACAGCATGAAAAATAATCCAACAAGCAATCTGCATAATGAGCTAATTGTTACGATATTCAATCTTACCATCAACTGATCCATGAAACATTCCCTTTTTTAATTTTAACTCACACAGTAATATCCTTGTGATACCATTCATTTATGAGCATGACTTTTAAAAAACAAAATACTTCCTTATCCAGGAAAATACTGTGAAAGTATTGGGAAAGTAAATCCATCCAATAACCTTAATACTGTTATCATGAATCCAAAATAGCTGCCAGTGAAACTAAGCTATTTCTACATCTATATTTCCGGCTGGTGTTAAGACCACAGTTTATGCTTAAATAAAAGTATATTTTTCAGAGGAGTGGAGAGCATCTCTGATTCACTTTTCTTCGCTGTTGTTCCTAGTTGATCAGCGGATGTGAGTCAATTGTCTTTGGAACTTAACAAAATAGCAGGTCACAACATTGCTTTAGTATCTTAAGTACCCTGCTGGCCTTGCATCTCAAAAAGCACAAGCAGTGAAGATGAGCCACGAAGGTCTTATATTGTGTGATAGTCTTGCAATTTGAGTTCAAGAAGATATTTGAATAAGTGAAATGCTTTGTGGATTGTGTACTTTTTTTTTCTTAATGCACTTTATCTTTTGAAGAGGGCAGCACCTGTAGATGTGGTTTCAGAAGAGCAGTGAAAATATGCCAAAGAAGGCTTTTAATTTTCACTGAAGGGGTTCACATGTGCCTAAGCCTTTTCACAGACTTATTTTGTTTACTATTTGTTTTTATCCCTGAAAGTTTTGAGGGCTCAAGTGTGGTGCGAGTGTGGTTAAATACTATTTATACCATATGAAATTCCTGCCATAGATTGTGTCTTCATAAAAGTAAAACAGTCTTATTTTTTAATTGTTATTTGGTAGTTTGTGCTCAGTTATTTGCACCCTCTGCATTAGACTAAGTGAAAGTAATTTGAACCTGCTAAAGTTTTATGGGTTTTCACATTTATACGAGAGAACACTGAATTTCAAAGACATTACATTTGTTTGAGGTAAGTGATAATGATAAAGGAGTGGATCATGGGTTGTTGGTTAATGAAGTTGGCTTTTTGTGATATCTTTCATTTTCTGATGTCATTATGATTATTTGCTAGCCTGGCTGACGCGTCCACAATCTCGATGAGATGGTGGTCTGGGAACTAGGTGTGCATTTTCTCGTATTTGAGGCGTGGTTTACGAATGCCTAGAGCCGTTTATTGGGCGCTACGAATGTCTATCAAATGACGTCAGGTTCTTCCCATGCTGCTTTGCGCGCGATTCATAGCCAATTGTATCACTTGTACCAGATGACGACAGAAATTCGACGAGGAAGAAGAAAAAAAAAGTAAAATAAAAGTAAACTTGCGCTCTAAGCTACTTAAATTAACAACAAAGTAGGCCTATATGCTATATTCTACATGAATTTTTATGTTGTAGAGTGTGAATTTATTTTGATAATGGAGAAATTGAGCAGCCTTGCTTTGTTGTCTACAGTAGTAGATCAACCCTCATCTTACTTTGAAGCTCCCAGCTCCCAGAAGTGACGTCAACGAAGCTTTAGCAGCAGAAAAGCTATCAGGCTT